>NC_091704.1:27287727-27590757 GCF_041296265.1 Equus caballus
GATTTGTCCATTTTGTTTATCTTCTCAAAAAACCAGCTCTTAGTTTCATTGATCCTTTCTATTGTTTTTTTGGTTTCAATTTCATTTATTTCTTCTCTAAGTTTTATTATTTCCTTCCTTCTGCTGACTTTGGTCTTTGTTTGTTCTTCTTTTTCAGTTCTGTTAGGTGTAGTTTAAGATTGCTTATTTGAGATTTTTCTTGTTTGTTAAGGTGAGTCTGTATTACTTTGAGTTTCCCTCTTAGAACTGCTTTTGCTGCATCCCATATGAGTTTCTATGGTGTGTTTTCGTTTTCATTTGTCTCCATATATTTTTTGATTTCTCCTTTAATTTCTTCAGTGATCCATTGGTTGTTCAGTAACATGTTATTTGGTCTCAACGTATTTGTTACTTTCCTAGCTTTTTGCTTGTAATTGATTTCTAGTTTCATAACATTATTGGAGGAAAAGATGCTTGATATGATTTCAATCTTCTTAAATTTATTGAGGCTTGCCTTGTTTCTAAACATATGGTCTGTCCTTGAGAATGTTCCATATGCACTTGAGAAGAATGTGTATTCTGCTGTTTTTGGATGGAGTGTTCTAAATATATCTATTAAGTCCATCTCCTCTAGTTTTTCATTTAATTCCACTGTTTCTCTGTTGACTTTCTATCTGGATGATCTGTCCATTGATGTATGTGGGGTGTTGAGGTCCCCTACTATTATTGTGTTGCTGTTAATTTCCCTTTTAGGTCTGTTAATAGTTGCTTTGTGTACCTTGGTGCTCCTCTCTTAGGTGCATATATATTTATAAGTGTTATGTCCTCTTGGTGGAGTGTCCATTTTATCATTATTTCCTGCCCCTCTTTGTCTCTCATTGCCTTTTTTATCTTGAAGTCTATTTTGTCTGATATAAATATGGCACAACCTGCTTTCTTTTGGTTCCCTTTGCCTTGGAGTATTGTCTTCCATCTCTTTATTCTGAGCCTGTGTTTACCTTTAGAGGTAAGATGTGTTTCCTGGAGGCAACATAATCCTGGGTCTTGTTTTTTAATCCTTCTCACCACTCTGTGTCTTTTGGTTGGAGAATTCAATCCATTTACATTTGGAGTGATTATTGATATATGAGGGTTTAATGCTGCCATTTTATCACTTGTTTTCCAGTTGTTCTGTGTTTCCTTTTTTTCTTGTCCTGTGTATTTCCAGCTGCCATTTCAGTTTGGTGATTCTCTATGACACTTTTCACAGTTTTCTCTTTATTTATCATTTGTGTCTGTGTTCTGATGTTTTGTTTAGTGGTTACCATGAGGTTTGTATCATCTTAGATGAGATAGTCCATTTTCTGATGGCCTCTTATTTCCTTAGTCTAAACAGGTTCCATCTGCTTCCTCTTTATTGTTGTCACAACTTATTCCATTTTATAAGTTGTGATTTAAATGAAGTGATTATACTTCTTTTTTAATGCTTTCCTTCCCTTTATCTTTAATGCTATAATTAAGTGTTTGCCAACCTGTTCTGATAGAGAGCTGTAATTTTCTGATTTTGTTTGTCTATTCGTCTCCTTGCTCAAGGTTTGTAAACCCTTTCCTTTTTTTTCGGGTATGAGGGCCTTCTTGATCATTTCTTGTGTGCAGGGGGTCTTGTGGCAATGAACTCCCTCAGCTTTTGTCTATCTGGGAACGTTTTTATTTCTCCATCATATTTGAAGGATGTTTTCACCAGATGGAATGTTCTTGGCTGAAGGTTTTTGTCTTTCAGAATTTTGAATATATGATTCCACTCTCTCCTAGCCTGTATGGTTTCTGCTGAGAAATCTGCAGAATCTCTGATAGGGGTTCCTTTGTAGGTTATTTCTTCCACATTACTGCCCTTAATATTTTTCTGTCATTGACTTTTGCTAGTTTTACTAATATATACCTTTGAGAAGGTCTTTTTACATTGATGTAATTAGGAGTTCTGTTAATTTCATTTATGTGTAATTCCAGCTCCTTCTTCAGGTTTGGGAAATTCTTACCTATTATTTCTTTGATCAACTCTCTGCTCCTTTCACCCTTTCTTCGCCCTGTGGAATGCCTATAATCCTTATGTTGCGTTTCCTAATTGAGTTGGATATTTCTCAGAGAATTTCTTCATTTCTTTTAGTCTTAGTTCTCTTTCCTCCTACATCTGAAGCATTTCTATATTCCTGTCGTCTAAAGTACTAATTCTCTCCTCCATAAATCAGCTCTGTTTTTTAAGGACTCCAGATTTTTATTTATCTCCTTCATTATGTTCTTCATCACCAAGATTTCTGATTTTGTTTTTTTAGAGTTTCTATTTCTTTTGTGAAGAATTCCCTCTGTTCATTAAATTTATTTGTGAGTTCATTGAATTGTCTTTCTGAGTTTCCTTGTAACTCACTGAGTTTCTTTATGATAACTATTTTGAATTCTCTGTCATTTACATTGTAAATTTCTGTGGCTTCAGGATGGATTTCTGGGTACTTGTCATTTTCCTTCTGGTCTGGAGTGTTAATATACCTCTTCATAGTATTTGATGTCGTGGACTGTTGCCATTGCATAGTGGTAGTATCTGGTTGCAGGTTCCACCTGCCATTACTGAGGTGGGCAGGAGCTGTTTTCTGATCCTGCTGTGACCCCTGGCACTTATTCCTTTCCTTTGGAAGCTGTGCCAAGAGGGCCCATCTGCATTTGTCCGCTGGTTGCTGCTGCCTGGTGGGTCACACACATAGGCATAGGTGCTCTGGCCATCCAGATGAGCTGCTGCACCAGGCAGGCGGGGCACTTTCTTTCATGTGCACAATCCCACATGCTCCCACTCTGCTCTCACTGTCTGCCTGCCTGGGCTGCTCGCTTTGGTGGGGCCACATCTGTAATTGGTTAGCCTCATCAGTGTGGAGCATTCCTGCGGGCTGGGAGGCAACTCTGAGAGTGAAAGCATATCCGCGGAGGGCAGCTTTTTCCCCCTTGTCCTGTCAGAGTTGTGTACTGGCTGCCGTGCAAGGTCCTGTGCCCTTTATCTCCCAGTGGGGAGAGAGAAAAGACCCACTTGCCTCCTTCCACTGCCTTCTGGGGGTGTCTAGCACCCCAACCTTCAGATGTGTGGCTGCATGGATCTCTCAGATGTCTATTGTGTTGTGTGAATGTCCTCTGCTGGTTTATGAATGTCCTTTTCATTGTGTCTTAGTGGAGAGAGACTAAGGGAACAGCTTACTCTGCCATGGTACTGACATCACTCCCTCTAACAGTAAATATTTTTATAGCTAGATTTTTTTTTTGGTTGATTGGTGATTATTTTCTTTCTTCCTTTTTCTTTCTTTTCTTTTTTTAGTGATTGTTTTCTAAGAATAAATTACGTAGGAGCAGCGTTGCATGGTTGAAGGCCATGAATGTATTTTAAGTATTATTTGCAGATTGTCAAATTTCCCGTTAGAATAATTGTTCCGATTTATGTTCCATCAGTGGTATAAGAAAGTGTTTATTTCTTTGCACTTTTGCCTACTTTGGGTATTGTCCTTAATATACATACATACCTTTGCCATTTTAATGAGTTAAAAGTGTAATCTTAACTACTATTTTAATTTAATTCCCCCCTGACATTTTTATGAGCCAAACTTAAAAAAAGTATAAAACAGAAAAGAAATACTTCACTGAATTTCTGCAAGGAAAAGCGATAGCAATAACTATGCTGCTCCATACACTTGCTAGGTTTGTGTGTTCACAGAGCACAGGCATATATTGCCGCAGCTTATAGCTGGGCCCTGTGCTGTGAGGTGGAGATCATAAGGATGTGCTATGATGATGAATTTAACTGTAGATCCACATGGTCCTGTAAGGATGCACTGTGATGACACTGAATAAAATCAGTAACTACTCAGTTGTCCAATTATGTTTCTTCTTTTACAAGGACTCAGCAGAATTGCCAAACAGTTGTTTGCTTATCCCTCAGAGCCACCCACACAGGCCACTCGGCTCCTACATCATACCACGTTTAGGTCAGTGCTTCTCTGAAAGAGAAGTGTCCCTTGGACTGTTCTGGTGAATTGTATAGGGCAGTTTCAGGGCTGACCCTGGCATGGATAAGTTGTGAGTAGGCATTATTTTGACACCAACCTTCTGTCAATCTTGTCTGTAACCCTCTTCTTCCTCTTGCGCCCTTTTATCTTAGTGTCCAGTGTTTTTCTTATGTCCTGGGCCTCTGGTTGTCACACTGTGCCTGGACCTCATCCTTTATTCCGACCCTTTCCTGCCCTTCTTGCCTCAAATGAAAAAGGAAGTGTCCTGTGTATGTCCCTTTCCCTTAAGGTTCTGGTTTCTCTCTCTTAGGTTGTCTCTAATTGACCTGGTAAACTGATGTTGAGGCATGGAGTGTACTTAATGTAATCACCCCTCTTGGCAACGTAACTATTTTTAAATGTAGCTTCTGGAAAAAAAAAACAACCAACCTTAAACCAAAGAAGTTAATGTAGTAGGAATTTTCTCTACTACAGAAGAACAGTGGGTGCTATATTTTTGAGAAGGTGAACCTCTTGGACTCTGAAACTAAATATTTTTTATGAATGCTCATTTATTCACAGGTCCTCATATCTTTTTTCTTCTTGCCTGCTCCCTTCTCCCTTTAGCCCTGTGCCGTGTCTGCATAGTTGTTTCTTGCCTTGATTCTCACTATGAATGTGTTAGGAGGTGGTTGCAGTGGTCTCGCTACATAGCAGCTGAGCTCAGTGTGCACCTCTGTCCATCTCCGAGGGAGGGAGCATTGGACTAAAATGTTCAACATTTTCACTGTTTTGAATCATTTTAGTCAACATGTTTAGTTTATATTTCAGTTTTAGATCTTACTAACAGAGGGCTCAAGATTTTTTGTTTATTAAAATGGCTTAGGTTTAAAAAGGTAAAAATCTCATATTTAAAACTGTGGCTTTAAGTGATATTTTTTTGAAGTTACGGAAACACTTTTACTTTTTAATATAGAGTTTTCCTCAATTAAATTATGGAATGGCATGGTATTCTTCATAGGAGATATGTTGTACTTGATCGTATCTAATTTTTATAATTTATTTGAAAATATACTTTTTCCTTTTACTGCTAATCCTTTTGCCTCAGATAAAATACCCTGGAGCCGATATGGATATCACCTTGTCTGCCCCATCATTTTGCCGTCAAATCAGTCCAGAGGAATTTGAATACCAAAGAGCATACGGCTCTCAGGAACCGTTGGCAGCCTTATTGGAGGACGTCATCACAGACGCCAAACTCTCCAGCAAAGAGAAGAAGAAGAAACTGAAGCAGGTAAAAAGGATACTCTGTATAAGTCATTTCCTCTCCCTACTGTTCTTATGTGGTTTTTTCTTTTTATTCTCTGTTTTAATAGGTTTCATATGAATCTCATCTTCTGAGAGAGAACAGTTTTGAAAGTGTGTTATTCAGTTCATATATTCCAGAAATCTCATTGGTTTGCACTGTTGTGGTCAGTTTCCCCATCTTTATTCTCCAGTGTAGACCTTTTCCAGTTACTGACCTCTTCATTTATGGAGCTGTTCTCTAGTATTTGTCTTTTGTTTTGATATGTGGCATGAGGTGGTTCAGTGGAGCAATTACTTCAAATTCAGAGAAGCTATCAAATGAGGACAGATTTCTTTGGTTTCTTTGAAAGGCAAAATCAGACTGAATTCACAAATATAAAATGTCTAGAATGTAAAAGCCTTTGGTTTTAGATAGGCAGTATCAAACTGGTTTCTTGCCTCAGGCATCACTGAAAGTTTTTACCTCCTGTTGGGCAACATCGCTTAGGGCTTCAGAGAACAGTTTTCAACTCAAAATAGGTCTACTTTGACCATTCTTAAAGTATTGACCCAAGATTAAGTGAATGACTTTTATTTCTAAAGACCAAATCCTGCCTAGCTTGATTCCTGATCATACCACACTTACAGGATTTTACACAGAGCACCAGGGTTCTAGACTCTCAATCATATTTTTCTCAGTAATTTTGGAGAAGAGTTCAGTGGCGAGGACCAAAGGAAGAACATATTGCTTCTCTTTTAGCTTTTCATAAAGTAATATATATTAGACTGCTTCCTCTTCCCTTTGGGCAGAAGCAGGTGGGGCTGAGTTGGAGAAACAGGGAGATGGTGAAGTGTAGTTGGGCCAGAATTTTCTTTTTTTTTCTTTTTGAGGAAGATTAGCCCTGAGCTAACTGCTGCCAATCCTCCTCTTTTTACTGAGGAAGCCTGGCCCTGAGCTAACATCTGTGCCCATCTTCCTCTACTTTCTATGTGGGACGTCTACCACAGCATGGCTTGCCAAACGGTGCCATGTCCGCCACCCGGGATGCGAACCTGCGAACCCTGGGCCACTGAGAAGCGGAATGTGCGAACTTAACTGCTACGCCACTGGCCTGCCCCCAGAATTTTCTTTAACTGTGTAGAACATAAGTTATTTTCAAGTCAGAGTTATTTGTGAGTATTTTTAAAGTGAGGAATATTTATAGTTGGCGGTGGGGGAAATTTTAAGAAATATGACTGAAATGAGAAGTTTATTTGAAGATTGGATGAACTTAAAGATGAATTAGATTTACAGAAATTGGAATCAAATGATTTAAGAAAAAGAAATGGATTTGTGTTGAAGTGAATTTGATTGTGGTCTGTTTTCTTATTCGTTCTCTTTTCCGATGGAAAGCAATAAACATTAAAACAAAACAAAAACAGGAAAGAATGGGATCAGAAACTCTTATTTTAAAATTAGATTGCCCAATTTATTGCCTCTTATCTGTTCTTTTTGACTCATCTTGGATCTGTTTTTTTTTTTAGTTTCAAAAATCCTACCCTGAAGTCTACCAAGAACGATTTCCTACACCAGAAAGTGAAGCACTTCTGTTTCCTGAAAAACCCAAACCGAAACCACAGCTGCTGCTGTGGGCACTAAAAAACCCATTCCAGCCATTTCAAAGAACTAGAAGTTTTCGGATGTGATACTTCTGTAGGCGTTGGAGATCTCTGTTGTTGTTTTGAGTAAATGGTGGTTAGAGAAGGACTATGGTGGTGGAAGAAAGAAAAGCAGAAAATACAGACTACTGAAATATAAAGATTATCTGACTTCACAAAATGTTGAGCCATTATCAGTATTTTTATAAAACTCAGTGCTGTTTTTAAAATATACAAATCAGTTAAAAATTACGAGACAAGTATATAGTGGTAATGTTAACATGTTTGTAATTGTTATAAAATTTAAGGGTGTTTTCATATTTTTATTTGTTGTTTTTCATGGTGTTTATAAAATAATTGTGTGTACATCCTAGTTACTGATGTTTTTGCTATAACTAAGTCTTAAAAATAGTGTATATACTTGAATAAGAAAGACTCTGGGTGCTGTTACTGTGATGCTATTGACTTAATGATTAAGCCAATTGTGATTTCCTCCTGTGTAAGTTCTCCTGTGTTTTCACTGTTGCACTAAGATTCTTAATGTCCTATATTATGATGGCTGTGTCTTTATTGCAGATTTGTTGGATGCTATGACAGATTTTACTAAAGCTGGTTCTTTCATAACATAAATTCACTGGTGTTTACCTATAAGTGGAGTAGATTTTCATCTGCCTGCGGTGGTGTGATTTTAGTCTTGGCTAGAGATGGAAAATTGAACTGGATAAGTTCTTTTGGTCCCTTATACTTGTGATTCTAGGTCAAATCTTTGTTGTTTCATGGAAAACACAAATGGGTTAAGTAAAATGAGACTCCTTCGTTTATATTTTCCCCGGCTTCCTCATCCTTTTGAAAGTAAACGGAATGTAAATAAATACTGTTTTTCACACTGTAAATGGTGTTTCTTTTTTGGCGTTTATTTGGGTCAGTTGGAGAGCATCGTCAGGTGCTAAACATCATTGCCTTGGCCAGTGTTCTCACATCAGTCATTTATTTCTGTGGTAAAATAAGCAAGATTTGGGCTTTTGAACTGGCCTTTAGGAGGGTGCTTTGCCCGTCTCTGTTGCTTTGCTTTGCCCTGTTGCAAGTCGTAGTACACTTAGATTTTGGAGTATCTGGAAGGGTGCTTCTGGGAGCAATTGCCTGAAAAGCTGAGAGTAACACTCACCGATCTGCATGCTCTGCCCTCTGGACTGATTTTCCCTCGCTCTTGAGATCTGTCTGCCCTGGTTCTTTTGAAGCCAAATGCCTCCTACATTGACTCAGTTTTTGCTTGCTTAAAAATGGATAAAAGTATTCCTGTTGGTTTGGGTACCACCTTACCTTCAAATGTGTGAAGTAATGGGAGATATTTCGTGTTTTAGGATTTATTCTCAGATGTTGGAATTCTCTTTAGAGCAAAGTCTGCTCTTAAGAGATGTCTACTTTCTGCAGTATTTATGCTCCTAGAGAGTTTACTTTCCAGAGTCTTCTTTCCTGTGCTTATCTTTGGAAATATATGTTACTGTTTTCTTTCTTTCTTTTTCCCTTAAGATTACTTTTTGTTTTTTAAGTATAGCATACTTATGGAGCGGTCATAAAACATAACTACCACTTAAGTGTGAAATTGCTAAGTGGCTAATACCAATTTTCACATTGGTTGTACCAGTTAACTCTCTCATCAACGGAGTGTAAGAGTTCCTTTACTTAATATCCTCACCAAAACGTGCTATCGTCAGAGTCTGAATTGTCACTGTGGTGGGTGTGTAATGATATCTCAGTATGGTTTTACTTTGTGTTACTTATACGGTTGAAAACTTTCTCCATATATTTTTTGACTTTTTCCACTTTTCGAATTTTGATATCAGCTTGTCAAGCTGCGCACGCACACACACACACACAAATTAGCACACAAACGCTGTTGAGATTTTGATTTTGATTGCATTGAATCTATAAATCAATTTGGAGAGAATTGCTATCTTTAAGGTATTAAGTCTTCTGGTTCATAAATGTAGTTTATCCTTCCGTTTATTTAGAATAAATGAGAAAAAAATTAAATTTCTCTGTAAAGGTTTGCAAATCTCTAGTTAGATTTGTTCCTAGGTATTTGGTACTTTAAAAAAATGTTAGTATCAAAATTTTCAAATGCATCTAAAAGTGGAAATATTAGTACCAATCCCTAGTTTCAACAGTTATTATTCAACTGATAAATACCTTGGTATTTGATCCTATTGTAAATGGGGTTATTTTAAAATTTAAATTTTCTGTTTGTTGCTTACATATAGTATAAAACTGATTTTTGTATGCAACAACCTTGCTAGGCTTTCATATTAATTCTAAACATCAAGTGTGATTCTTTTGGATTTCCTACATTCATCACATCATAAGCAACAATGACAGTTTTGTTTTTCATTTCTGTGGTCGACAGCATCTAAAATGTCCCCAGTGATCCCTGCCTCTTGGTGTTTATGCCTGTGGAATCTGCTCTCCTTGAGTGTGGGCTGGATCTCGTGACACACTTCTAACATAGAATATGGCAAAAGTGACGGGCTATCACTTTGGGATTGGAACACAAAAAGGTTCTGGCTTCCGTCTTGCTTGCTGTCTCTCTCAGTCTCTCCCTGGCCTGCCCTGTTGTGAGCTGCCTTGTGCAGAGGCCTGTCAGGCAGGGAACTATGTCTCTGCCCAACGGCCGGTGAGTGATCTTGGAGGCGGATTCTCCCTTAGTTGAGCCTTGAGGAGAAGGCAGCCTTAGCTGACACCTTGGCTGCAGCCTGTGAGAGACGCTGAGCCAGAGGACTCAGCTAAGCTGTGCCTGGATTCCAGACGGACAGAAACTATGTGATAATAAATAAGCCACTTAATTCTGGGGTAGTGTATTATGAAATGGAAGCTACAATATGCTTTCCAATTCTTATTTCCTCCCTCCCTTCTTCCCTCCTCCATTTTTTTATCATTATGAAGTGTCTTATCTCTAGTAATGCATGTTTGCAATCTTTCTGTATTCTTATATTTTAGTCTTGTCCCTTGTGAACAGCTTATATTTGGATTATTTATTTTTTTAAGAAGCCAACTTGACAATCTTTATTTATTTATTCTTTGGTGAGGAGGATTCGTCCTGAGCTAATATCTGTTGCCAATCCTCCTCTTTTTGCTTGAGGAAGATTGTCCCTGAGCTAACATCTGTGCCAATCTTCCTCTACCTTATGTGTGGGATGCTGCCACAGCATGGCTTGATGGATAGTGTGTGGGTCTGTGACCAGGATCTGAACCTGTGAACCCCAGGCTGCCGAAATGGAGCACACGAACCCAACCACTATGCTACTGGGCCAGCCTCAAGGTGGTTTTTATTTTTATGTATAATTGCTTTTATTTATTTATTTACTTTTTACTTTTTATTGAGATTATGATAGTTTACAACCTTGTGAAATTTCAGTTGCACATTATTATTTGTCAGTCATATTGTAGGCGCACCACTTCACCCTTTGTGCCCACCCCCAAGCCCCTCTTTCCCCTGGTAACCACTAATCTGTTCGCTTTATCCATGTGTTTAATTTCCACATATGAGTGGAGTCATACAGAGATTGTCTTTCTCTATCTGGCTTATTTCACTTAACATAATACCCTCAAGGTCCATCCATGTTGTTGTGAATGGGACAATTTTATCCTTTTTTATGGCTGAGTAGTATTCCATTGTATGTATATATATATATATATATATATATATATATCTACACACACACACCATATCTTCTTTATCCAATCATCAGTTGATGGGCACTTAAGTTACTTCTGCGTCTTGGCTATTGTGAATAATGCTGCAACGAACATACAGGTGCATGGGTCTTTTTGAATTGCTGACTTCAAGTTCTTTGCATAGATCCCCAGTAGTGGGATGGCTGGGTCATATGGTATTTCTATTTTTAACTTTTTGAGAAATCTCTATACTGTTTTTCATAGTGGCTGCACCAGTGTGCATTCCCACCAGCAGTGTATGGGGTTCCTTTTCCTCCACAACCTCTCCAACATTTGTTATTTTTTGTTTTGGTTATTTTTGCCATTCTAATGGGTATAGGGTGAAATCTTAATGTAGTTTCGATTTGCGTTTCCCTGATGATCAGTGATGATGAACATCTTTTCATCTGCCCATTGGCCATCCATATATCTTCTTTGGAGAAATGTCTCTTCATGTCTCCTGCCCATTTTTTGATCGGGTTGTTTGATTTTTTGTTGTTGAGTTGTGTGAGCTCTTTATATATTATAGAGATTAACCCTTTGTCAGATATATGATTTACAAATATTTTTTCACAATTGGTGGTTTTTTTTTTGTTTCAATCCTGTTTTCCCTTGCCTTGTAGAAGCTCTTTAGTCTGATGAAGTCACATTTATTTATTCTTTCTATTGTTTCCCTTGTCTGAGGAGACATGGTATCCAAAAAAATCCTTTTAAGGCTGATGTCAAAGAGCGTACTGCCTATATTTTCTTCTAGAAGTCTTATGGTTTCAGGTCCTACCTTTAAGTCTTTGATCCATTTTGAGTTTAGTTTTGTGAATGGTGTAAAGAATGGTTGAATTTCATTCTTTTACATGTAGCTGTCCAGTTTTCCCAACACTGTTTGTTGAAGAGACTTTCTTTTCTCCATTGTAGGCCCTCAGCCCCTTTGTCTAAGATTAGCTGTCCATAGATGTGCTGTTTTATTTCTGGGCTTTCAATTCTGTTCCATTGATCTGTGCACCTGTTTTTGTACCAGTACCATGCTGTTTTGATTACTGTAGCTTTGTAGTATGTTTTGAAGTCAGGGATTGTTATGCCTCCAGCTTTGTTCTTTTTTCTCAGGATTGCTTTAGCAATTTGGGATCTTTTGTTACCCCATATGAATTTTAGGATTCTTTGTTCTGTTTCTGTAAAGAATGTCATTGGGAATCTGATTGGGATTGTGTTGAATCTGTAGATTGCTTTAGGTAGTATGGACATTTTAACTATGTTTATTCTTCTAATCCATGTACATGGAATGTTTTTCCATCTCTTTATGGTGTCATCACTTTCTTTCAAGAAAGTCTTGTGTTTTTCATTGTATAGGTCTTTCACTTCTTTGGTTAAATTTATTCCAAGATATTTTATTCTTTTTGTTGCGATTGTGAATGAGATTGTGTTCTTGAGTTCTCTTTCTGTTAGTTCGTTATTAGAATATAGAAATGCTACTGATTTATGTAAGTTGATGTTATACCCTGCACCTTTGCTGTAGGTGTTGATTATTTCTAATAATTTTCCAATGGATTCTTTGGGGTTTTCTATATATAAGATCATGTCATTTGCAAACAGTGAGAGTTTCACTTCTTCATGGCCTATTTGGATTCCTTTTATTTCTTTTTCCCACCTAATTGCTCTGGCCAAAACCTCCAGTACTATGTTGAATAAGAGTGGTGAGAGTGGGCACTCTTGTCTTGTTCTGTTCTCAGAGGGATGGCGTTTAGGTTTTCCCTGTTGAGTATGACGTTGGCTGTGTGTTTGTCGTATATGGCCTTTATTATGTTGAGGTACTTTCCTTCTATACCCATTTTATTGAGAGTTTTTATCATAAATGGATGTTGGATCTTGTCAAATGCTTTCTCTGTGCCTATAGAGATGATCATGTGGTTTTTGTTTCTCATTTTGTTAATGTGGTGTATCACTTTGATTGATTTGCGGATGTTGAACCATCCCTGTGTTCCTGATATAAATCCAACTTGATCATGGTGTATCATCCTTTCAATGTATTGCTGTATTCAGTTTGCCAAAATTTTGTTGAGGATTTTTGCACCTATGTTCGTCAGTGATATTGGCCTGTAGTTTTCCTTCCTTGTGTTCTCCTTGTCTGGTTTTGGGATCAGGGTGATGTTGACTTCATAGAATGTGTTAGGATGTGCTCCATGTTCCTCAATTTTCTGGAATAATTTGAGAAGATTAAATCTTCTTTGAGTGTTTGGCAGAATTCTCCCGAGAAGCCGTTTGGTCCTGGACTTTTATTTTTGGGGAGGTTTTTGATTACTGTTTCAATCTCTTGTGCTTGGTCTATTCAGATTCTCTATTTCTTCCTGATTCAGTTTTGGGAGGTTGTAAGAGTCTAAGAATTTATCCATTTCTTCTAGGTTATCCATTTTGTTGGCATATAGTTTTTCATAGTATTCTCTTATAATCTTTTGTATTTCTGTGGTATCCATTGTGATTTCTCCTCTTTCATTTCTAATTTTACTTATTTGAGTCCTTTCTCTTTTTTTCTTAGTGAGCCTGGCTAAGGGTTTGTCAATTTTATTTTCTCAAAGAACCAACTTTTTGTTTCATTGATCCTTTCTACTGTCTTTTTTGTTTCAATTTCATTTATTTCTGCTCTAATGTGTATTATTTCCCTCCTTCTACTGACTTTGAGCTTTGTTTGCTCTTCTTTTTCTAATTCTGTTAGGTGTGGTTTGAGATTGCTAATCTGAGATTTTTCTTGTTTATTGAGGTGAGCCTGTATTGTGATGAATTTCCCTCTTAGGACTGCTTTTGCTTCATCCCAAATGAGTTGTTATGGCATGTTTTCATTTTCATTTGTCTCCAGATAATATTTGATTTCTCTTTTAATTTCTTCAATGATCCACTGGTTGTTCAGTAGCATGTTGTTTAATCTCCACATCTTTGCCCCAATCACAGCTTTATTGTTGTAATTGATTTCTAGTTTCATAGCATTATGGTCGGAAAAGATGCTTGATATGATTTCAATCCTCTTGAATTTGTTGAGGCTTGCTTTGTTTCCCAACATATGGTCTATGCTTGAGAATGTTCCATGTGCGCTTGAGAAGAGTGTGTAACCTGCTGTTTTTGGATGGAGTGTTCTATATATATCTATTAAGCCCATCTGGTCTAGTTTTTAATTTAATTCTACAATTTCCTTGTTGACTTTCTGTCTGGATGATCTATCCTTTGGTGTTAGTGGGGTGGTGAGGTCCCCTACTATTATTGTATTGTTGTTGATATCTCCTTTTAGTTTTGTTAATAGTTGCTTTATGTACTTTGGTGCTCCTGTGTTGGGTGCATATATATTTATAAGTGTTATGTCTTCTTCATGGAATGTCCCTTTTATCATTATAAGCTGCCCCTCTTTGTCTCTTTACCTGTTATGCCTTGAAGTCTACTTTGTCTCATATAAGTATGGCAACACCTGCTTTCTTATGTTCACTATTAGCTTGGAGTATCATCTTCCATCCCTTCACTCTGAATGAATGCCCTTAATATTCTCTTTGTCGTTGACTTTTACAAGCTTCACTACTATATGGCTTGGGACTGGTCTTTTTACATTGATAAAGTTTGGAGCTTCTGTCACATGGATTTCCAGCTCTCTCCCCAGGTTTGGGAACCATTATTTCTTTAAACAGGCTTTCTGCCCCCTTCTCCTTCTCTTCTCCCTGTGGGATACCTACAAGCCTTATGTTGCATTTCCCAATTGATTCAGATATTTCTCGGAGAGTTTCTGCATTTCTTTTTAGTCTTAGTTTCTCTCCTCCTCCATCTGAAGCATTTCTATATTCCTATCCTCCAAATTGCTAATTCTCTCTATATTATCAGCCCTACTATTCAGGAAGTCCAGATTTTTCTTAATCTCCTCCATTGTGTTTTTCATCTCCAACATTTCTGATTGGTTCTTCTGTATAGTATCAAGCTCTTTTGTGTCATAGCTCCTGAACTCGTTGAGTTGGCTATCTGTATTCTCTTTTAACTCATTCAGATTTTTAATGATAGGTATTTTGAATTCATTGTCATTTAGGTTGTAGATTTCTATGTCTTTTGGATTGTTTTCTAGATACTTGTCATATTCCCTCTGTTCTGGAGATTTAATATATTTTTTCATACTACTTGATGATGTGGATTTGTGCCTCTGCATAGAGATAGCATTTGCTTACTGCTTCCACTTGCTTCCACTGGGGGAAGGGGGCAGCAGCTGTGTAATCTGCACCAACTAGGATTCTTGTCTGCTCTTCCTGACTGAACCTGGCCTGTTCTTGGGATTGCAGTGGCCCTGTGAGATCTCCCATCATCTGTGGCAACAATCACAAGGGGGCTTTGGGTTGCTGGTGCCTGCTCTTACAGACCGCCTAGACATGCTCCCTCCTTAGAGTCTGCAGCGGTGTTATGGGTTTTTGCATCAACCAGGAGCTGATTCACCTAGACTCTCAGCTCTGCCGCCATCGGGTTCTGCAGGATCTCCCTTGTCCTCTCTGGGCCACAGCAGAACTATAGGTACCTAATGCAGCCAGCGGTTAGCTCACCCAGCCGCAGCACTTCTGCTTTTAGGTCACCCGGCTTTTGTGTTTGGTGTGCAGGGCCTCTCCACTGAGGCCAAGTAGAGGCTCTCCCTGTGGCTGGTGTGGGACCTTGGGTTTTCCCACTGGATCAAGGAACAGTCACACTGGGGCTCTGAATTGTCCCACTGGACTAAGGAGCAATCATGGGGGACTAAGGGCTGTAGTCATCTGTTTCCACAGTTGTGCCGCCAATGCACACGCCCACCCTTAGTGCTGTGGCAGTGCTATGAGTGTGTCAGCCAGGAGAGTGTCACTTGCAGGTACTAGGCTGTCTGGGGGCTGGAGAGTTTTCACCTATCTCCACCTCCTCCTCGGGTATAGTCTGCCCACCTTCTGATGTATAGCAGCATGGGTGTCTCAGGTGTCCTGAGGTGCTGTGTGGGTATCCTTTGTTGATCAATGAATGTCCAATTAGTTGTAGTTCGAAGCGGGAGAGACAAAGAAAACTGCTCACTCCGCCATGTTTCTGATGTCACCTCCAATTGCTTTTATTTTTTAGAAATGATAAGGAGAGAATGTCATCAGGATTGTCATTGCTCTGAGAGACTATGATAAGGAGTTTATCAAGGAGTGTTCTCTACAGAAAATTTGAGAGTACTAGAGCAAATTTTTAAGGTTGAATATCCCTTTTGTGAGTAGGGCTATGGAATTCAGCCATTCATCATTCTAATTCTCACACATCTTTGTATTCTGGCATCTGCCTTCAGGGAAGTCATATTTGGGGTCTAGCAAATGTAACAGACATATGGGTCATGACTTAGCTTTCGTCTTTTCCAGGAGCTTGATTCTGATTGCCACATCTAGAAGAAAGTTTCTGTATATTGTTATAGGAAATGTAACTTAAAAAGAGCTGGTATTTGTGAACTGTTTATCTACAAGAAGAAGAAACTAAATATTTCTGTTTGGAATGTCACAAAAATCTTTTATCATGATTAAAAGAGGAAGCAGTTAAAATGCTTTTTACTATGTGGATATGGCTATTTTAAATTATATGTTTACTTTTATCCTCAAGATCAAAAACCTGCAAATGTTACACACCTGGAGTAAAGTAAGAGTGTTACTACCTACTAAAATCAGTATTAAGAGACAATTCAAATGTACGTCTATCCATCATCATAGTATTTGCCTAAATTTGAAGTATTCACTTAAGAATGAGACATTGGAAATTCTAATTTTATGGCATTTGGAATCACTTTTGCATTTCCTTGCTTAAGACAACATAACCTGCAAAAAGTATAATACTTTGACATCATTGTATTTTGGGTCTTCCAGGCAAACAAATTACTGTAAAACATAAACTGTGGTTATTCGGCCTTAAAGAAATTATTTGCTCCTGGATACCCAAGTGATTTGAAAGTTGGCATCTCGTACCACATTAATAAACAGAGAATTTGCTTATTTGTATTAACCTGGGAATGTATTTATTATTTGATTTTGTAGGACAAATATACTCCATGGGATAAGTGGAGGATATATTCCCAAATTTAACAGTATAATGAGTAACTTCTGATGGATTTTTCTATGTCTTAGTGTCTACTTAACTTTACTGTTCGAACTTGCAATTTGAGGAAATAAAATGGGAAGAATAATGGGATAATAGGGTAACAGCCCAGCAAAAAATTTAAAATGTCACTTTCGGTTGTTTAGGGCATATTTGCGTTGCTATGTAAGTTTCATAATTCCCTAGTGAATCTAAGAATTAGGTAAAAAACTGTTTACAGTTTTTTCAGATTCCATCTTGGAGAATTGTTAAGTGAATTGTTTGTTTCATTTGAAGATCTAGAATAAATTATGTTTTCCGTAATAAATTATATTTTCCGTAAACCATGCCTATTTCATAACAAAAAATAAAATATGTATTTGACTAGGTCTACACACTTTCTAATACCTCTTTTGGGGCTCTTCTGTCAAAACTGAGAACACTTATAATATCTAGAGCCTTTTCTAGAGAATATAACAAAAAGTTATTCTTCCCTCTTCCAGGCCCCACAAATTTTACATATTGCAGCCAGCATCTCTCTAACAGTAATAACAAGGAGTCTTCTTGAATATTCCAGTAAAACAAATAAATCCTTATTTTAAACAAACAGAGGGCTAAAGATTACTTTATTTTTGTAAGAAATAAGTAAACTATAATTGATATTTAAAATTGAAGTACTTTCATTCTGATCAGTTGTAGACTAGTCCAACATGGGAATGAAGAGGCCTTTTGCTCAATTTCCAGTAAGAACTTGTGACCTTTTGAAGGGTCCTGGTGACAGATATTTCAGTGATAATTTACCAAGAGAGCAGAACAGTTTACTGCTAAGAATAGTATGCCAGAATGAAATGCAATCTCTGATTTTCTGAGAGCCCATGATTCCAGTTTATCTCCGTTACTCATATCTATATCTGTGTATATATATTTTAGAATCAGGTGTGTTTTAGACTCAATTATTTAAAAAAATCCAAAAACAAAGTCAAACCATAGGAAAGATATTTTGAAGATTAAAGTCATATGGCTGAAAATTACTTCATGTGAGATCTTATAACAGACCATAATATGAAGCGTTAAGGAAAATAAGTGAAATCAGCCTTCTTGTCTACTGATTCTGCATACTTTTTTATTAAACCTGGGGTTTTGTCCGTATGTAAGTTTGTCCTAAAGATTCCAATCTTTTAAAAGCTTTTTGATACTTAGAAAAAAATTTTAAGACTTTTCTAACTGGAATGTATAGGGTGGTCAAATCTGATTGGATAATACTGCTTCAGTGTTTTCACTCTTCATAATCATCTGAAGCAGTAATTAACAATCAAAACATACACTGACATCGTTTGTAAGTTTCTTAAAACTTTCTACTTATCAAAATGCCAAGGATAATTAGACATAAAAACTGCTTAAAACTGGTGAAGGTTTTGATTTCAGAAAGTTCCTCGCTCAGCTTTTCACAAAGAATTGAGTTGGATGATCTGTTGAGGCCCTGGGAGGTGTCTGGTTTAGGCTATTCAGCTTTTCACATCATGATCTGTTGACCGAGGACAGATGTTCCCAGTAGGGGTCAGTCTTGTGTTGGTAATTATAGGACCATAAAGGAAAAACTATGGATTTTATTTAAAAGTCCGGTATATTTGATGTAATTAGTAAGCCTTTAATTGTGGAAAGCAGAAACTTAAAAATCCATCATCTTTATTGTAACAAAAGTAACTGTGAGTATTATTTCGGCTCCTCTATTGCCATATTTTTCCCCAAAGCCCCAGATATACCTTGCTAAATATTCCAAAAGCAGGCTATAAATGGTAAAAATGAGCAATTATCTAAACGCAGCAGCAGATAATTTGGAATAAATGCCAGATTATTAGATTTTAAAGTGAAAAAAATTGCAAAATTCACTTTGAGAAAAACCCCCCCACAGAGGTAGGATAATTTTGAGTAAGTCAGCCCCTCACCTTAGCTGTCTTATGCAATATGAGGATATCTGTGTCTGTTGCCTTTCCTTAAAATAAATCATGTTTGACTCTCATCTCTCAGACTAAACTAACTTTTTGATCTCTAAACCAAGCCTTTTATAGTAAATGCACAAATCGAAATCTTGGATAAAACATTTGTTTACAAATAATGCCTTTTGCGTTGTAGACAACAACATGCTGTATAAGCGGTCAAACAAGCACAGGCCGTAAACACCTTAGAGGTCACTGAGATGAACAGTGCCTTTACCTGAGTCGACAGCGTGGTGGAAAGAGCATGTTGTTAGCAACAGCAGTGATGTCATGGGACGGCCTGAGGAGGCTTTCGTCTCCCACACCTCACGTCATCGTAATTAAGTAAACACTGGGTATTTGATAGGCAAATGCAACCTCACGGTAAGACCCTTAGTTCCTACTGTCCAACTAAATTATTACCCAAGGGTCCTTCCTACTAGAACTTGTAGCTCTAATATTGGGTAGAAATCAGCATGTTTGGATTTTAAGTTGTAGCACTACCAGTAAAACTTGGGCAGGTCACAACCTCTCTGGGCTTTGGTTTCCTCCTGAGTTAAATGAAGGGATTGGATTTTGGAGCTCAGAGACCCCAATGTTTTCTGGGGACGGGAAGAGATTAGAAGTTGCTGAGAGTGGAGGGACCGGTGGAGTGTGCAGGTCCAGGTTGTTGTAACAAAGTATCTGAATTAAAAAAAAAAATGTCGAATTGCCCCATGTTGGCCAAACTGATCCTATGTGTAGAGATGACAATCTTTCCGTTGGGTGATCTGTAAGGTTGCTTCCAGTTCTAGTGTTTTATGATTTCTTCTTTTAACCATTTTCCTCGCTTGGCCCCTTATTGCCTTGTGCCTGTCATCCTATCTGCATCTCTTCTTTTCTCCTTCTGAGTGGAACACTTGTATCAGCAGCTCATTTTGGTATCAAATAGAAGGAAACCAATAAGGGTAAGTTTATAGTCAATGCTAATGCACCATGAAATGTTTTTCTTCTGAAAGAAATTTTATCCTCCTCCTTAGGCTTGTCATAACGTGCCTAACTTAACTTGAACTACCGTGTGCCTCTGTTTATATTCTGTCAATTGGTTTAATCCATAATAGCTAACAAAAGTTTTCCTTTATTAGTGTCGATACTTGTGTGTTAGAAATTTGTGCCTGTCATCAAGGTTGTTGATAAAATGCTCAAGAATTTTTGCTGGTCACCGTGCCAGCCTAAATTGCTGGAGCCAGTCTTCAGTCTGCTGGCATATGATATGTCTATTTTTGCTAACAAGTGGCTTTTCACCTACATTGTCTTGTTGGTTAGACCAAAACAAATAATGTCTTTCCTTCCTAGAGCACTTTGAATAGTGAATTTACGTTTATTTTCTATTTGATCTTTCAAATCTCAGTGGGCAGACAGAAACAGAGAGCAAACTGAGGTTCAGGGAGGTACCCAGGGACAATGCAAAACTTCAACTCTGGTCTTCTCTCTGATGATCTGACACCCTTCTACGTCACCACACTAATCTTGTCACATCAGGCAAGGTAGGTGGACTTGATCCAAGCAAATCTCTGCAAGAAGGGGCTTATTTTTGGTTCCCTGTGTCCCCCATCTGTGCTCCCTCTTTCTTATCGGGGTCCTTTTCTCTTCACCCTCCACCTCCTCAGCTGTGCTCCTGTGTTTACTGAGCATCGGTTTTGTATGAGAGAACTTGTGGGAGCCTGCGAGACAGCCCAGTGCTGTGTGGCGTTGCCCTCTTGCTTCAGGGTCACCCCTACGGTGCCGACCTTGGCCCTCAGCATAAGTTTTCTAGGTTGCACTGCGTTTCTTCATGAATACTAGTTAGCTATCCAAATAGTTAGAGCTCTTTCACTCATTCATTTTTCTTTTTTTGGAGTCTTAATATGCCAGGCCCTAGGCTGGGCAATGATGGGGGAAGAAACGTGGATCTTACTCTGAAGGAGCCCCAGCCCAGTGAGGAAAACGCGCATGTTGACATGGAGCTATAGATGATGACAGCAGTGCTGCAGAGCCGTGTAGAGTGCAGGGGGCACAGAGGAGAGAAGGGCAATGTTTCCAGCATGGTTGGAGGGGTACGGAATGTGTCACTGAGGAGCTAATATTTAAGCTGAGTCCTGAAGAACATGTCCACCAGCGAGGAAGGCAGGGCAGAAGGCATTTCCTCAGTGGGACCAGCAGGAAATAAGGCTTTCGTGGCAGCTAGAAATGATTTGCCATTCCATGTTGTTCAGGTAATACTAATATTTTAATGTAGGGTCTTAAATGGCTTTATCTAAAGGGGTAAGTAATAAAGGGATTTCATGAACTGTGGCAGAGCAGGCCGGGGATTTATTTTAAGTGAGGAGTTTTATCGCCTCTCTCAAATAACATCTCCAAGGTGGCTTCCTCTTCTACTTATTCCAGCCCAGTGGATCCGGAGCTTAGTGCTCTTTAAAATTAACTTTTGGATGCTTTTTAGGTTGCTGCTGGATCTTGAGTCTTCCTAAATTTTCACAGGGCATGCCTGCCTTCGTTCGTACTGATGCATTTACAAGGTTGCAAAAAATTGTTGGTGTTGATGAACCTTCCTTGTGCTTTATTTAAAGGAGTGATCCTTTTACTTGCCTGTTTCTATTTTTGCATCAACAGCCTGAAATGCCACGCCTCTGGGTCTATACTGTTCCGTTTCATAACATTTAATAAATGTTAGAACTGGCTTTGCAAATGCATTGCCTTAATCTTGTTGCCTGCAGTGAGGTGCTTTTAATATTTTCTCCACATGTGAACTCAGTGTTTTCCTTTAGCTTTTCTTTAATTTCCATGTGGTTAATCCCCTTCTACTGCAGGGAGCCTGGATATTAATAGATTTCTCCTGTTCAGTCTATCTTTAATAATTTGTTTTTTATATCCAGTGAACACATCCATCACAATAAACGGTCCTTTCCCTGTTTGTGTTGACTTGCATTTATATAAACCAGACTCCCTCTTTTTATCATTATTAATGTTCATGGTAATTTTCAGTAGCTTGGGAGGCCGGGTGCTAGAGCTGGCTCAGAGCTTCAACTTGTCCTATTAGATCAAAGGACTCATGTCAGGACACATAGTTTCACGTTTTATCGTTAAGTCAAAACCAAGGTTACGTGTTTTTTTTCCCTAAATTGACAATATAAAATGAGACTATTAAATAAGCATCTCTAAATTAAATTATTCCTCATTTCATTAAAATGTTCTTGACTTGATAGCTCTTTTATGCACTGAAAGATGCAAAATATTCCCATTACCAATGTTGAATATTTTCATAATCAGAAGCCCAATTTTATAAACTTTTATAGCCACTAGTAGGTATAAGTAGGAAATTGAGTTATAAGAAGTTAACATTGGTCATACTTGGATGCTATGGCTTTCTGCTAGTTCAATTTATTTTGACAGCCTAGAATGGTATAGTTAAAAAATTCATGTATATTATTTTTATGCTTCATTCTTTTAATATAAGGTAATTTTTTTCTATCACTATGCATGTCTTTGGTGTGCAGATGGTAGGAAAGTATATAATTGGCAGGACTTGTATTGCTGTTCTTTAGGCAAAAACAAACCGGGTCCAGAGATCATCAGACTTTTTATAGCTTGTGCAGGCTTCTCAGAAAACATCTTTCAACATAGCTCTCTGCGCTTTGAGAACCTCCAGAACCAGTCACTCTGCTGTAAGATAGTCTCATGCTTTCCTATTACAGTGGTCCCCCCTTATCTGCGGTTTTGCTTTCCACGATTTGTCACCAGCAGTCAATCACGGTCTGAAAATATTAAATGGAAAATTCCAGAAATAACTTGTAAGTTTTAAATTATGAGCTGTTCTGGGTGGCATGATGAAATCTCATGCCATCCCATTCTGTCCTACCAGGACGTGAATCATCCCTTTGGTGGATCCCCAACCACTGATGTTGTCATGGCTCGATGATCTTCCTTCTGACACAAAGCCTAACGCTACGTCACAATGCGTACATCACTCACCTCACTTCATCTCATCACGTAGACTTTGTAGCATCTCACATCATCACAAGAAGAAGGGTGAGTAGGGTACAATAAAATACTGAGAGAGAGAGACCACATTCACATAACTTTTATTATGGTGTATTATTATAATTGTTCTATTTATTATTTATTGTTAATCTCTTACTGTGTCTAATTTATAAAGTAAACTTTATCGTAGGTTCATATGTATAGGAAAAAACATAGCATACATAGGGTTTGGTACTGTCCATGGTTTTAGGCATCCACTGGGGGTCTTGGAACATATCCTCCATGGATAAAGGGGGAAAATTGTACTAACCGTTTTGATTATTCAGCAACCTCTTCAGATACTAATGGCAATTCTGTAATTCCAGTTGTATACACTTTTTCATTTCTTAACTGTACTACTTAAATATTGTGACATTTTGGGAGCACTTAAATATTTGTTTCAAAACCCTACATCTTTGTTACATTTTCTATAGTAAATTCTATACGTTAGAAGTGCTGAAAATATTTCTTTTTAATTATTCCAGAATTTCTCATTTCAACTTTTTACTTTTGTAGCTTGTTTTTGGTATCTCCAATATAATTTTAAATAATCAGTTAATTTTTGTTTTTAGGATTCAGTCATCTCTACTACCGTATTTCATTACTTCTAAGACCTACATTTCATTTTTTTCTCCATGTTTCAGCATCTCTGAAACTAGAATGCACCTTTCAAATTGATTGTGTGTCACAGTTGTCAGCATTTAAACATTTTTTTAGTGGTACAAAAATTAGTGGTATCCTAGATTTTATAAAATGTACCATTTTCTTTTTTTTAAACCACTTTATTGAGGTATGATCGCCATACAAAAAGCTGTACATTTATAATGTATACAACTTTATGGGTTTGGAGATAAGTGTACCTCCATGAAACCAGCACCACATCTTTGCCACAAACATCCATCACCTCCAAAAGATTTCTCCTGCCCTTTGTATTTATTATTATTTTTTGTGTGTGATAAGAACACAACATAAGATCTACCCTCTTGGCAAATATTTAAGTATACAATACCATGTTGTTACTTATGGCACTGTGCTGTCTCTAGGACTTATTCCTCTCTTGCATCACTGACCTTTGTACCCTTTAACTAATAGTTCCTGTTTCCTCCTCCCGTCAGCCCCGCCCACCCCGATAACCACCGTTCTGCTCTGCATCTCTGAGTTTGGCTATTTTAGGTTTCTTTTGTTAGTGGTATCATGTAGTATTTGTCCTTCTGTGTTTGGCGTATTTCACTTAGCATCATGTCCTCCAGGTTTATTCATGTTGTCACAAATAGCAGAATTTCCTTCTTTTCTTAAGGCTAAATACTATTCCATTGTGTGTATATGCCACATTTTCTTCATCCATTCATCCATCAGTGGACGTTTAGGTTGTTTCCGTATCTTGGCTATTGTGAATATGCTGCAGTGAACATGGAGGTGAAGACATCTCTTTGAGATCGTGATTTCAATTCCTTTGGATATATTTTTATTTTCTAAGGACAGATAACGGGAGGTGGTTCATGGTCTCAGTGACTTTTTTGATGTATTGAGGAACCATTCCTGAGTGTTCTGAGTCTGCTTCTTTTCTGTCCTAATCTTTCTCATGCAAGTTTGCTTTCCAACTTGTTCATTTATCTAGTCATGCTCTTCAATTAGTGAAAGTTAAGTATATAACAGAAGGTAAAATTTTTTGAAAGATGCTATATGCTCTGCTCTCCTGAATTTCTATGTGTATGACTTTGTTCCTGGTCAGGCACAGGTATCTTTCTGTAGCAGGGGGTGGGGGAATGAGAAATTATGGGACTAGGATGGGATTAGGGCTTTTATAACAGGAATACAAAGAAAAAGTCAGTGTTCAGCTTTTAATTACCATAGGATATTTTTAATAGTGCTAGCAGCATGGGAAGCTTGATTTTCCGTGTCAAGAGACTCGTCAAGAGAAGGAAGGATTTTCTAAATTTCTTTAAGGCTCTGAAATATTAAAAGAAAAGTCTAGACGTGGAATTTCTTTCAGAGTCTAGAGGGTTTGGTTCCTCTGAGAAGAAGGATTTGGATCAGAGCAAGTGCAGGCCCTACCCTTCTGGTCCCATGGGCTAATAGTCTATTTTTTCCTTAAGGTCCTTGCTTTCGTCCTTCTTAGGGCTGGGCCTCCAATGGGGAGAGCATAGACACATCAGGAAAGGCATGGAGGAGACAGATCATTTGAGCTAGTGGTCTGCTCCTGGTGGAAGCGTGAGGGAGCCAAGGACTCTAGTTCTAGGTCAACTTAAGCCTTTAGCTCTGGACCATGACCAATGTAGTGTGAGGGCAATGACATGGGGTAACCTTGGAGAGAGCTAGAAGGGTGAGACTGACGTGTGCTCCTGGCTCCCCAAGGCGGTGCTGAGTGTGCAGGGGATTGTGTAGTTTTTCCATGCCTGGAATTTTCCACAGCCTCAGAGATGCTGGAAGGGCCAGTGGACCAGAACAGGCCTGATCAGAGTGAAGAGGGTGTAGTGTGAGGAACTTTTAAGAGCAGAGGCCGGAGTACAGTTCCTGGCATAGACACTGCCTTGACTGCAGGCTGTATTGAGTAGTTGCAACAATGACCATGTGGCCCACAGGGCCTAAAATATTTGCTATCTGGTCCTCTAGAGAAAAATTTTGCCAACTTCTGCTATAGGAAATCCTAAAATTTAAGACTATAATCATGAACATTTATGAATTGCTCTTAGACGAAAACGGTAGCATAGAATGACTTAGAGGAAAGCTTAAAATAACGGATTATTTAATTTGATGACTTATTGGAGAATAAAATGATGAATTATCTTAGTTTGGCTGTTATAACGAATGACCACAGACTGGGTGGCTTAGACCACAGACACTTAGTTTTCACGGTTCTGGAGGGTGGGAAGTCCAGGATCAGGGTGCTGGCAGATCTGGTATCTGGTGTCCTCTTCCAGCTTGGGGGACTGCCGCCTTCTCGTTGTATCCTCACCTGGCAGAAAGAACGCTAGCTAGCTCTCCGGCCTCTTCTTATAGGGGCACTAATCCTGTTCATGAGGGTGGAGCTCTCCCAAACTGATTACCTTCTCCTACAGTCACACTGGGATTAGGGCTCCAACGTATGAGTTTTGTTGGGGGGACACAAACATTCAGTCCATAACATGAATCTGAAGAAATCATATATACTCTGAATTGAACTGATTAATCTCAATTTGGAAAAGAGGAGAAGCAAAGAGATAGAATCAAATCCAGAGCTAACAGTGGCCAATAAAGCCCTAAATTTTGCCATATATTAAGTACCAGACTGAATCAAGAACTAACATATGTTGTAATGAAAAAGTGGAAGAACAATGTTGTGAAAAACCGTATATCATCTTGACAAGTTAAAAGGACTCATTTGATCAAATCTGTATACTTCTATATATGGTTTAAATGAAAATGATTGTAGCAGGTATTATATATTTTATGGCTCTTCACTTTAACTGGCTTTTAAATCAAATATGATTCTTGACTGCATCAGATAAAAAGGCATATGATGGGGCCGTGGTTAAGTGAGCACGTTCTGCTTTGGCGGCCCGGCGTTCACTGGTGCATATCCCGGGTGTGGACATGGCAACGCTTGTCAAGCCTTGCTGTGGTAGGCGTCCCACATATAAAGTAGAGAAAGATGGGCACGGATGTTAACTCAGAGCCAGTCTTCCTCGGCAAAAAGAGGAGGATTGGCAGCAGTTAGCTCAGGGCTAATCTTCCTCAAAAAACAAAACAACAACAACAACAAAAGGCATATGATATATTTAAATTTTGTTAATTGACAAATCCTGACTTATTGCCCAGTAGGGTGGAGGCTTGTTAGGAGGACTGGATTAGCTACCAGAGATAACTCGCTTTGCTTTGCCTTCCTTTCCTTCCCCTCTCCTGCCATCTCCATGTAGGGTAAAAGAATTTGCCACCTCAAACCTGTATACAATGCATCAGTTAAAATAACCACAATATGGGCTTGTATGTAACATGAGAAAGGAGTTCTCCTTCTGTCCCTTCTTCCTTTGGCTAAAGCCTCTTAAAGCAAATCACAGCTGTGATGGTTGAAAAACTCTTGAGAATATTCTAAAAACCATTGAATTGTACATTTAATTAGGGGAGTTGTATGGTATGTGAAATATACCTCAATAAAGCTGGTACAAAAAAAGTCACAAGAGAAAATAAAAACTTAGTGCCCAGTTCATGGAATAGAATTAAAAAGATAAAAATATATTCAGCACCTGCTACGTGCTAGAAATACACAAATGGATAGACGTGAGTATCCGAAGTGCCCAGCAACTTAAGATAATTCAAATGTTTGCTTTTGTTGAAGGTCATAAAAATGCTGTCAAATAGTTTTATTTCTGTGGGTGTAACTGTCAGGACGAAGCTATGTGTAGAGAATACAGTATTAGGCAGAACAGAACAGAGATGTATTTTCTAGGTTGAAAGTAATTAAATTATGGATCTGTAAGCCTAAGTTTTTCTTTTTGCACTCATTTTAACAATGTTTCCATTGTTCAAGACAATTTTGAAACCATTTTTCTTTGTCTTTTTTCAGGCAGGAAAATGTCAGGTAAGAAGGAGAAATAGTGAAATGTGCACATGTTCCTTTTTGTTGCCCTCCAATCATGAACGGAGCTCCACTCAGGACTTCAGTTTAATCTCTCGCTTGACTTGGAAAGGAGAAGGTACATTAAAAAAATGAAAACAAAACAGAACAACAACAAAACAAAGCGGGAAGGGCAAGTGTTCTGCTCTACTTTAAGAGACTGGTGTTCTAGACTCACAAGGAGCCTCCTGGCTGTCGCAAACATTGTTAGTCGAAAAAGTGTGAGCTTAAGGGAACTCAGGGGAAACGTTTTTCTTCATTTTCTTCTCAAAATAGAGGCAGGAATAAGGCAGGGGAAAATATAGACGAGTAAATATAGTCATTGTCTCCTTAGGATAATTGGTGATAAAGTGCTCGGGCGTCTTATTCTCATTCCATCAAGTCATTTTCTAAATGGCTGTCCTTGAAATACTGTTTTTTTTCTATTTGCTCGTTTACTTCTATTTTCCTGTTAACGTCCTTTTTTAGTGGTGGGGCAACTCTACCCTGCTGAATGATCAAACGTGCAGGCTAGTATATCTGGGGGTTAAAAGCTCATTCAGTTTCTTGTCATTTCTTCCAGCATGTGGGGAAGCGCTGTTGGTGGCCCATTTTTGCAACGTAGAGCCTGTCTCCTGTGAGAGACCCAGAAGCTCCTTCTTTGATAATTAGTCTCCTGCCTCGGTCAGAGCTGTTAAGAACTCTGTATGAACTGCCACCACTTGTGGGTGTGTGGAACCCCGTGAGCTTCCTATAGCTACAGCTGCAGGTGACATTTTGAGACACTTCTGCAAGGCTTTCTCAACTTACCTTAAAGCAGTGGTTCTCAGACTTCAGTGTGCATTCGAATCACCTGGAGGGCTTGTTAAACCAGCTGGCTGGGCTCCACCTGGAGAGGTTTATTCGTTAGGTCTGGGATGCATCCTAAGAATCTGCATATCTAACAAGTTCCCAGGTGATGCTGATGCTGCTTGTCCTGAAGACACACTCCAAGCTCCACTGGGGTTTTTAGCTGAAATGGGTATGTAAACACCCTAAGTAAAATGGAGAAACCAATGCAGTGAATTATTGAATAAATATTTGTCATATATCACAGAGTGCAGTGTATTATGTGAGGCGTTTGGGGACTATTTCAGCTAAATGTGTACAATTCCGGCCACCTAAGATCTTAATAGTAATTGTAAGACAGTGTTTTTGTTTACCAAGTAATTTGAATAATCTCTTAGAGCATGTTATTTAAGAAAATTCTTCTCCCTCTTGTATAAAATACTAATCTAATAGTTTCCTATTCAATATAAAAATGAAATATTTCACATAAGCAGTTATTGACTATTTTTTTCAGGTTTTTCCCCCTATAAAATAATTTTAAAATAGAAAAGATGTGGGCTTCAAAAGATCAAACTTTGCAAGTACGTGGCAATAACAAGAATGATTTCCCTGTTGAAGTCCATTTGTAAAAGCAGACTGCACGGGTCCACCTGGTGGCCCAGTGGTTAGGTTCACGTGCTCTGCTTCAGTGGCCCAGGGTTTCACGGTTCGAATCCTGGGCACGGACATGGCACCGCTCATCAAGCCATACTGAGGCAGCATCCCACATGCCACAGCTAGAGGGACCCACAACTAAAAATACACAACTAGGTACTGGGGGGCTTTGGGAGAAAAAGGAAAGATAAAATCTTTAAAAAAAAAAAAAAGCAGACTTCACTTACATTTTTGGTTCTATCTTTTATAAATGGTCAGAGTTGCTTTTATTAAGATTATGTACTTCAGTGGCCTCCAGACCAGGTTACGAGTAGCTTTTTAGACCTAAGGCCTAAGAGCTTGGCTTAGAGAGCCAAAGATCTCTCAGTTGGTATCTCAGCTCAGTCATTTAGGCAAATTATTTATCCTCTGTGAAGGACCAATCGCCGCTTGTTGACCTCCCATTGCATATTTGTTTTCTATTTCTTTACCTGTGTTCTTATCTTTATTTCCTTCGCTCTGTTTCTTTGACTTTTAATTTGCTATTTTTCTTTGAACTTTGTCACATAAATGCTTAGATCATTGATTTTCAGAATTTTGTCTTTTCTAATATACGCATATAAAGCTATAATTTTTCCTCTAAGCATAGCTTTAGTAGCCTCCAATGAGTTTTGATGTGCATTATTTCTATTATAAGTCAGTTTGAAATGTATTTTTAATTTCTATTGTGATTTCCTGGATCTATGAGTTGTATAGAAGTATATGTCTTAATTTGTAAACATATGGGGGTTATTTAATGTCTTTGAGCATAAATTTCTTTATCTTTGAAATATAATAGAGTTGTTGGGAAGACCAAAAGAGCTAATGTAATCAAAATGCTTAGCACAATATATGGCAAAATCAATTTTCCATAAATGGTAGCTATTGCTGTTTTTTTAATGCTACCGATGTCCAAAGTAAGAAAACTTAGCTTACCTTCCTATACAATAGTTTGCACTGGAAAAAGCCCTCATTTCTATCCACAACATATATAAAGTACCCATAATGTTTGTACTTTACAGATTCACCCTATGGAAATTGTTTTTCTTTTTCTTAAAGATTGGCACCTGAGCTAACATCTGTTGCTGATCTTTTTTTTTTTTTCACTTCTCCACAAAGCCCCCCCAGAAGATAGTTGTATATTCTAGCTGTAGGTCTTTCTGGTTGTGCTGTGTGGGACGCCGCCTCAGCATGGCTTGATGAGCAGTGCCATGTCCGTGCCCAGGATCTGAACCAGCAAAACCCCGGGCCACCGAAGCAGAGCACACGAACTTAATCACTTGACTATGGGGCTGGCCCTGGAAATTTTCTGACTGATGGATTTAGCTATTCTTTTTCAGGGCTAACTTTCCTGCTGATCTTATTGTATAGCAAAGACCATGTGAAAGTTTGATTTTTATCTTTATTTAAGTGCTTTTATATCCTAGAGTCTAATATATACATTTTTACTTTTTAAAATTTGACATATCTAAATTCTATGTGTATACTTAACGTAGTATTATTTTAACTCAAAAACTTTGCAAATTAATGTGTCTTAACATTTGTTGGTGTCTAGTAATTGAGGAAATATAATTGTAGTTTTTTGTTGGTTTTAAAACCACTAAATTGGTTTTATGACTCACAAATGGGTCATATTCCATAACTTGGAAAATGCTGACTTACATATATCGTAGTTAATTCCTGGGGCTGGCAGCTTGCTTTATAGGGTTCTGTGAGCCAGGAAGGAGGACAAATGGTTATTAGGCCTGTATTCAACAATATCCCGCTACGAGAGTCACAGCGTGGTAAAGTGGCTTGTCTTTGGCTTCTCTCTGCCTTCCTTTTGGTAACGTTCTCCTTTCACCTGCTTCCATCCCATTCCCCCTGCTGTTATAAAATCACCGACATGGCTGTCATTTGGTAATTATAGTTTTAATTCAAATGTTTATGGCATGCTCACATGGGCAGTTCAAATGGTTCTGAGAAGTTTTAAACACTCTCCTTCAGGATTGTCTCAGGAACAGGCTTCCCAAAGCCAGAGGGGGTATCACACACAGGATAAGGCTGGAATCTGTCCCAGAACCATTATGTACAAGGGCTTTGTCTGGTTGGTGCAATGTCACTCAGTTTGGGGGAGATGTTTGGTAGAATAACCTGTTTCCCAAGGTTTTTTTTTTTAATCAAGTTTTCCCAAAGTGTTTAATTGCCATTTGGAAAAAATTACCCAGGTGATTCTAATGTGCAGCTGGGGTTGAGAGCCACTGGGAAGTTGATCTAGGGAATTTCATTTTCCCTTCTCTGACTTTCTTGGCCAGTCTCTTCCCAAAATAGCTCTACCCTACATGACCATGTTAGGAGAAATTGGTTTTTATTCTACACTTAAAGACAAGGCTTAACTTGCAAAAACCCCTGGGAGTTCCTCAAAAAGTTAAAATTATCATATGAGCCAGCAATTCTACTTAGTTATATATTCAAAGGAATTGAAAACAGATATTCAAACAAAAACTTGTACATGAATATGATATTGTGGCTGATAATAAAAAATACAATTCGATCTTCATCCTGTTTGTGGCCCAGAGCTCCTAAAAACTGAAATTTTCTAAGTGATGAGAGGGATAAAAGTGTATTTTGCTATGTTAATGAGGTGAATTTTGGGAAGCACCTAAGGATGGAGATGAGTTGCCAAGAGAACCATGTGTTTAGAGGGTTGGAACCTTCAGTCTCAGCCCCCTGACCTCCAGGGAGGGGAGCGGGGCTGGAGGTTGGATTAATTGCTAACTGCCAGTGATCTAATCAGTCATGCCTGTGTAATGAAGCCTCCATAAACACCTGAAAGGAGAGGGTTCAGAGAGCTTCCTGGCTGGTGAACATGTGTGATCTGGGGAGAGTGGTACCCTCGGAGGGGCCATGGAAGCTCTTGGCCTTTCCCTGGTACATTGCTCTATGCATCTCTTCCATCTGGCTATTCCTGAGTCATATTCTTTTATAATAAACTGGTGATCTAGTACGTAAAATGTTTCTCTGAGTTCTGTGAGCTGGTCTAGAAAATTAATTGAACCCAAGGAGGGTGTCATTGTAATCTCCAACCTGCAGTTGGTTGGTCAGAAGCACAGGTGACAATCAGAATTTGCGATTGGCATCTGAAGTGGGAGGGGGGCAGCCTTGTAGGACTGAGCCCTTAATCTGTGGAATCTGATGCTGTCCCCAGGTAGATAGTGTCAGAATTGAGTTGAAATGTAGGACACCAGCTGGTGTTGGAGAATTGCTTGGTGGTCTGGGAGGAAAAACCCCCTACTTTGGAACTGGGTGCAGAACCCTTACAGATGTTCATAATAGCATTATTCACAATAGCTAAAAGGTGGAAACAACTCCAATGTCTGATGAATGGATAAAAAATGTAGTATATCCATATAATGGAATATTATTCAGCCATAAAAAGAAATGAAGTACTGATCCATGCTGTAACATGGATGACCCTTGGAAATATACTAAGTGAAAGAAGCCAAGCACAGAAGGTCACATATTGTATGATTCCATTTATATGAAATATCCAGAATAGGCAAATCCATAAAGACAGACAACAGATTAGTGGTTGCCAGGAGCTAGGAAAAGGGGAGAATGGGGAGAGACTGCTTAATGAGGATGGAGGTTTCTCTTGAGATGATGAAAATGTTTGGGAACTAGATAGAGGTTTGCATAACACTGAAAATGTATGAAAAGTGACTGAATTGTACTAATTTTAGGTGATGTGAGTTTTAGGTGATGTGAATTTTACCTCAATTAAAAAAATTAAATAAACCAAAATAAACAAGATGGCACTAGAAAATCTGCGTGGAGATGCCTATGACCACAAATGCAAGAAAACAAACAAAAAACCCTGGGAGACTTAAATAATGGTTTAGAGGAGGATTTATCTAAAACTACTGAAGCTTTAGTCAGAGGGTCCCTCATTTGCATGGTCCCGTTTTGAGCTCCTGTTCACGACCCTTGCAAAGTCTTTGAAACTAAAGTACTTCATCTATAAAACCTAATAGAGATGTGAGGATTAATTGGGTTGACGTAACAAAGTCCTAGATTTTGTGAATCTTACAAAAGAGATATTTTAACTTTAATTAGTTGAGACTGCTCTTTCTACTCTGACTTCTAGGTCATATTTCCCTTTGGGTTATGGTGGTAAAGTGGCCAAGCTGATGGGAGGTTGAATTGGACATACACTTAGCTTGGGCTATATGTGAGACATCTGTTTTACATATATACATATACTTAGGATAGTGTGATAGGCTGTGTAATGGCCTCCAGTTGTATCCAGGTCCTAATCCCTGGAAACTATGAATGTTACCTTATATGTCCAAGGAGACTACAGAGATGATTAAAGTAAGACTCTTGAGATGGGGAAATAATCTTGCATTATCTGCATAAATGGATAAATGCAATCATAAGTGTCCTTTTAACAAGGAGGCAGAGGGAGATTTGACACAAAAAGGAAGGAAAGTTACCACTGAAGCAAGATGCTACACTGCTAGCTTTCGAAGGTGGAGGAAAGGTCCCACGGGCCAAGGCGTGCTGGGAAATGTAAGGAAACAGATTGTTCTCTAGAGCCTCTGGAGGGGGTGTTTCCCTGTTGACACCTTGATCTTGGCCCAGTGAAATTGATTTCACATTTCTGATCTCCAGAACTGTAAGAGAATTAATGTGTCTTGTTTTAAGCCACCAAATGTGTGGTAATTTGTGACAGCAGCTATAGGAAACTAAGACAGATAGAGAGCTAAGTTATAGCTAGCTATGCTGGTGTTGGAATGGCTTCCAGGAACACCCCTGTGGCCCACTATGTCAAACCACCCAGCAGAGTGACAGGAAGGGATACAACCAGGGTTTTGTCATGATACAAACGTGTCATGTGGAGTCTGGCACCACATGTTATGTCCAGTAGCGGGGTTTGAAATGTAGGGAACCAGAAGTTAGTCTGGGAAAACTATTTCAGTTTCCAAACGTGTAAAACTGTTTTCATTGATTTCTAGTCAAAATGGAAATTCTCTTCTATCCATAATATATTTGCTAATGCCTCATATCAATTACAAATGCACCATACTTTTTTTTTTGATGAGAAATGTGCATAATAGAATTTATCAGAATTTCCATGTAAGACCCAAACCTGTTGCCATAGAACAAAGAATGTGTGTGAAGTCGCATGTTTTATGCTTCCCAATGTATTGGATCATTTTAGCATTTCAGATGCACCTTGTCCTGCTAAACTCCTGTGGTTCCAGATGAAACGGCACACCCTATGCCAGCAATGCAGTCAAACAACCAGAAGAAGGAAGCATTCAACCGACCAAATTCCTAACGTCACTAATAAGTCAATGTAGGCAGCATAAGAGTTGTTATAAGAGTAAGTGATGTGAGTAATTGTGTGGCTCAGTACAATGTGGCAGCACTTTAAAAATGCATTTGAATTACTCTTGGGTAGGGGTTGGCAAACTATGGCTTGGGGACCGAATCCAGCTTGCTGCCTTACTTGTAAATAAGCTTTACTGGAACACAGTCATGTGCTTTTATTTATGTATTGTCTAGGGCTATTTTAGTGCTATAAAAGCAGAGTTGTGTAGTTGAGACAGACTGCAAAGCCCTCAATGCCAAGTATTTACCATCTGACCCTTCACTAAAGAGTTTGCCAACTCCTGCTCTTGTGTATGTCTTGATTTCGGATGAATTATGTTGTATAAGTTATGTAAGATATATTACATATTAATTATATTATATAACTTATTAAAGAATTATTCACTATACCAAAATATAAATATGGAAGAAGTATCTATAGGGGAAGCCAAAAACAAACATTGAAAGAAAGAAGGCCGGCAGAAGCTTCAAAATATCAAAAACTCTCTATTGTCATAATATAAACTAATAGCTCTAATGTTCAACATCATGAAGATAAGGAAAAGAATCAAAATAACCAGGGATTATTGTTAATTAAAATGAAGACAGAAGACGTAAAGATGTTTATGAGAACCAGGACCTTCTCCAGCAGGAAGTGAAAAACCAGAAGGAAGATGAAAATGACAGCAAAGAAAAGCTTAATTTGTACAGCCAACAGAAGTGTGTGAATGTCAGCAATGGCTGCTCTATGACCAGGGCATTTATTTTGTGTCATCTTTTGTTATGACTTGTTATGATGAGCAATATTTCATTCAGCAGTGTATGATGACTTTTTTCAGAATAATAATCGGCTAATATTTATGGAGAACCAAACAGAACATGCAATGGACAAAAGAGATGCTTCTTAAAGTTTTGGGAAAAAAATCATTGTCATATGATAAGGCAACCAGAATATTCAGCTAAAACTATAGGAATAAAAGTATTCTAAAAACGTGTCAGGCAGCTAATTAATAAAAATATTATATATTTTTCTAGATTTTGTAACACGTAATCTTTATCGTGTTCTAAAAGTTCGTACTTTGTCGTAATTTCTTTTTTCATTTTAAATAAATATTTACTTTGTATCTGATATTCTATATTTGTATCTCACAGTATCTTCTCTTCTGTATCTCTATCAAATATTCTCTATATACTTTATATCATTTATATAAATCCATGTTTATATTATAATTTAATTCATTTTATGTTTATATTTTCTATTATGCAGATAAAGGCTGTATGTCTAATGTCCTTTTTATTTTGTGGGTAGAAGATTTTCATTCTCTGAACATTTTCCATACTAGAGTAAATGAGGTGAAATTTGAGGGAATAAAATTAAATTTTTAAAAATCTTGAGCAACATCTAGCTTACAATTCATTCAAGTAAACAGAAATTGCTTAGGCAATTTTCAAAGCCCTGATAAAATGTCATCAACATGATTTAAATGTGAGATTAGCTAATGTAAGTAGCAATTAGAATTAGATTTAGCTTGCACATTTGGAGTTATGATGGAAAGCTCTTATGGGGACTCTCTTATTGCACACAAAAAGAAATATGAGAAAGGAAAAAGGAATTGCGTTTTCTTGTATTTTTCCTGAGGTGCATTGCTTTGCAAGATCCCCATGGAGCAAAAGAATAGATGAGTAATGTGAAAGAAAATTGTGTAGGGGATTTAATTATTTCAAAATTGCCCATTTTTTTTTCCAACCAGGAAAAACTACAAAAGCCTTTATTAAAACAAAGAAAAGGAATGGCTACTTTTCCTAGGGAAATGCCAATAAGTATAGCAAATAACTGTAATAAATAATTTTGTAACCTCATTCAAAGGTCTTCATGCTGTGGAGTCAGGTTATTTTCTGATTCCCGTATAGCCTCTGATTTGCTGGTGGACTGGTTCCCTAAAGAATAGTAGCATTGGTGACCTTGGAGGGAATGCGCCCCTAGGCATATTTGACGATCATCTGGGCATCACACTTAAGCATTCATCAAAAATTTATTCCATTTGCAAAATTTGCTTAGATCTCACCCACATTTACCTTTGCCTCCTATAATCGATAAAAGAATATTGACATCTACATAACAGAATCTCAGACTCCCAGAATGTTAGAGACACAACTATGCTCAGAGACCATCTCTTTAACACCCTCATTTTTCAGAGAAGAGAGGTCCGGAAGGTGAAGCTGCCTTCTGACGCTCTAGCCTCTGTTTGTAGAGGGGGAAACAGAAGGACGGTGGTGTTTCCCATCACACTTCCTGCTTATCGCCTCTTATGAGCTGGTCTTTAACGCTGATTTAGAATCATTACACCTTAAGTCTCACAAAGCATACCCTTCAGGTGGTCTGATGGAACAGCCCAGGACAAAGCATCTGAGAAAAATCATCCACTAGCCTCTCAGATGTTTCTCAAAACAAAGTAAAAGCAAATAAGATGAAACAGAAAGAAATAGCCAGATATACTTTTTAAAATAAAGATTTTTGTGATTTATTGGGTTTAATTCTTGGTTTTATTTTAGCCTCACTTTGATGCATTTCATGAACTATGGTGGCAGAACTAAAGCCACTTTTAAAAGGGAAATTTTCAAAACAGTGTTATTAAGATATAATTCACATACATTTAAATTTACTATTTAAAGCGTACCACTCACTGTTTTTAGTATATTCACAGAGTTGTGCAACCATCACCACAATCTAATTTTACAACATTTTCAACACCCCCAAAAGAAATCCCATATCCGTTAGCAGTCACTCCCTATTCCCTTTCCTCCAGCCCTAGGTAACCACTAATGAACCTTCTGTCTGTATAGCTGTCTGTTCTAGACGTTTCTTGCAGATGGAATCATACAGTGCGTGGTCTTTTATGACTGGCTCTGGTTTCTTTCACTTCCCCTAACACTTTCAAGGTTCATCCGTGTTATAACCTATATAAATATGTCGTTCCCTTTTATGGCTAAATAATATTCCATCGTATACATATACTGCATTTTATGTATCCATTCCTCAGTTGATGAATATTTGGATGGTTTCCACTTTTTGGCAGTTATAAATAATGCTGCTATGAACAGTGGTGAAGAAGTTTTTGCGGAGCGTGTGTTTTCATTTCCCTTGGGCATATATCTAGAAGTGGAATTGCAGAACTGCATATTTAACATTTTGAGGAACTGCCAGAGTGTTTTCCAAAGTGACTGCACTATTTTACAATCTCACCAGCAGTGTATGAAGATTCCAGTTTCTCCATATCTTCTAAAAGGCAAATCTTACGGTTCTAATTGGCAAAAGTTCAATTATTTATTTAGCTTCTCCTAGGTGAAAGGTCCTGTTTGAGGTGCTGTAACTTTTAATACTATCAATTCATATGTGGAAAAATCAGAACTTTTCTAAAGGGGATTCTTTCCTGAAGGGGACTATATCAGTCAGTGTCCAGTGAGGAGACAGAAATCACACCAGTAATTTGAACAGGGGAAATTTGATATAAAGAATTATTAACTAGTAAAATGAGATTAACTATAAAAGGGGAAAATAAATGCTAAAGAACACAGGAATAGCAAATGTAGGGAGCAGCTGCTACACCTAGGACTGAGGGAGAATATGAAAGGAAGGGATAAACTTGGAAAAGGGTCATCCTCTCCACAAGGCTGAGATCCAGACTAGATCCAAGGCCCACTGGCTAGTTCAGTTCCTTGAGGTGCCAAAGGCCAGGACTGGTGAGTGGCGAGCTGTCTGTTGGGGTGCCAGTGGGCTAGGATCATGAGCAGGAAAGTACCTACTAGAGTCTGGCAGAACCTGCTGGAAGATGGGTACCACTGGGTCTCCCATATACTGCTGGCAAGCAGGCTGCCTCCTGGGGGGAGAGTGAAATTCAGTAGGAAGCCCTCACTGGAAGCTGATGAAACTCACTGGAGGGTGGGTGCCACTGGGTCTCCCACACACCACTGGTGGTATGCTATAGGAGCAAGAAGAACCAGGAAGAATGAAGAAGGAATGTTCCTTTCTCTGCCATACCTTGCAGTGTCCCTCTTGCACTCTATCCACAAAACATAACATTGCGCCAGCTGGCAAAGAAGTGTTTGGAGAAGAGTCCAGATTAGGGTAAAGAAAGGTGGATTTGGAGTTGGGAGGCAATAAATCCATAACTGGCAGCCAACTCCTTTGGCTACTTAGCTTCCACATGCATCCTTTACCCATGTTTGAACTTTTGTACAACACAAAGCCAAGTCTGTTCTTCACAGACGTGCAGAAGTTCTCGCCCCTCCCCCTAAATGAGGAGACACACAGTTTCAAGAGTCATTTATATCCTCAGCTGGCTATATTACTTGCTCTTTACATTCAGTCGCATTCCCATTGAGTATTCTCTTACCTAAAGCTAAATTGCAGAGTGTGAATTCAGCAACTTACATATAAAATAATGAAGGGATGAAGGAGAGAAAAAAAGAAAATGGTTAATATATGCAAATGCTCTCATACACATCGCATACAAAGAAAACATATGTAAAACTACTACAGTGCTCATTTCCATAATTGATCAAGAGGCCATAGTTTGTCTATGACTTCCTCCTCCTTTCTATTCCATATTCCCATTGCTGTTAGATGGTCAGTGTTCTATACCTGGTGGCGTGACCCAAACCTTCATTTCCAAGGGTCTGAGTTCTCAATAATTCTGCCTATTAGTTTTAGTTCCTATAGCTTTCCATTAACCTTTATTATTGGTGCCCCAGAGGATCCTCTGCATTCCAGGCATAGACCTCCTTGCCTCCACTGTGTAGCAGCACTCCAATTTCCCCGGGGTAATCAGAATCAATCACTCCAGCCAACAGAATTACCCTTTTTTCTTGTCTTTTGATTCAGTGGCATAAGGAGTCCAAAATGGTCTGGTGGCATTCTCATCCTACAATTCAGTGAAACCTTTTTTTTAAGATTTTATTTTTTTCCTTTTTCCTCCCCAAAGCCCCCTGGTACATAGTTGTGTATTTTTAGTTGTGGGTCCTTCTAGTTGTGGCATGCAAGACGCTGACCCAGCATGGCCGGACGAGCAGTGCCATGTCTTCCCCCGGGATTCGAACCGGCAAAACCTTGGGCCACTGAAGCAGAGCTCGTGAACCCAACTACTTGGCTACGGGGCTGGCCCCTTAGTGAAACCATTTTTATGACTCTTGGTGGACTCCTTGCTTACTTGAGAACTTAGACTTCCAAACCAGCAGTACGTAAAGTTGCTGGGAAGGGAAGCAAAAATTCTGCCAATGGATTGTTGTTTATATAGTCAGAAAACCCACCTTTATTACCATCCTTTGATTTCCAGATCCATGTATTCTGGCTATGGGGAAGGGACTGTATAAAATCTCTAATTCAAGGCATATACCTTATTCTACAAAACAGAACCTCGTCCTTTCAGAGTATTGCCTCTCAATTAGTGCTATAACTGAGTCTTTAGTAAACCATTCAGCATTTCAACCAGCCAGTTGCTTCTGGGTGATGGGATATGTGATAAAATCAGTTATTAGTTGGCACAAGCCCATTGCTGTCCTTAATTTGCTGTGAAATCAATCCCTTGATCAGAAGCAGTGCCGTGTGGAATATGATGATGGTGAATGAGACATTCTTTGAGTCCATGGTTGGATGCATTATGGGCAGTTAGACTAATCCATCTCCAGAGTATATGCCTACTACAGTGAAGAAAAATTTCCATCCCCTCCATAATGGAAGAGGTCCAATGTAATCAAACTGCTACCAGGTGGCTGGCTGGTTCCCCTGGTGAATGGTGCCATATCAGGGGCTTGGTGTTTGTCTCTGTTATTGGCTGATTAGAAAATGGGCAGTACATTTGTGACAACATGGATAAATCTTGAGGGTGTTATGTGAGTGAACTAAGTCAGAAGGAGACAGTCAAATACCTTATGATCTCACTCATAAGTAAAAGATAAAACAACAACAAAAAATCACAGAGACAGAGATTGGATTGGTGGTTACCAGAGGGGAAGGGGGGAGAGGGGAGGGTTAAAGGGGTGATTAGGCACATGTGTAAGGTAGTGGAGTGTAATTAATCTTTGGGTGGTGACCATAATGTAATCTACACAGGAATGAAATATAATGATGTACACCTGAAATTTATATAATGTTATAAACCAATGTTACCTCAATAAAAAAAATTTTAAAACCCCAGATTTAAAAAAAAGACAAAAATAACATTAAAAAACAAGAAGTAAAATCAGCAGTGGTGGTAAGGAGAAGTGTGTATTGTTGAGCCTATGCAGAACCTCTATCCCTGACACTCTGACTACTTTGTTCATGGATCCTTTGAGTAGCACTGAGATAGCTGGAAAAGACTATGACTGACATTAGAAAGCATGATTTTAAAGAGCCTCTTCTGTAGTGGATGCCCTTTGGTAAACGTTCACATGCAACACAAATATCTTCATACTGTACTCATTCTGAGAAGGCTGTCCACATACCTCTTTCCATTCTTTGTTGCAACTCTAGCAAGGTATTTGGCCACCAGACTTAGAGTGTTTTCCTATTAAATCTTGTTTGCAGATCACCATTTTGTACCTGGTGCCCTTCACGATAAATGTGTCCATCTTATCTTTGGTGGCAAATTGCTGCCTCATGGCTTCTGTTCTTCTGAAATCCCATCATTCCATTGAAATTGGTGGTCTCATTTCAATGGAAGCTTCCTTCAAGCTCATACTTGGCCTATGAAGTGAGTAACCTAGGGCTTTTCAAGGTTATAGGTGCTCCACCCAATTATGGATTTATCAATGCCTTAATGAAGGGAGTATATTCTGGGCTTTTTTGGAGAATATAATTGGGAGGTGGGTGTGCAGATCATACATAATAAATCTTCTCCAACATTCCTATCTCCCTAAGTTTTTGTATTCCTTGGCATCTCAACCTCATTAAATGTAGACCACTGTTGAGACCAAGTTTCAGTCAACCAGCTACATAAATCGTTAGAGCCACCCCATCCGCAATGGAAGAGGACCAACGTAACCAAACCAGCTCCACAAGCTAATACATTCACTCCAGAATCTCTAGTAAATATACCTGCATCAATGAATTTGGCCCAATCCAATGTTGTGTTCCATTCTCCTTGTTCTAACACCCTTAGAATCTACTTTCACACATATGCCCCAAGTTTATACCAAGATATTTAGCAAAATCTTGCAATTCCTTTGGAGAGTGAGCGACTTCCTTCTTTGTTATGGTGTGTGCCTGACTCCCTGGAGCGTGCTAAGAATTATCCCTAGTTATAGGTCGAGTGGCTGCAAGAGGTAGTTGGATTTGTGGTGGGTCTTGAGGAGAACGAGCATCCCCTTTCAAGTCATCTTCCCCAGGTGAGTTATCACAGGCTTCTCAAGCAAAGAAAGGCTAGTGTCTTCAGACAAAAGAGGGCATGCTACGTCCGCCGGGAAAGGAGACTCAGGGTGACTTGGGGTTTCAGGATTGTCAATTTCATTTCAACGTAATCAGATGTCCTCATTCCACATTTTAGGGCTCCATTCTTTCCACATCAGTGCCCTCACTTTCATATGGGAAACTTGGTGACATTGTGAATTCAACTGATGTTGAAAATTCAACAGCCCGCACTATTAAATTTTGTGTTTGATTTTTAACAATATCAGCCCTGTGGATACAATAAATAAGAGAAAGCAACTGTCTCTGGACTTTCTGATGCCGCATGGTAAAGTAATACTTATTTTGGCCACTATGATGTCTTATGTTATGGTATGGTGGTCAGAATACTTTCTGAGGACCACAGGATCCATTAAAAAATGAAACAAATCTTCATTCAGTTCTATCACTAACCTGCTCTGTTTTGTTTTTTGTCTTAGTGGTTTTTTTTTTTAAAGATTTTATTTTTTTCCTTTTTATCCCCAAAGCCCCCCAATACATAGCTGTATATTCTTCATTGTGGGTCCTTCTAGTTGTGGCATGTGGGACGCTGCCTCAGTGTGGTTTGATGAGCAGTGCCATGTCTGCACCCAGGATTTGAACCAACGAAGCACTGGGCCGCCGCAGCGGAGCGTGAGAACTTAACCACTCGGCCACGGGACCAGCCCCTGTCTTAGTGTTTTTTAACTGCAAAATAATAAGCTTTTCCTCCTGACCTCCAGGTGGGCCTTGTGATTGCGTAAACATTTGTAGATTTTAAGCTTCCTCACAATGCACTGGTTTCATAGTGCAGTAAAAATAGATAAGCGCAACGAAATAAAGACCATAAATGTCTCTCTGCTTAGTCGAAAAGCATGATATGAAGATAAACTATTTCCTTCATAGTGGGTATAATCCCAGTCCACAAGTGTTGATGTTTTCCCTATAATCCTTCCTAATTTCTATTATCAACCCCCATTCTGCTAGCTTAGTGAAAATCTCATTCATGCCTGTGTCCACCTTTTCTCTCATTTCACACTTTGCATCTGGGCCCTAGGAAATGTTGCTAATGTTGAAGATCACTCATCGGGCCCTATACAGTTGTTGGAGAGGGACTGTTTTCCCATGTGGGCCTCCTAGGTTGCTGCCAGATCATTTCTGCTGCCTGTCTGCCTGGCATGTTTACTTCTGGTTCCACTATGTTCATGCTGTATCTTGGAGACCGTGTCATGATAGTTTCCTGCTTCTCTGAAGTGCTGAAGGATCCTGCATGGATGCAGATGCAGCCACTCTCTTTCTGGAGACTTGTCACCCAGGGACCCTTTTTCAGGACACCCCTCCCCTCAGTCACTGCTCCCTTCTAGTCCAGGGAAACCTTTTTTTCTTCTGGGGTGGTGATAGAGTGAGGTGGGAAATTATTTTCCTTCTTTGTATGTCTCAGACACTTTGTAAAGAACTCAGTTCATTTTCTTAGCCTTAAGGGTTTTGTTCTTAGCCCCCTACCCCACCCCTCAGAAATTAATGCCAGGAAATATCATCATCAAAGCCTTTTCTGCTTTCTGCCTCAATTTATCCCTTCCTAAGACAGTGAGCAAAGAGCTGACTTTCTGTTTGTAAAGGGGGAGTATAGTAAAACATGAGCAAAATATAATATTCATAACTCTTTTCTCGCCTTTTAATAAATATTGATAGATCGTAAAAATAGCCGCCTATTTGAAAGTTCACCAAGTAATTAAATTCTGGCAGTTATAAATTAAGTATTTATTATATATTACATATATTATGTTACAAATGTCATTATACAGTGTCTCATAAATGTGCATTGTAACCACTTCCTTTTAAGCATTTCTCTTGAACTTTCAACATTTGAGTTGGATTCAGAATATGGAACAAGCACCTCTTGTAGAAGTGTCAGACATTCTAGATTTCTTTCTCAGCTCCCATGGATGAAGTAAACACAACATAAAATACTCATTAAATTTTAGAAGTTAAGAAAATGCTTTATGTAATTTATACTAAAAAAAAAAATCCTGAGTTATATAAACTTGTAGATTATAAATGAGTTATGGTCATTCGGAGATGCCAACAGAACACAGGCAGATCAAAGAAGTTCCACATGTGGGGCCAGCCCCGTGGCCAAGTGGTTAAGTTCGCACACTCCACTGCAGGCAGCCCAGGGTTTCGCAGGTTTGAATCCTGGGTGTGGACATGGCACTGCTCATCAGGCTATGCTGAGGTGGCGTCCCACATGCCACAACTAGAAGGACCCACAACTAAAAATATACAACTACGTTCCGGGGGGCTTTGGGGAGAAAAAGGAAAAATAAAATCTTAAAAAAAAAAGTTCCATACAAAGGTGAAAGACTTCTCGAAACAGAGTCTCCTTTCAAGTCTAACTTCCTGAGTAATTTATTGGAAAGATCTTCAAATGTCATGCAGGAAGACGTTCAGAATATGCAAAATTATTCTAATTTCCCCAATAATTCTGGTTTGATTATGTTGAATTGGAGGACAGGTCAAGAATGTAACAAATACTAAAACAGGAGGAAAGGAAGTGAGCTTACTGTGAACATGGCCTTTTCCCACTTAAAAAAGGATGATAGTTTGTTATTTTGGGAATGGTGGAGTGGGAGAAGCAGAGCAGCCTTTCATAGCTCTGAAATAGAATTTTCCCGGCCCCACATCTCCCTCATTACTTGCCCCCAAATCTTTAAAAAAAAAGAAAAAAAACCCTTCCTACCTTCTCTTCTGGAATAATTTCATAGTTGTATTTACCAGATCTTTAAGCAGGGATATGATAAGCAGGGCAAATAACTTATTCTGTCATGGTCTGAAATGATTGAGAAAATCACTGTTTTTCCTTCATTTTGTCCCCTCTGTCCTCATTTTCCATCCCTACTAGTTGAAGGTAGCTGGAGGGTTTTATGTGGGTCTTAGTTCCCTTTTCTCCAGGAGAGAGTTAAGAGGCTTTTGTTGCGTAGACATGTGCTCCTGGAGCTGTTGCATTGGACTGATGGCTGAGAGAAGACTAGAAAGTTGAAGGAGAGAGGCTGAACCACAGAGGATGTTGGAATGCTGAGACCTCTGATGGTGGTGCCTGCCAACTGAATAAGAGACAGTGTGGTTTTCAGAGGCAGGGCAAAGACTCCAAGGGTGGGGTGGATCCTGCGAATAACAGATCGCCCACTGTGGTGATAAATAAATGACAAGCAATAGGATATATTGGAGTATGCGAGGAAGCCACGTGGGTTAAAACTAGTTCAGCCTGACCTTGTTTTTCCTAAAGATCCTGATGTGGCCTGTTGAGCATGCATTGTATATCTGCTTTAAATATTGACTATGTTCCAAAGACAAGAATGATGCCCTTAAAGATAAAGATGTAAGGATTAATTGCTGACCTGCTGCTCTCACCTTGTGATGACCCACCTTGTGACCACTGACCTGCTGGGTTCACCAAATTGCTGTGCTAGCAAAGCAATCTCATGACTATTGTAAAAGGGACATTCTTGTCACATGTGATGTATGCTCTTTATTCCAGGATGGTATATAACCACTTTGTACACCCCACTTCTTTGGTGCCCTTTCTTCCTCAGGGAAGGAAAGCCCTGGGCTAGTCCTCACATCTGGCTCATAATAAACTCACCCCAATTTTGATTTATAGATTGATTATAGATTATTTGTGTTGACAATGGAATGAGCTACTTGGTTTGGAAAACACACTTCAAGAGTATGTGACCAAGATAGACAGAGGACCAGAGCAGAGGCTCTTTCCCAAATGTTCCTATGTTGGTGGGCAGGGTATACAGTGGCCTGAAATGACTGAGACTGGATTTCCTGTCAACCCTAGTGGGAGAGGGCTCATCCAGTTAGAATTAGATCTGGAAAAGTAAAGAAACATGACATTTCATGGACCTGGGGGTTGTGGGAATAATCCACAGCCATTCCATTTGTTTTGAAAGCATAAATAGTGGATGCTGCTGTCTCCCTTTCTCTACTCTACATGTATAGCCAGGGCAAGACTATTTCACGTTCCCTCTTAGGCTAGAATATTAAGTTTGGTGAATAGTTGAGAAAAGTCAACAATTTAACATAAGAAATGTTTACTACCTAACTACTCTGTTAGTCAGGCAGCCACTACCTGCCAGGTACTATGAGTATGAGGGAAAAAATGTGGTATCTGCCCTTGAGGAAGCAGGAACAATTCAAAGACCTTATCAATTAAATCTATAAAATATTAATGACATCAATAAAACATCTGTATGATGGATGTGACCAGGGCTAGGGCTAAGAGGTCCACCTCAAAAAATAGTGCAAAATAATTAGTCTTCAGTCATGTTTCATGGAGAGAAAAGGACGTGTTTAGGCCCAAGGAATTGGAAGGAAATGGACAGAGTTCTTATTTCTCTTCATCTGTAATGTCAGTTTCCCCATTGTAAAACATGTTCGTGTACAAAGCAGTTTAGTAGACAAGGAATCAGCAAGATTGTTTATTATGAAAATCTAGAGACTTTGCTATAGATGAGGTGATATTCTGAAGCTCATGGAATTTGCTAACATATTACTCAGGAAAGAAACAGAAGATGATCACTTGAAGAAAAAATATAAATTACCTTAGGAAGAAAGTGAAATCAGAAACCTCAAAGGCTCCCTTGAAGGAAATCAGATCTGTAGTTCTAATCCAGAGTCAACTGATATTGGTTGAGAGCGTTAATGTGTTCTGTGCTAGAGAAACAAATGAATGTCAACCTATCCAAGGAAGATGGTAGGAAATAATCCTCTGATTATCTTCAACTGGGAAAAATAAATTCAATAACCCACACTATTCAACAATCCACACTGCTCTTCAAGCCACAATGTGAAACCTTTTTTTCCTTCCTTTAGATTTAAATTATAAACTTCTAAAAATGTCAAAAACATTTTTCTGAAAGTTTCGTTAACGAATGGATTCCTTTTGATAGAAGTCCAGGCAGGGGCACAGATAATCACAGGTAATCACAGAGACCTAATGGACCAGATGTGAAACAGAGACTATCATGTTTAAGAATTAAAACAAGAGCCCAAGAGCAGGACAGCGTGGGGCTCTGTACAATGCATTCCCCAGCAGAAGACAGAACTCTGTGAAGCTGAGGGCAAGTAGCCTGTAGGAGAGGATGAATGCAGGAAACAGCACTGTCCCACCGGTGAAGAACCTGGTCTGGTCCTGGTGCTGCACTGGCCACTGGGAAACCTTGAGCAAATCACTTACCTTTCTGTGCTTTCAATCCCTCATCTAGAACTGAGGATTAGGCTCCTCTTTAAGTCTGAAGATTTTTAAAACTCAAGAGCAGGCACATATTAATATGGTACCAGGTAGCCTTTGTCCTACACTGAACTGTAGGTATAATATGTGCACATTTGTCTCCAGTCCAGAGGTTTGAATGTCCACTAAGGAAGAATCAGTTAAGGGCCAAGAAGGGAAATTTGAAGGATTCAAAGCTGTAGGATCTATTCTCTATTGTGTAGCCACTCTTAGCCAGCAGATGGAGAAGCTTGCCTAAAAACTCTGTCATCAAGTGTTCGCGTGGGCGTAGGGCGCTGGAGAGAGGAGGATGTCCCAGGAGTCCAGGGGAGAGGGTTGCTATGATACATGAACCAACCAGCAAGACTTAGAGTCATGAATGTGGCTTCTCCCTTCACGTGGCCATGATTTTCTCTTGTTCTTCAAAAGCCATGAATTGGCCCATATTTTTTTCTGTGAAAAAAAGAAAATTAAGTGAACATGTGATAAGATATTCTGTATGAGAATATCTTACAGCAACACACATCTCAGGACTAATTACTATTTTTGGAAAATGAAGAGAAAGAGACCTTGCCTGTATAAAGGATTGAAGATACACGTATCATCTTGGGAGAAAGAGGCTCTTATTCTGTCATATCCGTATACACAGTTTTGCTATATAGATAACTGAAAATTCAAGCCTTTCAAAAATAGAATTCATGGTCACTGGAGATGAGATCGCAAGTAAGAAAAATCTGAATTTCTGTTCCACCTAGGTTGTCCCTACTGAGATCAGAGGAGAACCAAGAGGGCATGGTGGGCTGAAGGCCAAATGAAGGAAAGGTGAAGATTTTCAAGGAGGGAGTGGTCAGCCATGTCACATGCTGCTGACATGACTGGGGATTGACCACTGGATTGAGCAACATGGGGAACATTGTGGCCTTGATACAAAATTTTCTCTGATTGGAGGGAGTTCAAAAGAGAACAGGTTCAGAAGTGGAGACACCAAGTGAAGACAGCTCTTTGAAGGTTTGTTGACCATTTGTTATTACACCAGGGGAATTGCAAAGGAGAATTTCATGACCAGGGAACGGCCTTCTTTGAGATCTGGGTATAATTGCTTTCGAGGCCACGGAGAGTCAGGGTCATTTGTGATTTAATCCTTCAGGAAGGTGGCTTCCTAGAAAGTTAACACTTTCTTCAAAGGAAGTCAGTTTTTCTCCTTCCTCACAAAATGCATTCTGGACTACAGTGCAAAGCAACCTAATGAAAATTCCTTCCCCTATGAACGTGAGGTTTGCCTGTATTGAGTAGACGTAACAAGTGCTGGCTGGCTTGAGTTGGTGCTGAGCAGGAGCCCACAAAGAGAGCAGTTCAGCCTTACAACCTCTCCTCCCTTGCCTTTCTACCTCTAGTTCCCTGAGAGTTTCATGGAGTGTCTGGCAACAGCTCTGGCTTCCCCCCTGCCATGCAGTGACCCTCATCTTGGAATAAATTGGCTCACTGGGTTGGGGGCGGTGGGCAGGAGAGATGAAATCATTAGTTTGCTTCAGTGTCTGCTTTTTCCGAGAGGACTTTCACAGCAAGGGAGTCTATATTTTTAGGATTAGCATGTTCTGTTTCAATGCTATCAACATTCTTTTTAAACCTACTATATTTAGTGAAGGTTTAATTATCCAAGTAGGGAAACTAGTTTCAAGCCGTCGCCTTTCATTCCTTGCTCATCAAAACAGCCCCCCCTGCAGCTCAGAATGGCAATTTCAGCTACACCTGGTGAGGGCAATGGACAAGAATGATCCCATTGCTGGAGTCCAGTGTGGGCACAGCAGCAGGGGAAGCCTGTCTCCGTGTCCTCCCACTACTGTTCCAGCCTGGTCTCTCTCACTGGGACCTTACGCCTGTGGGCTGGGGCTGGTGGTGTTGGGTGTCTGCTCCCGTGTATGGGAAGTATCTTCCCTTCCCACACAGAAATTGTGAACAGATTTTCCAAAATAACACTCAGGTAACAGGATCTCTTTGTACCATTTACAAGTATGTAAGATGTTGGGGAACTGTGCTCTGAATGGTGACATTTCGGGATTTTTCAGTGATTTCATTCATTCCTTCATTTCCTCACTCCCTTCTTCTGGCAGGGCCTTCTCCAAAGTCATGCCTGGGGACTTGGCTGGGCCAGTCTGAGGGCTGGGTTAGGGCACTCCAGGCTGATGCAGGCATGGCTGAATTCAATGCAGGGAGGCTGCTGGTGGGAGAATGGGGAGGTGCCAACTGGCACTAAGAATGCTCTGAGACACAAATATGATATTGTGCACATTCATTTACTCATTCAGTAAATATTTATTGATGGGTTGGGGGATAGCCATGGAGTCTGGTTTAGTGGGGAAGATACAGATGAATAGGATAAATTGTCCTAATAAATGTATAATTACAGAGTGAGAGCTCAGAAGAAAAGGAATATTTTATGAGTGTTAACAAAGGAGCCTGAAGTGATTGGGTCAGCAAAGGAAGTGATGCTTGAGCTGAGATCTACAGTGGTGATTTCTAAACATTCTGTGCATAGGAATCACCGGGGGGATCTTGTCAAAATGCAGATTCCTACTCTGGTTCTGAGATTCTGCATCTCTAACCAGCTCCCATGTGATGCTGATGCCGCTGGTCCATGGACCACATTTGGAGACCAAGGATTCTGAAGGGTAAGGATAAGGCAAAGCAGCAGGGCCCAAGGGAAATAAGTTTCACAGGGAGGGACCAGCATATACATAGTCTGCATGTTGCTCTTCCAATCCCCTATCAAGGCAGTGAGGCACTGAGGCAGTGGTAAAGTGAGTGTTCCATTCCCTGCTATGATCAGTTCTCAGGATATGTGTTCCCCTCCAGGACATTTTTCCCCTTTGTGGTTGCTTTTGTGTTTACTTTAAACTTCATGTTACCTTTTGTAAATACAAGGGCTTCTATTTAAAAGGGTAGACTAAAGATATTTCTTCTAGCCTCCTTTGAATTTGTCAGAAAGAAAAAGGAGGACAGAAATATGAATTTCACCTTTGATAAAACTCAAAGACTAACCCCCAAATGAAAATAGATGGGGAGGGCTGCCAATGCAGGGAAGATTAAATATGGGTGCAGAAAACTTCCAGAAGGGGTGTTTGTGGATATAGATCTCAGACAAAGTTGGGGGGAAACCATTTTCTTAAGTAGATGGCACTCTGAGGGGCAAAGAAGATTCCTTCTTTGGAATCTCAGGAATAGCATCTACATGTGTGTGTGTATGGGGGGCTGGAACCCTGGATCCTATTTCATCCCACAGAGAAATGGAGAAAGCAGAGCTGAATTAAAAAAAAAGTAGAAATGCCGCCTTTGGTCTGTCTCTTGGTGAGGTGTGGCAGAGGAGAGGCTGAATTGTGTCCTGCTCTCTAGCTGCCAATGTCTGTTGGCTGGAGACAGGTAAAAGCTAAAATAAGTCACATATACAGCCTTGCCATAATGAACCAGGGAGAATTCCTGCTAGCCTGGAACTGCTCATCCCCTGCCCAAAATGAGCCACCTCCAAAGACCAGGAAGATGCACTTAATTTAAAGATGAGTAATAAAAAGGCAGCCAGGATAGGCTCTATACAAAGATAGTACAAGTCAAAAGGAGGGAGCGGACAGGGATATATATGGCAGAAAGGAATTCTCACAATAATGAGTGACCATCAAGTCTTTGAAAATTATGACCAAAAAAATGGCTATGAACTAATAGAACTTAAAGAAACAATGAAGAGGCTCAAAGCAGAGCAATTGAAAGCCGAGGAAAAATAAAAGGGATGCCACAGAAGGAGATGAAACAAGAACTTTTAGAGATCAGGAAGGAAGCAGAAGAAAAAAAGCCATCATGGAAATGCAGGTGCATTGGAATAAACACAAGGGAGAATAGACGCTGCTGATATCAGTGAAGAATAGGTGGACAAGATTGAGACAAGCAAGCAAAGTAAGCTAGAAGTGAACAAAGTTAGAATGGATTCAAGAGAATATGAAAGATACGGAAGACAAAGGAAATTGTAACATGTGCAATATTTGTATCCTTTAAGAAGAAGCCTGGGGACAACATGGATGGAACTTGAGGGCATTAGGCTAAGTGAAATAAGTCAGAGAAAGACAAATACTGTACGATTTCACTCATAGGCGGAAGCGTAGAAAACAACAACAATAAACAAATCCATAGATATAGAGAACAGATTGGTGGTTACTGAAGGGGAAGGAGGGCGAAAGAGGTAAAGGGGCACATATGTGTGGTGATGGATGGAAACTAGACTTGTGATGGTGAACACAATGCAGTCTACACACAAGTGGAAACATAATGATGTATGCTTGAAATTTATACACTGTTATAAACCAATGTGACCTCAATAAAAAAATTAAATAAATAAATAAAAGAAGACTGGAGATATTATCCAGTGAAATGCTTTAAGACTTGAACCTACAGATGGAAAGGGCACACAGTAGCCCAGGAAATTCTGATACAGAGTGATCAACATTGACACATGTCCAAGGAAATTTACTGGCCCTCAAAGACAAAGAAAAATTCTATCATCTAGGCAAAAATCAAACTCTTCGAGGGAGAAAAATCAAGCTGGCATTATAGAAAATAGACTACAGAGTGAAATATCAAAAGGAAGAGAAGGGAATCGTAACAGAAAATGTGAGTACCAAATTCTGACCAAGCATAAGACCGTAACACTAAATTTAAACTGTCTAACTCACCTAACCCAACTCTTAAATTTTGTACAAAGAATGAAGTCTAATTATGTGTAATAGATGAGATGCGTCTAAAACGACAAAGCCCAGAAAGGCTGAAGGTAAAGAGTTGGGCAGAGACACTGCTATAGGCTGAACTGTGTCCCCTCAAATTCATATGTTGAAGCTCTAGCCCCTCCATGCGATTATTGGAGCCAAGGTTTTTAAGGAAGCAGTTAAGGTTAAATGAGATCATAAAGGTGGGACCCTGATCCAATAGAACTGGTGCCCTTATAAGAAAAACAAGAGATGCCAAAGCTTTCTCTCTGCCATGTGAGGACACAGGGAGGAGGCAGCAGTCTGCAAGCCAGGAAGAGAGCTCTCACCAGAACCTGACCATGTTGGACCCTGATCTTGGACTTTCCAGCCTCCAGAACTAGGGAGTGAGAAAATAAATTTCTGTTGTTTAACCCGCCCAGTCTATGGTATTTGGTTAGAGTAGCCCAAGTTGACTCACACGTCGACTACAAAGCAAATGCAAGCAAAGAGAGGGAGACAGAGAGAGAGAGCCGCGATCTTAACGATATGGTTGTATTAAGAACAAAATGCATTAAATTAGATAAAAAGGGCACTTGATAATAGTAAAGGATGTAACTCATGATGTAATTTAATGTGATAAATAAATTTTCATGAAAAACATGGGGCCAAAGTTACAAGAAACATAGAAATAGACAGAAATGCTTTAATATTAGAAAACTTTAATTCTTATCTCTTAACTACTGACATAAAAAACAGGATACAGACTATCTAAATGATATAATCAATCAGATTTACATAGTAGATGCACATTGAGCTATATACTCTGAAGACAGATTACACTTTCCTTTCATGTACAGTAGAGCAGTCACAAAAATGAACTACATACTGCAGAAAACTGCAATAAATTCCCCCAAAGGGAAATAGTGCAGACAATATTCTCTGATGACAATGCAATGAAATCAGAAATTAATAATAAGGATAGAAAAAAAAGCCACCTCACCTCTTGGAAATTAAAGAACACTTTTTCAATAATTCTTGGGTCTCAGAGAGGAAATCCTCACTGAAATTGCAGAATATTTAGAAAACAATGAAAATGAAAACGCTACATATTGGGGACTATGAGAGGTTGTTGAAGCAGCTCTTCGAGAAAAATCTCTATCATTAAATACTTACAATAAATAAGAAGTAAATTAAGTGAATTAAATATGTAAAATCAGAATCTATAAAATAAAGTAAGAGAAAAAAGCAGAGTAAAAAATTAATAAAGATAAAAGCAGAAATTAACATATTAGAAACATTTAAAAAATGGCATGAATCTATGAGTTGTACGCAAAAAAAAATTGCATAAAACTATTCACTACACTCATTTCTTTTGAAATGATCTTTTTTTTTTTTAGCTGAGGAAGATTAGCCCTGAGCTAACATCTGTTGCCAATCTTCCTGCCTTTTTGCTTGAGGAAGATTAGCCCTGAGCTAACATTTGTGCCAGTCTTCTGCCACTTTATTTATGGGTTGGTGCCACAGCGTGGTTGAAAGTGGTGTAGGTCTGTGCCTGGGATCCAAACCCAGACCTCAGAATCAGAGCACGCTGAACTTCACCACTGTGCCATAGGGCCAGCCCCGAAATGATCATTTTTTAAATTGTGGTAAAATATATGTATAACATAAATTTGCCATTTTAAGTGTACAATTCAGTGGTATTAATTATATTCACCATGTTGTACAACCATCACCACCAACCATTTCCACAACTTTTTCATCATCCTAAACAGAAACTCGGCTCATTAAGCAGTAACTCCGCATCCTCTCCTCCCTCCAGCCCCTTGTAGCCTCTAATCTACTTTTTGTCTCTATGAATTTGTCTCTTTTAGATATTTCATATAAGTGGACTCATACAATATCTGTCCTTTTGTCTCTGTCCTATTTCACTTGGCATAATGCTTTCAAGGTTCACCCGTATTGTAGCATATGTGAGAACCTCATTCGTTTTTGCGTCTGAATAAACTTCGCTGTGTGTATATACCACATTTTGTTTGGTATTTATTGATGGACACTCGGGTTGCTTCCACCTTTTGGCTATTTTGAAAAATGTTGCAACACTCATTTATTTTTGAAAGGGAGAAGGCAGAAATAGATGAAATAAGAAAACAAGGATAGAGAAATAATTACAGAGAGAAAATTAAAGGAGATTACAGGAGACTTATTTGTTCAACTATGCAAATAAATGAAAAAATGTGGCTAAAATATGTAATTTCTAGAAAAAAATAAAGTTCTAAGGAAAATCTAAAGAGATCAATTATATTAGAAAAAATAGGAAAGTTGTCAAAAGGCCACCTCTCTCCCCAACTACCAGGTTCAGATGTTCTCACAGGTGAACTCTTCATAACCTAATCAGTCATACCGTTGCTTTTTAAACTCTTCTAGAAAAAGAAGAAAGACCTCTGGTTTCTGTTTTATGAAGCGAAGATTACGTTGGTCCAAAGTCTGCCATGGAACAACAACAACGGGGAAAAGAAAGAAACCACAGAGTGGTGTCTCTTGTGACTATGAATGCAAAAGTCTTCAATAAGATATGAGCAAACAGAATCCAGGGCGACAGTGAAAGAAAGGAAAACATGGCTAGGTGAGGTTTATTTCAGGAAAGGAGGGAGACTCTAGTGTTAGGAAATCTATTAACATAACTCACCATACTAATAAATTAAAACAACAAAACTATGTGTTCACGCCTATGGTTGCTGAAAATGTTTGTTATACAAGTAAAATCCATTATTGATTCTGGAAAAACACCTGGTAAAGTGGAACTAAATTTATATTGCCTTAATATAACATATTTCTCTTACCTCAAAAGCCAGCTCCTGCTCCATGGGCAAACAACAGGAGCATTCACATTAAATCAGGACAAGGACGCCACTATCATCACAATATCGAACATGAATCTTGAGGTACCAGCCAACTTTTTAGACAAGAGAAAGAAATATGAGATGTACGAGTGGGAAAGGAGGAGGGAAAATAATCGTATTTGCAAAGAATATGACTCTGTGCCTAGAAAACAAGAAAATTAACTGAAACATCACTGCCAACAATAATAAATAATGAGAATTGAGTAGTGTGGCTGGATATAAAAATCAATAGCCTATATACATATAAACAACAACAATTGGTGCTAAGGTACAATGCAAGGAAAGACCACATGCCCAGAAAAGCTGATTCTAAAATCTATATGGAAAATCGAAGAGCAAGAATAACCAGAAAAAATCCTGAATCCGAATAGTATTGAGAAGCACAGATGCTCTGATGAACACATTTTGTAAAGAGAGCAGCCTGCTACCAGGGCACGGACAGCCACATCAATGGCACAGAAGAGAAAGTGCATTTCTTTTTTGTGGATTACAATCAAAAAAGTTTGAAAACTGCTCTTCTACTTATGTCATATATAAATTTTCCATAAAAATACATCTACATATATACTTGGAAGTATATTCAAGAAACTAACAGTTGTTGAGTGGCTGGGAGATAGAGGTGGGGAGGAGTGTTATATTTCACAGTATTTTCTTATATAACTTTTGAATTCTGTATCACTGATGGTATTATCGCTTCAAAAAAATAATTCATCTTTTTCAAACCCAACATCGGATGTGAATAAGGTAAAACGTGCTGAGGATGGCTATGGAATGGTTTGCTTGGATCACTCTGGTAGAGGCTCTGGACTCTTTAACTGCCTGTGTTGAGAAGCTTCCTGGGACCCAAAAACCTTAAGAGACACTTCAGAGATTCGTGGCAGAGTAGACACATTGACATTAGATTTCCATCATTTTCCAAGATTTTCCCCACTCTGGCCTTTCTTCTCCTCCTTCACTCTCCATTTGGAGGCCAGGGGGTAGCTTGGATGTAGGGGCTTACCCACCATCTCCATTGGCTTCACCAGCTACAGCTGATGCTGCTTTCCTGATAAAACCCAATAAACATGCAGTGTGCATAACAACAGGGTGCTTGCAAACACAGCTTTAAGCAAAGTCCCCTCGGTTCCTCTTCTTGGTGGATTCCTCCTCCAGTCCTTTCCTATGTAGAAACTCTGGAGCCGCACGTCATCCTTGCCTGTTTCCCACATTTCCAAGAGAAAAGGGCCACCCATCCTCTTTTCTTCTGAGAAAACGCTGTTTACTGGTCAGCACATAGAATGCTACCAGTGTATTTAACCGTGATTTCAGATGGCAACACAAACACGGGTGTGTTTATGTTGCCCTTTACGAGTGGCAAAGCCTTTGATAAGCAGTAAGGAAGTGGCTAAGCAGAATAAATTCCAGTCTTGAAGTTCCTTTTTGGGAAAAGGGTATGGAAGCTAGGTGTGGCGGTTGTCCTGAAAGCCAGAGTCATCAACAAACATTTGCTGGGAATCTACCAAGAACACACGTCTATCTAGGTCAATGTGCGCACAGTTGTACTGGGAAGGGAGGAAGAGTTCAAACATGAGGACTCTCCTGGGAAGATGCCCTGCCTCCAGGTCCTTGAATTGAAAATCTCAGCTGAGGAGGACTCGGAGTGTCTTCAAGTAGCCAGAGCAAGAGAACATCTCTAATGGAAGCAGGGCTAACATTCGACCTTTGACCTCTAAAAAGTCCAAGCTCCTGCATGCTCTGTTTGTCACTTTCTGTCTTTCTTTTCAAAAAAAGAAAACAGATTGTTTTTTAGCCACTGAACCTTTAAGTTTGTTATAACCAACTGAGAAAAAAATTCTCATTTTTACTTCATTCCTAAAATGGGTTAAGCACTGATTATAAATAGAAAATATTCTCAAATGAAAACAAATTACAACTGGATTTTGCCTTTATATTTTGTTGATATTTCATTTTAGGTTCTAGTAGCTAAAGGTGCTGAGATAAGGAATCTGACATGGTTAATTTATTGTGCTCTGTGTACAGCGGCAAGAACGCTTTTGCTAAAAAAATCATTTTGCTCAAGTCTCTTTCTTGCTCAGATCTAAGTAGCTGCCCACATCATTTGATTTCCCTCAGCAAGTTATTCTAAGCCCTCGCTGTCATTTCTGTTTCCTGCTTCGAATCTTCCTCTCCATCAGCAGGCTTCCTGTTTCTTTCCTTCGCCAACTAGCTGGGTGGCTAAGAGCCAGTCACTTGAGTCTCATGGTCCCTTTGTCTGTAAAATGGAGTCACTGGGGTCCTGGCCTCATATAGGGTGTATCAGAGTCGGGGGGAAGGTGTCCTGGGACATTTGAAAATAAAGCAGCAGCTACACTTGACATTGAGAGTAACCTGCTTTGGGCTCTGGTTTTCCCATTACTTAGGAATGAAAGCGAGTGGAGAGCAAGCAGCTTCAGTGCTCACATTGTTGCCACGTGATTCAAGGAAGAAATATGTATCTTTCGAGATCAAAAATAAAATTCTGTTTCAAAGTTACTGTTGCATCCATCTTTTTTTCTTCTTGATATTGAATTTATTTCAAAATTTCAAATAACACTAGAGGAAGGCATAAGATTTTTGTGGCTATCCAAAAAGCTGTGTTTTGTTTTTTTTTTTTGAGTGACTTAAGGATTTCTAAGGCACTTTCTGGCTCTGAAAATCATATGACCTGTGAACATGTGCCCGTCCTCAGCTCAGGAAGCGTTTAGAGCAAACTTACTTATCTGCTTTATCCAGGCTATGCTTGCTCCCCTCTCCAGCCATCTCCTCTATCTGTAATATTCTTCTTTGACATTTCTGACAAACCCTGAGCCTCCTGGCTTCCCTGCCTGAGAGGAATTATTCCATCTGGACTGGACCGCTTCGTGCAGCCCGGGAGCCTCCTAATCTTTAAGGTATGGGGCAAAAGATAGATGAGAGAAGCCATGGTGTAGGAGTAGTAGTAAAAACAAAAATAATTTCATGATAATAATAGTAGTTAGCATTCGTTGAACTCCTTTTATATGTTAAGCATTCTGTGTTCATTATTTTACTAACTCTTCACAACCACCTATGAGGTGGGTGTTATTATTAACCCAGTTTTCAGAAGGGGAAACTGAGACTAAGAATTATAAAACTTGCTTGTGATGGTGACTAGTGGAGCCAGGGTTCAAACTGAGACCGTTCGACTTCCATGACCCATGTTTTCACCACTGTTCATAAAGATTTACCTGTGTGTATTCATATTGCTTTTGTCTGCGTCTGTCCCATCTTTCTGATGAGACTCCTGGAAGGCAAGTCGTGTCTCCTTTCGTTGTTTTATGCCGTGTCAGAGTGCAATAAGTGAGCAAATAACTTCTTACTGGCATTACCTCTTAGGGGAAAAGAATTCTCAAGCAAGCTGTAACTGAGACTATTTCCTGAATCAGAGTGAATTTTCCCCAATAGCAGGTACATCCCACACGCCATTGGGGTAACATCAAAGGTTTTGAAGGTTTAGTCATTTCTTGGCCGTGCTTCTGAGTGCTTGAATTGGCTAATAGGGATTCTGAACAGGAGAGAGACAGACAGCTCACTTAGAAGTTATGTTAATGGCTAATAAAGATTTTAGAATCATTTCCAACATGATACGATCAGTATCAAAGGACTGAGTTATTTTGGCACATTAATTTTAACTTGTTTTAATGACCTTTGGCCTCCTGCTTAATGCCAATAGAGGCAACAGATTAACTCCCTGTAAATAGTGGCTTGTCATGTCTTTTTGCTTAAGTCTGGGTTTTATGAAGAACCAAGATAGATATTTATTGATCAAGCAAATTACTGTGCTGTGTCCTCTAAAGCCCTTGGGATCAGTGTCTTAGTCCAGTAACACTGCTCCAAAGCTTTTTATGCAACCAAGTGATCAATAAATGTATCCTGACGATGAGACTGGTGATGATTCTGGAGTAAATGCTAATTTTAGATGTCTTAAAAATGACAGTCCTGAGGGCAGCTCAGTTATTAAGTAATTTTTGGGTTGTATTATATCAAAGGGAAATAAATGAGAAGAAGGATTGTAATCGTGTCAATTTCTCTGAAATACTAAAGATAAAACAGTGCCACCAGTTGCCCGCTCCTTTGTTAAATCGAAATGCAGCATTGCTCTTTGTGTCTTACTATCTCTCTGGGTCCAGGAGAAGCTGTGACATCCTATTTATCCTTCATCTCTCTGATCTCATTCAGAAAAATGTGACAATTCTGATTTTAGTTCTCTCTTTCAATCTTCTACCACTTTTGGAAGGGGTATCTTAAAATAAAGTGCCCAAAGGGAGGAAAGGACAAGATAAGTATAGGAATGACCCACGATGACTTCCTGTCCCTTGCTGTGGACACTAGCTCACCACTCCTTCCTTCTCTATTGTCCTGATTTTCTGTTACACGAGTGTGCTGGATAGCAAGTGAGTACATGAGCTCTGGATCACACTATCCAGGTTTGAATTTGTTCCGTGACATTGGGCAAGCTCATCTCTAAAATGGGGACAATAGCACCTACTTTAGACATGAGAACTCCTGTGAAGCACTTTGGACGGTAGCTAACTCCTAGTGAGCAGCCCCTGGATGTTAGTTACGATCAGTTTCTTTCCTTTTGAGGTTCTGGTTTCTTGGCCTACTCTCTTTGCCCCTTCCAATCTGTTCTACATAAGTTGATCAGATTCATCTTCAAACAATGCTGTTTTGATCTTATTATTAGCTGGTGAAGAAAAAAGAAAACCTTCAGTGGTTTCCCGTGGCTATCAAATTCAAATTTCTCATTATGGTATCTACTCTTCTATAATCTCACATGAACCTGTGGTTTTGACTGACGCTCCATTCTTCTACTGCTTAGGATGCTTTGAGTTGCAGCCACTGGGTTGACAAGCACCCTGGTGATTCTGAAAGGTAGTCTAGAGGACATTGTGGGAGGTGTTGCTTTGGTGTTATCCAGCACTCTGCATCTACTGTCTGCAGCGCATGTTTTATGTATAAATCCTATTTCTCTAAATGTTAATTGCCTCAAGGGCGAGAACTTGGTCTTTGTGTCTTTGCAGAAAAGATATAAAATAGCAGGCCTGAGACTGCTCCCCTTCGGCAGGCCTGCCTGCAGGTTGGCCTTTGGCTGGCACGAGGAATTTGGTTCTCAGAGTGCTGTCAGTTAACAGTTAACTGATAAGTGTGCTTCATTGCTTCATTGTGCCTCGAGTTTTGTGCAGACAGTACAGTTTATCCTTCCCTTCTGGGAGTCTCGAAGAATTTTTTTTGTTTGGCCCTGAGCTAACATCTGTTGCCAATTGTCCTCTTTTTTATTTTTCTCCCCAAAGCCCCAGTACATAGTTGTATATCCTAGTTGTAAGTCCCTCTAGTTCTTCTATGTTGGATGCCGCCACAGCATGGCCTGATGAACGGTGTGCAGGTCTGCGCCCAGGATCTGAACCGGTAAACCTCGGGCTACTGAAGCAGAACATGCAAACTTAACCACTATGCCACCGGGCTGACCCCTGGAATTTTTTTGTGTGGTAGGCAGAGAGTGCCTACATGACCAGCCCCGAATCAAAACCTCATGCATGAGTCTCTAAGAGCTTCCCTAGGCTGAATCATTGCACAAGTGTTGCTGTGTTTTGGTTTCTGGGGGACATGTTCCCTGTGTGACCTCTCAGCAGAGGGAGAGAGGATAAGGATGTCTGTATATGGGATCTTCCAGACTCTCCCTGTGTCTTTTCTCCTTACAATCTGGCTGTGTATCCTTACTACATTGATGTTGAGAAATCTTAGCTGTAAGGACAACAATAAGCTGCATTCTGTGAGTTCTAGTTAATGTCCAAATGTCAGAGGGGTCTTGGGTACCTCTGACACAATATCCTTTCCATAACACTTCTTTTTGTTTTTTTCTTTTGAGGAACATTAGCCCTGAGCTAACTACTGCCAGTCCTCCTCTTTTTTGCTGAGGAAGACTGGCCCTGAGCTAACATCCATGCCCATCTTCCTCTACTTTATATGTGGGACACCTACCACAGCATGGCTTACCAATCAGTGCCATGTCCGCACCCGGGATCTGAACTGGTGAACCCCGGGGCCACCGAGAAGCAGAACGTGTGAACTTAACCACTGCGCCACCGGGCCGGTCCCTCCATAACAATTCTTATAGTAGGTGCTCAATAAATATTTTGTGATTGAGTGTCACAAGTCTTTTAAACATTGGAGATGCTTAAAAAATTTAAACTCTTTGCACTATTTCCTATTTATTTTGGCACCTTTAAATTGTATCTATATATGACCGGCCAACATTTGAAATGTTCTTTATTTAAAAAGTGTTTAAAAAGTGTTCTTCTTTCACCGCCTGTGAAGAATGATTCTGGTTTTGCTCATTCATTTGTTTTCCTTCTTTACATTTCAAGCAAGGTTTGATGTTGCCAGACCAGTTCTTTTGGGCTTTTGTGATACAGAGTCAAGGGAAAAGGTAGAGAGATAGAAGGAGTGAGGTCTGAGCACTAGATCTGGGAGAGTCATTTTGGCAGGAGGATCTAAAGAAGAGAGGTACATGAGAGAGCTTGTGTGATGTGAAGTAACCATATGAAAAGAAGGGGCCGTCAGGAATTTTGGCTGTGGACCAGAGTGCCCTTTCCCAGAGAAATGGAAAAAGAGAATTTGTTGTTTTGAAATTACTTCTTGAGGGCCGACCAGGTGGTGCAGCAGTTCAGTGTGCACGTTCCACTTCGGTGGCCCGGGGTTCGCCGGTTCGGATCCTGGGTGCAGACATGGTACCACTTGGTAAGCCATGCTGTGGTAGGCATCCCACATAAAATAGAGGAAGATGGGCACAGATGTTAGCTCAGGACCGGTCTTCCTCAGCAAAAAGAGGAGGATTGGTGGCAGATGTTAATCCAGGGTTAATCTTCCTCAAAAAAAAAAAAACAAAAAAAAAACAAAAACAAAAACAAAGAAGAAATTACTTCTTTGTTGTTGAGTTTTTCTTTGATAATGACCCATACCTAAGAGCAAATCATGGTTCATAGTTTAAGTCTTAAGTTTTTCATTGATTTTTCTTGAGAATAGGAATGACACCATTTGTAGTTCTACATTTAGCATCTGTAAATCTTCGGTAAGTTCTTGATGATACTCACTGATTGCCTCATTCCCCAGCATCTATTGAATACCTTTGATGGGCCAGGCACTAGGTGCGCGGATACAGAGATGAGCAAAAAGAAGTCCTTGCCCACATCATGGTGGGGAGGCTGACTTGCATCATGCATTTCCAATCCCGAGTGGTACATACTAGTGCGGAATATGGGAGCCCAGGGGAGAGCATCTCTCATGCCCGCTGGAGCATTGTTCCCAGCTAGGCTCCATGGTGCTCAAGGAAAAGGAAACCTGGTTGTTACCTAATTTAAGTACCAACTAGAAGAGTGTGGAGAAAAGGTACATGGCACGTGTGATGGGGAAGTAAGTCTCTAAGAGAAGGGCATCCAGTTGTCTTTCTGGAGCTCCTGCAGGATGCTTTTGCTGCAGATTTTTCCAAGGTCTGAGATTTAGAACTCAGCCTTTCCGGTCCAGAACCTTGACTTGGTGAGCCTACTGAGAGGGCATCTGCTTCTTAGTGGGGACTCATATTAGTGACCTAATGAGGCTGATGTGTCAGTGAGAGAATGACATAATAATTTCCAGTGAAAAAGACAACTGTCCCAGAAACCAAAATACTCATCAGCTTTACCATTATATTCTATTCCAACAGATAAACTTTATAGCAAATCAAGCGTTACCCGGGCTTGATGAGCACAGAATCAGAGCTAGAGGAGTCCATTAAATGACCTGTATGTTCTATGCTGGGGTAAAGTGGGCATTCACCTCTATTTTGGGGATAGCCTTGGCCAAGAGATGTTAAACTCAAAATCTGCTGGTGAAGACTCCTCTTCACCTGGAGAGAGCTTGGGTGAGCACTATCCACATTTCCCTTAGGGTCTCACTTTCCTTTGATTATATGAGCGATAACCACATTTGTTGCTGAGTCGTTTTTTAAAAAGATGTGTTTTCAATTGTATTATAGATCTTCCTTGACTTACGGTGGGGTTAGGTCCTGATAAACCCATTATAAGTTGAAAATATCATAAGTTGAAAATCCGTTTAATACATCTAACCTGCTCAATCTAACGTGCTTAGAACACTTACATTAGCCTACAGTTGGGCAAAATCATCTAACACAAAGCCTATTTTATAATAAAGTGTTGAATATGTCATGTAAGTTATTGAAAACTGTATGGAAAGGGAAAAACAGAATGGTTGTAGGAGTACAGAATGGTTGTTAGCGTATCAGTTGTTCATCCTCGTGATCCATGGCTGACCGGGAGCTGTGGTTCGCTGCCACTGCTCAGCATCACAAGAGACCATCCTACCGCATATTGCTAGCCCAAGAAAAGACCAAAATTCAAAATTCGAAGTACGGTTTCTACTGAATACGTATTGCTTTTGCACCATCGTGAAGTCGACAAATTGTAAGTTGAACCATTCTAAGTTAGGGACCATCTATATAAGGCAAATTCTACTTATCTTGGGGCCATTACTGCTCTTTAAGGGGACAAAATATATGTCAATTGTGATTATTAATTTTTAAATAGTTTAAATCATGGACCTCGGAGGGTGATCTAATTTCCATTTTGGGGATTTGGCAGAGGCGGGCATCTCACGGTAGGCCTCAGGCACATGCTGATGGAGGAGCCCAAATACATGTACCCAGCATTTCACAACCTTGAATTTCACTGGTTTATTCACCTAATGATGCTGGTGAAGCACGTATAATGCATTCTTTTCATTGTCTAAATATCAATTTCAGCTGCTGTTTTTACCTTTCTTTAGTTGCTGCTTACTCGATTTCTCTAGAGTTAGCATTAAAAATTTTTGCAAATATATTGGCATTAAGACAGAAGTGACATCCATTAGCAAAGCAGGCCATACAGTGGTTAGAATCATAAATTCATAACCTGCCTTTGAGTTTTCATTGTATGTTTATCAGCACTTGATTTGTGCAAGATCACACATCTAGTTGGTGGTAGAAATGCCATAATTTTGCAATTTTGCAAATTTTGTGATATTATTTTGCATGAATCTTATCCTTTTATTTGTATTGTTTATTTGTATTATCTGATAGAGAATGTTCATTTATTGAGTGCAGGCCTTTGTGTCTTTATACTTGTACCCTTGGTGCGTAACATATTGCCTAGGGATGAAAAAAGATTTGTTGGCTAAATGATTAGATGATAATAAAAAAGAAAAACTTGGGTTTCTTCTTGGGTCCCCGTGAGATGTTTCTCCTACTGTATCACATACAAAAAATAAAGAGCATATTCATTATTTATTCAGCACATTTTATGCTCAAGGCAATCTGTTAGGTGCTGTATTGAACAAAGATGATAAAGACACAGGACTGTCCTAAAGATACAGAAACCATAAGATAAAACATACAAATGACTGTAGTGCAAGAAAGAATGAAAGTGCCCTAAAGGAGATACCAATGCATGACTAGAGCAAATCAGAGAAGGGAGCTATCACACATTGTGGGAGAATGAGAGAAGGCTTCAGGGAGGAGGTGACTTGACCTGAACCTTGGAGGAACATCTGAATTTCAGAGATAAAAATGAGCTGATAGGGTGGGAGGGCAGGGTGTGCAAAGGGACAATAGGAAACAGGAAGGTGAATCATTTTTGGAAACTGAAAGAAGTCTCTCTTAGGTGTGGTGTGTGAGCTGAAGTGCATGTGTGTGGAGGGAATGGAGCAAAGCAAGGAGAGAAAGTCAGGTAAATTCCCAGGCAGCTTTGCCTGTTCAGAGCTTTGCACTTGGTTCACCAACCTCTGGTTTTTGAGTATGAGAGTGACAGCATAGGTCATTTGGCAGCAGGAGGTGGGCTGGTTTTAAGGGGCAGGAGAATGAGACAGTGAGATAAGTTGCGAGGTGATAGCAAGAGTTCAGGAACAAGGCAGGGAGCAAGTGAACCATGGGGTGGCAGCAGAGACGAAAAGGAAAGGGCAGTGTGACAGCCTTAGTAAATGACACAACATGGGAAATGCAGGTCAGAAGAGCCAAAGATGGAGATGCCATTAACAGCATGCATTTCATACTTAGCACAACATATTAAAATTTTCTACGTAAACATTGATCTCCTCATTAGACAGTGAGCTCCTAGAGGACAGGGCCAGTGGAATCTTCATCTCCTGAGACGATGATGGCAGATGCTCGGTAAAGGTTTGCTGGGTAAGTTGAATGGAAGTCAGGAGATTTAGCTTGGTAATGGCAGCTGCGATGTTGGTGGAAATAACATGATTTTTCTTGGAACATGCTGGAATTTGAGAATGTATTCTATTTTTCTGATGTAGTTTCTAGGAAAAGATTACAGAAAGAACTGGAGAAGAACCACAAGCTGATGTACAAATGAAGGCAAGGTAAAGAGTAGAGAGATTACTATACTTGGGTGTAGAGAAAATACGGTAACTGCTCCTTTCAAGATGTCAGGTGAGATTGGAGAGAAAATGCAGCATGGCATCCATCAGGGAAGGCTGGAATGTGGAGCGAAGTCTGGGTGGATGGGGAGGTCTGGGGTGGACATGTGGGCTGTGTTAGCCAGTAAAAGCCGGAGGGAGGGGGAAGTAGCCTGCACAGGAGGCAGGAAAGCCAGGCTGTGCCGGCTCTGAAGTCAGACCGCTCGAGTTCAAACGCTGGCTCTTCTACTGATTTGTTATGTGGTTTCAGTGACTTCACTTTCTCTTGCCTCAATTTCCTCTTCTGCAAAACGAGGATAATAATAACACCTGGGTAAACACATGTACAACCCTCAGAACAGAGCCTGGAATGGAGTAAGCACTCCGTAAGCATTAATTACTCTTCTTATTGAAACCCACTAGAACTGCTTTGTACGTGTTATCCCATTTAATCCTTAATCACTATGTAGGTAGGTGTTATTATCTTCATTCCGCAAATGAGGAAACTGAAGTGCAGAGAGGTTTCATAATTTGCTCAGATTCACATAGCCACTTAGTGATAAAGCTTACCTAAGATGGATTCTTACCCAATCCATCTGGCACCCAGGCTCAGGCACTTTTTCCTACAACCTGCTGCCTAAGCTGTGGCGAGATCACTAGTGAGCTATTTTGATTTGGTCAGTAGGTACTAGGGAGCTGCAGCAGACCTTGGAGCAGGGGCATAATGTGAACCATCAGTATGCTGGGAATATTCATCTGGCAGTCTTGTGAAAGAGAGCAGGCAGGAATACTAGGGTGCTAAGGATCCAGACCAGAGGGGCTGAGGAAGTGGCAAGGTGTGGCAAGCTGGAGTCGAGCTGTGATAGGAGAACTGGCTGAATTTGTGCCTGATGCACACGAGACGGAAATGGTAGCATAGAGTAGAAACTGACTAAAGGGGCACGTACGGGGGTGGAGCTATGTGTTTCAACTTGCAAGTTTCAAACACAGGACTCTAGGAAAATGTTGCTATCATAAGTGGTAATGAGGAAGTTGGGAGGGGAGCTGCTTTAGTAAATGCTCCCTTCAAGAAAAGTGTCTTTAGAGGAACCAGCTCAGAGAATAGTGTCTGAGCATCAAAGTGGGGCACTTGATTATTCCTAGTGGCAGTTTGGTTCTGATGCGAACACCTGGGTAGCCTCAGCTTCACTGTCAATTCAGCTCTGCTTTCCTCTTTATTACGGAAGGAAGCCGATGGATGGCTCTTCTCTTCCCTGGAGTAGGATGTTTTCTGTACACAGTCAGCATGTGGCCTCCTTTCAAGAAGGAGGTTTACACCTCGCCGTAATTCTCATCCATACTGAGGGCAGTGATTTGCATTTGGGGAGTTAGGGAAATCAGTTCTGTTGACTTCCTGGTTTCTATTTCGGGCCTCTGAGCAGAACTTCCCATCTGAGTGGGACCAAGCAGCAAGCACAAAGCTGGAATTTTCTCCTGAAGTTGATCTGTCATGGGGATAAAGTAAGTACACGGTCTGGGGTGTCTGTCTCACCCTGCTCTTGAGGTGTGTCCTTCAGCTGCTCCTGTCTTTATACTAAGGGAGTGAAACGAGGAAGCTTTTGGTCTTTTCCTGCAGGTCAGTCCCAGAGGTTCAGTGCAGTGTTCCAGGCACTCGGGGGTTCAAAACATGGTGCTCAGAATGAGCTCTTGACCAGATTTGGAGATTGCAGTGGCTTCTGCCATTGACAGTTCCTAAGAATACTGTATTTTGGATTATCTACTTTAGGTTTCCTGTCTGAACATTTTACTTTACCTGCTAGTGTGAAAGGGTGAGGGAGGAAGGTCTCTTCAGTTTCGCCTCCCTTCCTCTCTCCTCTTTCCCTCTTTCTTTCTTTGTAATGAAACATTATGTTCACTTTCATTATCTTATTGCTTCCTTCATTGCATCCTGTGAGGTGGATATTGTCATCCCCACTTTACAGAAGGGGAGAGGTTTCAGTGAATTGTAGTGACTTGGCCAGAATCACTCAGTTAATCACAATGCTGAGACTGAATCCTCAGCCTTCTGTCTTCAGGTCTCTTGTGCTTTCTTTTTCCCAATCCCACATCGCTCTTCTGGTGGAGATTGTAGGGTGCAGGATGCTGACAGAGAGGAAGGGAAGTGGTGGCTGGGCTGAGAAGCCTGAACAGACCTCATCTACTATAGAATTGTGTACCCTGATTAGCGAAATAAAGAATGCTAAGTAAATATATCGCTGTGCAATTCTTCAAGCGTATAGGTCTCCTTTTGTGTCACAGACTTTAGGACGATGTGACCAAGAGAGTCATTCACTGCATGCAAGGAGAATAACTAAAAAGTCAGGTGCGGGTCTGGCAGTAGTTCACACCTTGTACTTAGGTGACATGAGTTTTTCTGTTGGTTGTTGAACTGAGGATGGTAACACTTGCATTTCCCCGGCTCCCCAGATCCTGGCAAGACAAATGGACGGTGGGAAATCAGTTGTGAGATGGGGTCGATGATGAGTATCTGGACTTTAACATCAAATAAATCCCAGGGGTAGGAGAAAGGGCTTGGAGTTAATGGCTGCTTAGAAGAAGCTGGGGAGGGACCTCTGCTTCTCAGGAATGAGTGAGAATTAGGACAGGGGCAGCGAATGAGGCCCGTGGAAGGCTTGGCTGCCCGTTTCACCTGGCACATCTGTGGAATGACCCCATTTGGCCAGGGCTCTAAGAGGGTTCCTTTCGTTTCAGAGGAATCCTCAGGAATATACATGTAACCAAATTGTCCTGACAGTTAACTTCAAGGGACCTTATGTGCCAGGGCCTCGGGCTGGCAGACGTTTTCCTGATGCTCTCTGTGAGCAAAATCTAAGCCAGGCGGTGCCCTTTCTTCCTGAGTCAAGCCCCTCCCTCTTTATACCCAAAGCAGAAGTGGCAAGGAGGGTGATAATCTGGGTGCTGGCCCCGGGCTGCTGCCCACGTTGCTATGAGATCCTGCTGTTGTCTTTCTGGACTCACTCACACATGACAGGGAGTGAATGAGGAAAACCAATATTGTGGCAAGGATGGGCTGGCAAACATGGTCACGGCTGGTAGAAGTCTCTCACTGGAGCAAGATGCTGAGAGAGGAGGATTTTGAGATTTGGAAGGAATCTCGGAAGTCTCCGTCCTAGAGCAAGGGATTAAACAAAGAAAAAACACACTCTGGCTCGATTATGGTCCGGGTGTGGGGTTTATATTCCATGTAACTGGCTGAGGGAAATGGGGTGGGAAGAGAGGGGACCTGGAGACAGAGAACAAAGGAAGTGCTAAAGAAAGTAGTCTGGCAATTGACCAGAGGCCGCCAGGCTGCAAGGCACAGTCCTCCAGAGAGGGCTCCTGTCTCTGCACATCACACCAAAACAGACACGCCATGTGTTCTAAAAAGCCTGTGAGAGAATTTTTGTAAACTGAATTCTGTTTTGGGGACATGAGGGAATATCACCACTTAAAAGAACTTCATGGGAATCACTTTAGAAAAGCAAAGAATCATTTTAGGGAGTAGACGCTCGACAATCGGTTCAGAATCTCTGCATTTTAACGCATTTGCTCAAAGCAGGATTCAGCGTTTCGCCCTTGCACCGGGCAGAGCAAGTTTTCTCTGACATATATGGCCTGCACAGTTCTTCACGGAGAGTAGTGATTAATTATTTTCCAGCTATTTTTACTTTTTATGTACTAAAAGTTGGGGGAAATAATTTCATAAAACAGAATTTAAACAACATGAAAAAGTTATTTTCTTTAAGGAGCTGTGCTTTTTCAGGGAAAGTCCGTCTCAGACAGTTACCAAGGGACAATCCTACCAACAGAGACACTCAGCCTCTAAGTCTGGCTTTTGGAAAGTGAATGTTTATTTTTTTTTCTAAGCAGGACGCTGTGAGCTCAGTCATGTACACTATGAAAATAATCGGTGTGTGTTAGTCCGCCTTGTGCCAGATTTCATACTTGTTGAAAGGTGATTGGATTCAAACCAGCGTATTTAAAGGTCAACTGGTTGTTCTTAAACAGTGCAAAATTTTAACTCTTACATTATCGTGGATTTTGACCAAATGGCCATTTTAGGAAGGAGGAGAGACTGTGTAGTGCGTTTTAACTTTCTGACCTTTTTGTTCTTAAATTTTTTAAAAGTTCTCAGGGCTTTCTTGTGGATGAAAAGGGTCTGAGAAATGAGTTCTCAGCTGGCATTTGGAAATGGGTAAAAGTAGAGACTTCGTTCTTTTTGAACTACTAAATTTAGGTCTGGGCTCTAATGGGACAGTATACATCCCATAGGCACAATTTAAATGTCCGGCTGGAAGTTCCCTCTCTTTTTTCAATAAGTACCTCAGATTTGCCAGGAAGAGCTAGTCATACCCCTCTGTCTTCTTCCTGTCTTCCCAACTTTGAGCCATTTTGTTAGTTCCTTGAAAAGGTTGGTGGAGAAACCATTATCTATTCATCAGTGTTTAGCCCAGCTATTTGATGTGAGCTCCAATTCTGGAGTGCGTATTTCACTGGCTTTGGGATTTTGATGACATTTTTTCCCCCCAGTGATTTTGGATGCATGGGTAAACGGCTAATTTTGTTGATCTTCAAAGTACCTTCTGTCTACCAGCCTTTTTGCTGAGTTTCCCAAAATAAGGCAGGGGACTGACATGTCTCAGTAAATAGGGTGAGTTTTAGTCAGCAGATGCTAACGCTGCTTGACTTGTGGACTAGTGTCCTGGTGAGTCCCTAGAAACTTTTCAACATTTCCTTACGAGGACTCTAGTTTGGAAGCTACAAGAGCAGTGACTTTCTTAAGGAAAAAACTCTCTGAGATTGACCTTGGACATTTCCACAAACGCCACACAAAAGTTGACAGAGAAAGGCAATCGGAGTCCAAGCATCTATCTGCCTTGAGTTTGTGTGAACTCTTGTAGTTCTAACTAAAGCAAATTAAAGTTACCCTCGTAGAATTCCACTTTGCAAGAAGATAATCCAATATTCTCTTCTTTCTTAGTTGCTTCATAGTTTGCTCTTAGTTCTTTTCTTTCTATAGACTCCACAACTGTTTAGCTGTGAGACTATGTGCCAGTTACTTAAAAACTCTGTGCCTCATTTTCCTCATCTGCAAAATGGGGATAACATTACGTACCTCAGTGTTACTGTGAAAATTAAATGAGTTAATTCATGTAAAATGCTTGGAACAGTGCCTGGCATAAAATAGATGCTCAATAAATGTGAAATTTTCATTATTTTTGCTATAATTCTCATCTCTTTTACTAAGTGCTATGCCATATGGAGATGTTTGACCAACAGGATTTCTTTTAGTTGAGGCAGTAGAAGTCCAGGAGTGTGGGTTAAAGCTGCTCTCCTTCTCATATTTTTTGCCTAAATGCCAGCTCAGGTTGGCTGGGAGACATCATAAAGGGGACGGTGGTCCTGAACCAGAGACCTGGGAGAGGACATTGCCAGGGTGGTTCTCGAGGGAAATGATGGAGAGCCAGATGTGGTGGCAGGGTGACTGTTGAGTCACTGAGGGAGAAGTTGGAAGACCAAAGCAGGTAAAAAGGAAAAAAGACTATGGCTCAGGGATGGGTTTCAGAAGGGGACCAGTAGATGGGAGCCAAGAGGAGACACGAAGAAATGTCCCCTCAGACAGCTGTCCTTTATCTTCACTCACTGCCTCTGCAGCCCCTTCTGCCCCTTTTAATCCTCTCCTTGAGCCTCTAATATCCTCCTTGAGCTAAAGCTCAGTTGTTACTAAACTGAGCTAAAGTTCAGTTGTCACTGAACTCTGGTTACTTTCATTGAGAATATTGTTGTCCTCATAGTTAATTTCTTCCCCAATTAACTCACTCATTGAGAACCTACAGTTCACCATCAACTAATTCAATTCTATTCCATCACAAATATTCACAAATCTAAGGTTTACATCTGAGCTAAAGCAAAAATGATATAGCTACAAAACTCATGCTATGGTATGTACCAGGTGTTATAACATTTACTGACACTTGGAATTCTGTTGGAAAATAGTTTCCAGAGCATGATTTTTCAAATATTTTTGACGGCAGTCAACAATAAGAAACAGACTTTTACATCACAATCTCCATATACATATACATATATTCATGTGTGGCTATGTGTGTATATAGCTTAAGCAAAACTATCATGACACAACGCTTCATCTTACTGCGCGCTACACACTTTGATAATTTCTATTGGATTGAAAATAAGGCTGTCTGTAACTCACTAAACACACAATCTGCAGTTTGAAAGGCCCTGATCTAGAGTGCTATCCAGTGGTTGCCTCAAGGTCTGCTAGACTGTTCACCTTCCATGCATGAAAGAGGGCTGTGGCCATCTCAGTGGCATTTGAGGGACTTACTTCTTCTTATCTTGATTTTTAAAAAAGGAAACTCACGTCAAGAACTGGTACATAAGCTGCAAAACGTAATTCCTCCTTCCCCTTCTGCTCTTTCCTAATAACTATTCTCTCTTAATTCCCCCAAAGAAAACACTCTCCTGATTTCTGATGCCATACATTAGAAATTTAGAAAACATTTTTGAAAGAAATTAAAGGAAATCTGAATAAATGGAGGGCTATACCATGCTCATGGATGGAAAGATTTTATATATATGTCTGTCAGTCATAATGTCAGTTCCACCATAAAGTCAATGTTATCACAATCAAAATGCCAGCAGTCTTTATTTTTTTAATGGAGACTCACATTCTTATTCTAAAATTTATGTGGAAATATAATTAGCTAAGAATGGCCAATAGAGCTCTAAAGAAAAAGAACGAGGAGTGAAAACGTACTCTGTCAGATATTGATACCTATTATACAATGTAATAATTAAGACAGTCAATATTGACACAAAGATAGAAAAATAGCCCACAATGCTGGTCTTATACATGTTTTGTTAGGTATATTTCTATATATTTGACATTTTTGATGCTATTGAAAATAATGTAGTTTTGTAAATTTTAATCCTGTTGCTAGTACCAGAAATACAATTGATTTTTCTACGCAGCCAACTTGCAAAACTCCCTGACTAGTTCAAATACTTTATAGATTGTTTTGAATAACAAAGTCATATTATCTAGAAATGTTGATATCTTTATTTATCATTTTCCAATCCTATATCTTTTGTTTGTTTGTTTGTTTTTCTTTGCCTTTGGCCTTTGTCTGGGCCTTCCAGGACAGTGTTGAATAGAAATGGTGATGGCAAATATTTTTTTCTCTTTCCTAATCTCAAAGGAAAAGTTTTCGACATTACAGTATTAAAAGTGAAGTTTGCTGTGGCGTTTTAAATTTTTTTGTAAATATTCGTTATTAGATTCCTAGATGTTAAATTTTTATCAAATGCTCTTTCTGAATCTATCAAGATGATAGAGATTTCTCTTTCATTCTATTAATCTGGTTAGCTACAAAGAATTGATAGTTTGAATGTTAAATTAACCTTGCATTCCTGGGATAAACTGAACTTACCCATGGTGTACTATATTACTGTCAATATTTGTTAATGTTTTATTTAAGATTTTTGCATTTATCACACGAGAGAGTCTGACCTGAAATTTCTTTTCTTTTAATAACTTTGTCAGGTTTTGGTATCAAGGTTACGCTAGCCTCATAATATGAGTTGAGGAGTAGATATTGGATATTTGTGATTTTTCTTATCTTATTTCTTCCTTGGTCAGTCTCACTAAGGGTTTATCAGTTTTGTTAGTCTTTTATTAGGCTTCATTGGTACGCTCTACTGTATTTTAAAAAATTTTCCATTAGTTTCTATTCATATTTTTTATCATTTCTTTCTGTCTCTTCTTTGGGTTTAACTTGCTGTTCTTATATAAGCTCTTGAGATAGATCCTAAGATAACTGATTTTCAGGCTTTTTTTCTTACCCCAAATATACAGCTAGACTACAAATATCCCTCTAGGGTCAGTTTAGCTATATCACACAGATTTTTCTTTGTAGGATTTTCATTTTTATTTAGTTCAAAATGTTTTTACATTTCTGTTGAGACTTCTTCTTTGATCTAAGTGTTCTTTATAAATGTATTACTGAATTTCCAAACATATGGGGATTTCCGAGTTATCTTTTCGTTCTTTATTTCTAGCTTAATTCCACTGTAGTCACTTAAAAAGAATATATATTCTGCTGTTTTTAGGGCTGTGTTCTATATATGTGAATTAAATGAAGTTTTTGAATCATATTGTTCATATTTTCTCTGTAATTACTGATCATTTTTCTGTTTATTACATCTGATAAGAATATGGTGACCTCAGCTTTGCTTTGTTTGTTTGTTTGTTTTCTGTCCTTTCACCTTCAATATTTCTATATCCTTTTATTTAAGGAATGGCTCTTTTAAAAAAATTTTTTTTAATTTTTTAAATTAAAAAAAAATTTTGCAGGGGGAAGTTTAGCCCTGAGCTAACTGCTGCCAATCCTCCTCTTTTTTCTGAGGAAGACTGGCCCTGAGCTAACATCCATGCCCATCTTCCTCTACTTTATATGTGGGACGCCTACCACAGCATGGCTTGCCAAGCAGTGCCACGCCCGTGCCCAGGATCCGAACCTACGAACCCCGGGCAGCCGAAGCGGAACATGCGCACTTAACCACTGTACCACTGGGCCAGCCCCCCAAGGAATGGCTCTTATAAGCACATATAGTTTTTGTTTAATACAGCCTACCAATTTTTGTTTTTTAATTGAAATATTTAATCTGTTTGTGCCTTATGTAATCATTGATATATCTGAGTTTAAATCTATCATCTTATTATTTGTTCCCCATTTGCTTCATCTTTTCTGTCCCCCTTTTCTTCTTTTTCACTTTCTTTTCATTTGAAGTTTAAAAAAATTATTATTATTATCTACTTTTCCCCATCTATTTGCTTGGCAGTTATAAATCTTTTCTATGCTTTTAGTGGTTAACAGAAATTATTACGTCCATTATTGACTTATTAAAGCCTAAGATAAACTATTACTTTTGCCATTTAACTTTCTATATGTATAATATGTATATATATATCTGAATATATATATTCTGTCTCCATCTATATCCGTATGTATATATCTATCTCCCATTGGTTTTGCTTCTCTGGAGAATCATGACTAAGACAACAAGCATTTACTGAGTCTCTATCAAGGCAGTGTTCTGCCTTCCTGTTTCAGCTTTCATTTGTAAGCAAATGCCCTTTCCTGGGTATATTTAGTGCTGCAGTTTTTGTATTTCTGTACTTCTTGCTGTTTTATAGGTTTTGCTCTGTAAAATGGCCCCCAAGTACAGTGCCGAAGTGCTGTCTAGTCTTCCTAAGCGCGAGAAGGCTTAGTGTGCCTTGCAAAAGAAGTATGTGTGTTAGATTAACTTTGTTCATGCCTGAGTTATAGTGCTATTGGCCATGTGTTCAATGTTAGTGAATCAAAAACATACATTAAATAAGGTATCTTTAGACAGAAACACACATAAATCAAGGTGGTGTATTGGATGGTTGATGAAAATGTTGTGACCAGAGGCTCACAGGAACCTAACCCTGTATTTCCCCCAGGAGCAGTGGTTCAGTACAGCTACGAGTTGCTTACTGACGGGATATGTTCTGAGAAATGCGTTATTAGGCAATTTCATTGTTGTGCGAACATCATAGAGTGTACTGAAGGGGAAGAAAACTTGCCACCCCAAAATATGTCTCTTTAACATAGGATTATTTTAGGCTGACTGTCTTTAAGAAAAAAAAGACTCAGAAAGTTTTTCTTGTTACCTCCCCCTTAACTGCCTAAAAGAATTCAGATAAAAAAACCTGTCTCAGGAAGTGAGCTACCACCTTAGCATAACATGAACTAGGTGGTAGACAGTGAGGAATGTAGAAAAGCCTATTTATTGGGCTACCTCTGTGTTCTTCTGTTTCTGTGTGGCCGAACACTTGTTTTCTAAATGTTTACTCCTTTTCACCCACCTGTGAATTTCCTTCCTTCCCTTTGAAGTCCCTGACTCTCTCTATCCCCCAAATCTTCTTTTGTCTTTAGCTGAGGATGATATTTAAGGTGAGGGTTTTGTCCGTTTTGGCAAGTTACTCAGTTTTCCCGAGTTTCTCCCATGTATATATGTTATCAAAATTTTGTTTGTTTTTGTCCTGTTAACCTGTCTCATGTCAATTTAATTCTTAGACCAGCCAGAAGAAGCTGGAAGGGTAGAGGAAAATTTCTCCCTCTCCCACAACGAAGCTATATGGTACTAATCTTATGGGACCTTGTTGTGTATTTCATCTGTCATTGACCAAAATGTCATTAGGTGGCGCATGACTGTATTCACTAATTCAGTGTTCCCAGTGACTTAATAGAATATAACTATTATGAATAAGAAGAATCAACTGTATAAACATTTTGTTTAAGCTGAAAATATGGCCAACGAGTATGTATGTTTAGACATTTTGTAGAATTATAGTCAACCCAAATAAAACGGGACTACTTTTATTGAATTTTGGAAGACACTCTATTCTCCTTTGTTTAGGTTAGTTTCTTTTAGCAGACATTAACTGCTAAATATGTCAAGTAAGTCAGGTGCAGTTGACTTAGATACAGCTTGTGCCCTGAAGGAGCTCCCATTCTACCATGGAAGGCAATGAGCTATGTGCAACCAAGAGTATTGATGTTGATTTGTATTCCTGGAGCAGATATCAAATAGAAAGAGTCAGAGAAGGTCCAGGCTGTTCCTGAACATCAAGGAACCCATACAGAGAATAACCATGGAATGTCCAGAGAGCAGATATCTACAACATGTCAGTGAAGGTTGCGCTTATCTTAGAGCTCCAGGGATTTACAGATGGAAAGGATCCTAGAGGCTTGGTATGGGATAAGGACCTAAGCATGTGTAGACATAGAGCTAGAACCAGAAACCAAGTCCCGTGGTTCAAGTTGAGCCCTTTCCCGCTAAGCCATGGCTGCTCTACGTGCTTAAACTAATTATTGGGGTCTAGGTTTACAAATGAGCTCATGTTCCAGAAATTCCACTTAGGTCTGACGTTTAAAGTCAGTCTGAGATTGTTTTAGGATGAGCTCCAAGAGGTCTATTTTGCTGTGTTTGAGCATTTTTATAGGAAAAGTTTCACAGATTTCATCTGATTCTCAAAGGAGTTCATGATTCTGAAAAGTATAAGAACTTGTGTTCATATTCAGAAGTCAACTTTGTATCATAAGTAGTAAACTGGATTAGGGTTAATAGTGCCTTTAACATTGTATTTTGCATCCCTATCAATTTGGTAGAGTACTGTCTTTTTTTTTTAAAGAAAATGCTCATCGTTGGCTAGAGTGTGGTGAAACAAACCTGTTTATACTGTCAGTGGCAATATAAATTAGTACAAAATTTCTAAAAAAATCTGATACCTTTTGACCCAGGTACCAAATTTGCCCTTCAAGAATCTATTCTAAAGAGGTAATTAGAAAATTGGACAAAAAATTATGTACGAAGATATTCATACCATTGTTGTTCAAAATATAAAAACTAAGAATCAAAGTAAACGTCTAAAAGCTGTTTGGATTTTTTTTTTGAAGATTAACCCTGAGCTAACATCTGCTGCCAATCCTCCTCTTTTTGCTGGGGAAGACTGGCCCTGAGCTAACATCCATGCCCATCTTTCTCTGCTTTATGTGTGGGACGCCTACCACAGCATGGCTTGACAAGCAGTGCCTAGGTCTACACCTGGGATTCGAACTGGCGAACCCCAAGCCACTGAAGCAGAATATGTAAACTTAACTGCTGCACCACTGGGCTGGCCCCTAAAAGCTGTTGTTTTAAAAGATGATTTAATATAATAAACTGTCAGTGACAACACATGTGTGAAAAAATGTCACTAAATCTATAGTGTAATTGGGATTTGCACATATGTGACTAGAAGAACATGCGTTAACAGAGGTTATCTCTTGGTAATGGAACTGTAGGTGTTTCTTTTCCTTCTTTATTTTTTTCTGTATTTTTCAAATTCTGTAAAGGACCATATGTTTTTATAATCAGAAAAAACGTTAAATAGCATTTTGTCCCACTTGGCCTGTGACTTACCTAAGGGAAGTCTTGTTCTTTCCTCTTAGTTTCTACATTTCAAAATGTCTCATCGCTTGTTTTGGCTGAAAGTTAAAATGGAAACTCAGTGATTTCATATTTCTTCAGTTACAGGCCCCTTTCTTCCCATGGTGTCATTTCAGCTTGAACCTTTGTCCTGAGCTCCCTCGCCAACCCTTGCCTCTCTCGTGTCCTCCTTTTTGTTCTTTCACGGATTTTTTTTTTTTTTTAAATTTCAAGCTGTCTGCTCTTCTTTGCTGGCATTAGCCTTTTCTCCTCTTATCTGTTGGGGATGTGATTTTACCATTCGTTTCAGATATTCACTCACCTCCTCCTTTTTTCTTTGTTTCGTTACCCTGGTTTTTCACTTTGGAAGGCGAAAGAAGCGTTTGTGGGATAGTCTCTTCCTTCCTCAGAGCCTTGGTAGTACTTTTGTGTTGATTTTTAAATTTTTATTCTTTTTGGGGGTGCACAAGTATTTTCCCACTATATGAGCAGTAAATCTGTACATGTGTGTACACAGGTGAGAATGAATACATGTGCTCGTGTGTGTGCATGTATGTGCAAGAGTATGTGCACGTGTGTGTGAATACATGTTCTGTCCTTCCAGGTCAGGAACTGTGTCATTTCCTATCTACTCTGCAGAAGCAGGCACTCCAGGAATGCTGGTTGCCTGTTGGCCTGTGTCTGCTCAGCGACCTTTCAGAGCTTGGCGCCTGGGTCGGAGACCGTAAGCACAGGAGGCGAGTGTCCTAGTCCACTTTGGCGCTAGCAGGTGTCTGTACTTTGAAAGCTTTGATGAAGATGATGCAAACTGGTTTGGCTCTATGGGCTTTCCAGCTGCTGCCAGGCTGGTTCCCAGCCAAGCAGAGTGACTTTTAATCTCTCCCAAAGCCTATTAACTAGCAAAGAGATACAAATATTAGATAAGATAGTGGAATTAGATTTATACATGCGTGAATGCAGGACTGAATTAAAATGACACCTCGAGAAAGGAGCTAAGGACCAAATTAGGAAACTCTCTGAGTCGAAAATCAAGGCTAGGATTTACAGAATGAAGATTTTTACATGTAAATTGGAATTCAAAGTAGATATTTGTAATTGGAGTACTATGCTTACTTTATTTTCATAAATCTAAGGTCTGGCTTTAACGTTGGCTCCAGGGCGGATCTATCCATCAACATTGAGCCTTGAGAACTTGCCTGATGAATCAAACCTATGAGGAAAAGAGCAGGCAAATGTGACACTGGCTTGCACGGTGCAAACCCCCGTGGCTCCATCATAAAGGGCTCAGCTCGGTGGCTCCTAGTGGAGAAAAACATACCTTGAAATGCCGCCCGGGATGCGGAGCTCTTCGTTCTCTATTCAAAAGGCAGAGCTGGGTAGAGAAAGGAATAGCTGGTGAGACAAATGCTTTCCTCTCATGCTATTTTCTTAAAACCCAAAGTCACATGCATGAAAATTGGACTTTATTAAATTGACTTGATTGGAAACAAGCATGCAAATTGTACAAAATTCCAAAATGTGCCAAAACAGCGGAGAGAGAGCCCTGCTGTGTGTGGAGGCTGATGAACAGTGCTAATGCCGTAAGTGGCCCTTGCCATGAATGGCCTTTGGGAAACACTGTGAAAAAGTTGATCTTTTCTCCCACTGCCCCACTTTCCACTTTCTAAGCCATTTGACAACACTTCCTCTGGTTTTCTCCTTCTAGTTATCAAATGCCGCCTTCACGAGAAATGTTAGCTTTCAGAAATGATCGATCAAGCACAGCTTTGTGCAAATGTAAGATTGATATTAATCTCATTTAGGCATTTGAATCCGACATTGCATCCTTTGTTTTGGAACAGAACACAGGTTTCCTAGAAGCCGACTGGTGACGCACTTTACGCTTTTGTGTGGGGAGGGCCAGAGTAGGGGAGCGCTCCAGTTTGCAGCCCATGTTTCAACCCCTATCAGGTATTAAGAGCACGATTAGACAGGAACTCTTGTGGTATTGGGGGTCTGGCTTCTCGTTTAAAAGCATCCCCTCTTTTATTCTTACCATGATGAATTTTAACTTTCAAATAAAATGTCACTGCGTCAACTTTAATGTCAGATAAATTTGAAAAAGAAGATGCAGCCTGCTGGAAAAGATAGTGAAAGCGATTCCATTCCAGGCTTGGAGCTTATTGAAGTTGATCAACTGTCTAACAGATTCAGACTGTATTTGGATCATCCTCCTTTGGCGTCCCCATTTGAGCGTGGAGGAGGCTGTTTGTAACCTGATCTTTTTTGCAGAAAGAATGAAATTGCCTGAGGGACAAAATAGAGTGTGGCGAGGGCTGGAATAAAGTCTCAAGGCTGCTGTGCTATACCACATACCTTGAACAACAGATGCCACAGAAATCTTTTGAAATAAATGTTGCCTTTGACATGCCATGCTAAAAATAATACCTGAAAAGACCTGAAGAACTTGAAAGAACTAGAGAAGCAGGCTGTAGTTATATAAAAGTAATATGCAAGATCACGGAAGTAAAAACAAAACAAAACGAAACAACAAAAAATTGTATAAAGTAAGACGTATTAGAGCTTTCTTAGTTCCTAAATAGCTAATGATAATATATTCAGAACGGAAGTAAGAAAGGCACCAGAAAACGGGATAATCCCTAGGAGACTGCAAAAGGCTATAGAAAATGATTAAACAACCTAGGTAGGGTAGACAGACTGCCCTCATTCCTCTAGATGCCTCATCTTTCTTTTCCCTCTTGAAATTCACCCTCAGAAAACCTTACGTTGTCACCTCTACCTGGCCAACTCAAACATGGTCCTCTGTGTGAACTTCAGTTACCTGCACATCTTATAGATGTCCCTGTCATTGCTCATGGCGTGTCTTGTCACTCCGACTCGGCTCTAAGCTTACTAAGATCAAGGAACATGTCTTTCATATCTTTGGAATTGCCTCTGTAGTTTCAGTACAATAATTGTATCTGCAAATGGTGTTTACTGAATGTTGCCTAACTCACTAGGTACCTCCAGAGCAAACAAAAACCTGAATAGAAAGATATTTGAGTTTGCTTCTATTACTAATGTTTATGCTCCATATTCTGAAAAATCTGTAGAAGACCGGATAAGATAAAAGTTGGAGGAACAAGTTGTAGATACAATGGTGAGAATGCAAAAGACAATAATGTCTTGACATAAATAATAAAGATGTTAAGAGTAATAATGATCCAACAACTTGACATTTCTATAGTGCTTGATTCTTCTGAAAGTACTTTCCTATAGTAAAGAACAGACGGATAAAGGAAGGAATAGAAATGAATGCGAGGAATACCAAAGAAACGAAGAGATAAAAAAGCAAAACGACAAAATAAAGGCAAAGAAAATAAAACCAAGGATAAAGAAATGGAAGGAGAATTTACTAACAACTTGGAGCAGTTGTTGGCTAAATTATGCACTGGGTAGGGTGTCAAGTAAGTATTTATAACCTTGATATTCTTTTAGCAAGTAGAGTGTGCTGTCTATAGGTCATGGCATGCTTTCCATCAAAAAGTCGAGGAGGGAGTGTCCTGGATTCTCTAACTCTCTTTCTCTCCACTTTATTCACTAGGGTTTATATTGATGCTGGTATGGCTGTCTGTACTCCAGACATTCTACCTACATCATCAAAAAGATAGAGAAGTGTGAGAGATACTCCACTAGCTTATTGCAGCAATTTCACAGAAGCTCCATTAGGCTCACTGCAGAGAGCACCGTCAATTTTTGTCCCTGTAAGTTTCTGAAAATTTTCTAACCTTAGGAGGCAGATCTCAAATTATCGTCAATAATGCTGAGTATAGGAACTTATTATAAAGAAGTTCCAAGAAGAAGACATCCCTACTGTATTGTAGAACTGATCAGTTCTAGAAAAGAAAAAGAGCAGATAAAAAGTTCTACCTGTCAGGTATCAGAGACCACAGAAAGGTCCACAAATGACCCTTATTACTGCTGGCGAGGGATGAGGTGCATATGTTAAATGGTATTTAAACAAGGTGACCTCCAGCAGCATTCCACAGGCGGCAAGCTTCTCTTACTTTTGGGTCTGTTTTGTTCAGAAATTATATTCACTTTAATTGAAGACCAGGTGACCCACACCAAAAGTTGGGATTCGTACATTTTTGAAAGTAGGTTAGGAAAAAGATGATGGTCAAGATAAAACTCATCAAATCCTTAGAAAATTTTGTCTGAATTGAAATGAGAGGAGAAATTCTCTTGAATTAGATTTGTTTCCTGTTGAGAACACTAGCATGGAGACAGAGTTTTATTTTAATTGCCTTCTTTGCTGCTGAAAGCATGGATCAGCTATTTTCAAGATTCAGAGATCAACACCCCTGTTTTGGCAATATTTCTGCTTTTCACACTTCAGGTCTTGAAACAGAACAGAGAACTTTTTCCCTTGGCAGGTTGAAGAGCTGGGTTCTGGTCCCAGCTCTGGCCCTGCGGCTGACGTGACTGGTCAAATCATTTAATCTCTTTCAGCCTCAGTTGCCTCAACTGTAAGAGGGGATAATTACATCAGCCCTGCTTTATAATAATAATAATTTCCACTTCTAAATGCCTGCCATGTGCCAGATACTCTGTTGTGCCTTTGGCATATGTTATCTTGAAGTCTCTCATCAACTCTGCAAGGAAGCTATCATTATCATTCAGGTTTTGCAGTTGAGAAAGCTGAGGCTCAGATCACTTCAGTAACCTGGCCCAGGTCACACAGCAAACAAGTGGCAAAGCCAGGATATGTAGGTTCACACAGCCCCTTCTCAGCTCTCCATGAGATTCTGAGGTTCATTTAAAAAGACATTTGTGAAAATCTTTTGAAGCAAAGTTCCTTGTAAATGCCTGTTATTATTACCATTATTATCCTGATGAATATACATGAGTTAATGTGTATTTGTTGATTTCCATGTAGGTGCTTAGTACCGAGTCAGATATCCTTTTGGATGTTCTATGGAATTAGGTATTTTTCCCAATGTGGTATTGTGTAAGGTGGATTATAAGCAGATCTTAAATATTTCCAAGTGGTATTGCTTTCATCCTTGGAATCAGGTGTTAGTTTCTTTGGATCATTTTTGGAGAAAAAAGAAAAAAAGCAAAAATGCTAATCTAAATTGAACAAATGTTGCAAGAAACAAAACCCAATTGCACGTAGTGAAACCTTCAGAGCCGGCGAATAAAGACCCCTGGAATCATGAGAGCTGATAGGAAAGCTCCACAGTGGATGAGAGAAATATACCACAGGGATTAGCAAATTTCTGCTGAAAACTCATGTTTTCATGACCCAAAACAAATGTTCTGGACCAGTGTAACTTTTCCTCTCTGATTCTTTGTTTATTTTCTGAGTCTTTAACGACCAATAGAGTTGTTGAAATTTGCTTGATGAGTCTATCCTTGCTTCACGGGTATCAGACTTCCTGTGCGAAGATGACTGGGAATCCACACAACTCTCCTAAAATAAGCATAAAGTTTTGGAAAGAATTTTCTGTTGCGAGAAACATCTTATTCCCAAAGAAAGCCAGCAGCATGGGATCGCTTTTTTCCCGGGGAGGAAGCTGAGGGGAGCCAGGTGGTCCAGCAATCAGGAGTGAACCTTCAGGACAGGTCAACGTTCGGGACAGACTCCTCCATTCTTTCCCCTTGGTCTGTGGAAGAGCTGCTTAAAGTCACAGTGGAAGTTCCCAAAATTCTGCAGAAGAATCAACTGAGCCAAATGTTTCCTCTGTTTCCTTATGTATCAAGTGCAGATTAAAAAACCCACCTTAGAACGTTGTTGTGAGGATTAAACGGTATAAGGCATGAGGGTCTCCTGGCACAAGACAGTCCTCACTACTGAATCCTAGGCTGTATTCCCAAATATGCTTATCCAGTTGTTCCCTAAGTCTTAACATGAACTGTTTATTCTGTTAGGCCACAACGTAGCTAAAGAGTTAAGAAAAATGCCTTTGAATTGAGAAAGACAGAGGAGGCTTCCTTTCTACGCCCCACCAAGGATCTGTGTTGGGTGGAATATAGCCTTCATTGCATTTGGTAAATGGGACCAGCATGAGTGCCATAAAGAGGGAACAAATGCCACTGGAGAGCTGGCTGGCTGCCTGTCTTTGGTCACCTCAGTGAAATGAATGTTGGCCACTGACCCATGCATTTTTCTGCAGGTGAGATGAGAGAGGGTAGCCCATGTCCAGTTCTCCTATCAGAGATTTTGGTCACATTTGGGCTGGGCTGAGGCAGAAGCCCATCTGGAAGGATAGGATCGCTACATGGCCAGGCTTGGTTGTCTTTGGCTTAGAGCTTGGATTTGGCTGAAGCTGAATAGATAAGATTGAACAAACTAAGCTAATTATACAAATGATATTTGTAAGAAAAAAAGCTGGATACCATAAGAGCTGGACATCAGCCCTGTTTTGCTGTCTGTATTTGGTTATATTCTTTCTTAAGTAAAGGAACAAGAAGGCAGCCTAATATTGTCCCTGTAGCCCTCTGGCCACAGCCGCTCAGAACCCTGCCCAGCCCTAGCAGCCAAGATGCTGGCTGAGCTTGGGGTCCAGTGCACAAGTTCCTGGGCCTCGGGTGATGGTACTTGTCATAATGCCTTTCAACATTTTCCTGGCACTGTGAGAGGCAGAGTCAGTGTTTTAGGCTCTGGGGACTCAACTTGGGCTGTGCTTTACTTCCTGCCAGTGTCATCTCGTGGAATGGGCTCTGCTTGGGGAGTCAAGGGACTATCATTTCAGACACGTCACTTTGTCTATGAGTCTCAGTTTTCTTGGAGCAACGGCATCTCGAACCTGGGTTTCAGTGCAAATAATCCATGAGTCTGTGGTCTGCCTCTGCCGGGGGCATGGAACTGTGTTTGTGTTTGTGTGTGTGTGTGTGTTTGTGTGTGTGTGTCCTCCCTCCCTGGCAACCCCCCAGTTCTGGGGATGTTCCTCCAAACAGTTCTTGGTCCCTCTTCTCTGATCCAAATTTCTCTGTGCAAAAGGACAAGATTAAGTTTGAATGGATCATTGTTTCTTATAAGATAAACAACTGCTGATAAAGTCAGGGGATGACCTGTTTCTGAAGCAGACAGCTGAGGAGAAGTTTATGGCTGTTCTATTCCTTAGACTCAACCAGTTTTTCTTCTTGGAACATGTTTTATGGAACTTGACTAATCACCCTGGCAATATGTCGCTGAAGTTCTCTTGGCTACAGATCAGAGTCTCTGATACACTGCACTGACAATGAGAAAGCAGCAAGAGGCAGGAGACAGCATTTGCAATGAATTTTGGAGTCAGACCCTAATGGGAAAGCATAAAAAAGATAGAGATAAAGTCTGGAAGAATTGCAAATGACCAATACACAGGGAAAAACTCTGTTTTCCCTAATGATGAAAGAAACGCAAATATAAATAACAATACTATCATTAACCCCTATCATTTTGGTAGGAATGTAGACGGTTGGTTAAGCCTGGTGTGCCTGTGAGTGTGAGGAAATCGGCACACTCCTGCAGCTACCTGATACAACCTTTTGCAGGGCCATTGGGTATGTACTGAAATGTAAAATGTATAGTCTCTGCCCAACAATTCCCAGGGTAGGACTTACCCTAAGGAGATAACTACGTGAGTGTAAAAATATGCTTGCAAAAGCATATTCAGAGGGAAAACTAGAAACGACCTCAACGTTCATTAGCAAAGGACTGGCGTAGTCAATTACAGTAAATACCTTCCAGGAAATCCTGTGTAGTCAATAAAAATGACAATGCAGAGCTTTATATGTGAGGTGGAAAATTATTTAGTGATACAAAGCAGATTATGAAACAAAATGATCACATTTATATAAAATTATATTAAAAGGAATATGGGAGGTTTTTCATTTAAATCTTAAGCAGTAGGATAAGAATAGATTGAATAACAGTAATAACAACTGCTGATAAAGTCAGGCAATGACTTTTTACTTTCTTATCTGACTTCCAGCCTGGCCACTTACCAACTCTGTGTCCACAGGGAAACTTCTCTAACCTCTCTTACTTTTGGTAAAATTAGGGATCGTAATATCAACCTCTTAGAGGTTACCGAGGGAATCTAGCAATAAAACGCATGTCGAGCACCTGGGATGATGTAAGAAAACACTTTGATTTTTTGTCATTCACGGTTTCCATTTTACTTTCATTATTTGAGTACAAACCGTTGCGCTCCTATGCCCACTATTCAAAAAGAGAAAGCTACGTAGGCTTTGAATAGCTTCCATTGATTTAAATACAGGAAGAGCCCCAGTTCCAAATATGTGGAGCAGTATTTTCCTAAGGCGGTAGTGTCAGAAAAAGGTCATATTGACTCATTGTTTTCTGAAGCCAGGGGAGGAGCTTGAGTGACGGATGCTGTTGAGTAGCCTAAAACAATATTTCATTCTTGTCATCCTTACGCAGTTTAAGACGAAGTGATTTTGGACAGATCTACAGCGTCTCTCTTGGTTCGGAAGAACAAAGCTTTTGTTATTTATGCTCTTAAACAACAGAGCTTTGTCCTATACTCAGGAGCATGCAAACTAAACAGAAGATTTCCTGAAGGGCCTTCCTATTTATTGTGAGGAGTGATTCCAAGGGTAAGTCGACACGGTTAGCTCCAACCACCTGTGGAGGGCCCACATCATCAGCAGAGGAAAATGGCCAAGACTCACAGGAGCACAGCAGCCAGCCACACTGGGGATTTCATTCCCCTGTATGGTGCTGAAGTTGGTGGACTCAAACATTTTAAAACTGCCTATTTACTTGGGGCCTGCTTTGTCTTCTGGAACAAATAACGTTTCATTGCTTTCTGTGTCTGAGGCAGAAAAATGAAAATGTCAATATTTTGAGTGTTTTTCCTTTGGGAACTCCTGGTCCATAGACAATTGTTTCAAATACTCCTGCGTTATTATCTTTTCAGAGGTGTTGATGCTGTGGGATGGAGGGTGGAAATTAGGGTCAAGTGCTTTCATTAGTGGCTAGCGTTAGAAGGACACAAATTAGACTGTCTCTGTCCTGTATCCCTCTTTATTTCTCTTTCCTTGCATTAAACCAGCTCCTGGCTTGCTACAAACTGCCACGCTATGTACGATTATTACTTAGCAAAAAGTCGAGCCTAAGTAGAATATCTGAGATGATTTGTAATAATTATAGCTAGTCAGTATTCGAGCGCTTGTCATGTGCCAGGCTTGTGTTATGTGGTTGGCATGCACTATTTTGATGCTTCTCAGTGAGGAAGCCGTGGATGACTGGCTTTACAGGCATCAGAGGTGCCAGTGAAAACGCAGATTCCCAGGCTCCATTCTAGACCTAGCAGATGAGTATCCTGTGGTGGGAGTCAGGGATCTACCATTTTAATGAGCACCTTCTGTAACCCTGTCGTGCCTGAAGTTCAAGAGCTGCTGCATTGTTTTATTTATTTTTTATTAATTTTTTTTTGAGGAAGATTAGCCCTGAGCTAACTACTGCGAATCCTCCTCTTTTTGCTGAGGAAGACTGGCCCTGAGCTAACATCCGTGCCCATCTTCCTCTGCTTTATACACGGGACGCCTACCACAGTATGGCTTTTGCCAAGCAGTGTAATATCCGCAGCCGGGATCCGAACCGGTGAACCCCGGGCCGCCGAGAAGTGGAATGTGGGAACTTAACCACTGTGCCACCGGGCTGGCCCCTGCTGCATTGTTTTATAGTACACGTGGGACTCACGTGCAGTCTGCTCTCCTTTCATGCTTCTCATTTCTGTGCTTAAATTCTTGCTGCAAAAAGAAAAAAAAAATCCTATGGACTGCGAGACATGGAGCAAGCTATGCCTCTTTTAGTTGCTGGTGATTACAGATGTGTCTCCACAGTCAAATTGCTTTTGAGCCACCAAGTATTTACCTCTATTGTATGAGAGCTAAATAAGTGTGAAAGCTTTTCTTGATCCACGGTGGCCTATGCTCTGGCTACAGAGAGGGAAGACTCAGGGATCATAGAGGCAGGACTGTTATGAGTGGTCATACAGGTTGTGCACTGCTCAACCATATGTGGTGGCTTTGCATGGAGGAGTGAAAACTTGGCATTCTCCTTGGCCCAGGGTATGCGTGTAGGGCTGACCCACTCCCGATAGGAGAAGGTGGCTTATGTGCTGGTCTGGTTCCCAGGCCCAGAAAACCCTGCCTGCCTTCTGTGTGTCTTTGCTGTCATGCTCCAAGCGGCCTGAATTGTTCAAAGTGGTTATTTCTTTGGTTCTCAGCTTTATTTCTAGAAAGCCTCTATTAAAATGAAGTGCCGCTTGGAAGATAACAGGAACATTTAATCATATTGGCACAGACTGGTTTAACCTGGCTGCCCTGAGGATGACACACAAAAGGACTCATTTAATGGGAGGAGAGGACAGGCCCCTCTGTGGGCCACTTAAGTGGAAGAAGCTGGGGAGCGTATGGAAACTATTTGGGGCGGGGATGGGGAGGGAGGCAGAGGTGAAGTGGGAGGGGGGCTAAAGAGAAACTGGACCTGTGTACAATTCTAAAGGTCACTCTCCAGTATACTATTTTCTAAAATTCTCCAGCCCCTTCCATCCTCCTGGTGAACGTCCAGCACTGAGTGACTGTCTCCTCAGTCTTAGGCCTGGACTGCAGTGACGCCACAGTTGCCCAGGCCTCAGTGGCACAGGTGGGCCTGGGAGAGGGACTTCATGTCTGACTCTGTAGCTGAACCTGCAGACAGGGAAGAGGGAGATAATCTCCCACCTCTGAATCTGAGACCCCCTTCCCTTTGCCCTCCTCAGCCAGGAGCAGGATAATTAGAATAATGAGACTGAGGTCATTCGGCTCCCGGCCAGGCCCCATACAAAGCTTTCACATATACCATCATTTCAGGCAACCATGGTGAGCTTCCTTGCATTTCTCTATCAACTTGTTGAGAACGACCAGAGGTGATTCTCTAAGTCTAGCAAAGTCTGTCTGCGGGATTATTAAGCCCTATCATTTAATTTCATTTTGGATCTTGCAGAAAGTGCCCCAAATTTCATTTTTAAAGCATTTTTTGCTAAATGGGAAATGTCCCCCAGTTTTCCCACTGGCTATTTGTCCTTTGGTGCTACTTCATGTGGTGAGTGGTACTGAGTCACTAATTTGCCCAGCGGGGAATAACCACCTTCCATGGAGAGAGGGTGACTAGAAAGGGGTACGCTGTGAAGGAGAGAATTCTCCTTGGGCTTAATGGTGGGCACTAGGGAAGGCCATGCAGACTAGGGGGAGGAAGCAAGAAGCACGGCTGTGTGAGAGAGCGTGGGCCCCCTCAGGAACTGTGAGCAGTTAGATGTGGCTGGTGGCAGTGTGTGTGGGAGTGGAGGGAGACAGGGGGCAAGGTCACTCATGAGTGAATGAATGAACAGATGAATGAATGATTGGGATAGAAGTCCATAGTTCTTTCCTAGGGTGCTGTTCCCTCCCCAAGCAGACTCTGTTTTGTTCTCTGCACCTTCTCTCTGAGAAATTCCCATCAAGGGGAGGAAAGGAGATAAATAGCTTCGACGTTCTCTCACATTTAAGCTGAGAAGTCAGCGTGAATTCTAGACATGGTTCACGTATTTGGATAACCAGCACAGCTGTTCATGATAGGTAGCTCTCTTTTTCTCTCCCCTTCAAATCTTTTTTGGTTAGGGTACCATGACTGAAGATTAATGGCTTCCATTATATTTTTGCCTTCATGCAGGAGTCTTTAGCCTGAACTTTGTACCAACTGTCATGTGACTCATGCCTGCTACAATTACCCCTTTCCGTGCCATGTCCTAGGTTAGCATCCTTGCGTGACACATTAAATGCAGGGCAGAGTGAAAGTGGCAAGTGATACCTGGCAGAGACCTGACAGTTAAGAGTGACTGACACACCTCCTTGAGCTGTTATCTCAGAGGCCTTAAGACAAAATCTTACTTATAAACATTCCCTGAAATGAGACATGTGATGTTAGTAGGTATATTTCACCATATCTGGCTGTATGGTAATTCACCTCCATGTTGGATATTGTGTAGCACATTTATTGCAATGAACCTAATAATAAGAACAAAAATGACAGTTTTTTCTTAATGATTACTCACCAGGTGGTAGACTCAGGTCTAAGCGTGTATTCCCCATTTGCTTTTCACACCAGCCCCGGGAGCTAGTTACTGTATGTGACACCTTTTTACATATGAGGAAACTGAGGCATAGAGCTAAGTAACTTGTGAGGTCTGCAGTTAAGAGTCAGAGCTGGGATTTGAACCCAGGCAGTCCGGCTCGGAGTCTATGCTCTCAGTCTCCATGTTATAATGCTTATACATTGCTTGAAGCGAACAAGTGGCATTAGCACCAAACATTAAGAGTGCACCCCCAATCTTTCTTTGACTAAATGTAATTGCCAGTTTTTGTATCTGTCAGGTTGAATGGCTTTTGAAAAACTTCGACAAAGAATAAGGTCACAGAACAATGGACACTTCCATTCAGATCTCATTACCTAGAAGAAGAATTTTGATGACATATGAGTGCAGAAGGATGTTGGTTTGTGTCAATGTTAAGTGTAATATGTTTTAGAAACTTGTCACATGCATTATTAGTATGTTTCTGTACATTATATGTTTAGGAGAGACTGAATTAAAAAAAACAACAAAAACCACTAACCAAATTCCCCTTATGTGCCAACAGCACATGAATTTGAGGTCTACGTACCGAGATAAAGTGTTTTGTTATCTGAACCAAGAACGTAAGCTTGATCCCTACGAGGACCACAGACTCACGTCTCTAGTACCCATGCCTTTTTATGTAAATGAAAAAGTTTTTTTGGCTTTGTTAACATGAGGCAGGCTTTCTCGCTGACATTTTTCTAAGCAGCTATTTCTCTTTCCGTTTACATCATGTGATGCTGCATTTAAACTGTCAGCAGGTCTTTACCAGCAAACTGGTCCTGAGGTCTAGGGTTTCTTTAGGCGGAGTCCAGCATTGTGAAAACAATGGGGCAATTTATCCAGATCACCTGGAACAGAGTGAATACCCTGCCAATCTTAACTGGTTTGACACTGATGTGGTGAGTCTGAAGGTTTCTGATAGTTTTCTCATGAGTGACCCCTTCGACTACATAAACTGCAGGGCCAGACAAATTAGGTTATGGGCCTAGAAATCATGCTTGGCCCAGATTTTGGGACACTTTTCAGTCACCTGTAGCTGCTTTGATACTTGAGATTTGCTGACAGTTCTGAACCAAAGTTCAGAAAAAGGTTGGCATTCCTGAGCTACTTTCCTTTTATCGGGATCAACTTAATTCTTGTCTGTGAGAATGAGATCAAAGAAATGAGTAAGAACTGAATTCCACTGTATGAGTGACCCTTGTATACCATGAGCTTCTTAGTGCCTATTGCAATTGCCAGCAAATATTAACTGATAGTGATGACAGGAGATAGTATCTGTAGCCAGAACCTGCTAATACCCTGAAGAGCTGATGATGATGCCTGCTAGAAGCAGACTCTAACACATTGTATAACAATTTCAGGCAAAAGAAGATGACAGTATTGGCAGTATAATTTTTTTTTTGAGGAAGATTAGCCCTGAGCTAACATCCACCCCAATCCTCCTCTTTTTGCTGAGGAAGACTGGCCCTGAGCTAACACCTGTGCCCATCTTCCTCTATCTTATATGTGGGACGCCTGCCACTGCATGGCTTGATAAGTGGTGTGTAGGTCCACGGCTGGGATCTGAACTGGCGAACCCCGGGCCGCCAAAGTGGAGCACGTAAACTTAACTGCTACACCGCTGGGCCGGCCTCAGTAGTATCATTTTTCAGTTTCCCCCTCCACTGCCTTATTTTCTAGGGTAAAGAAAACAAATGTAAACAGCATAATTGGCTCAAGTTGTATCATACTGAGACATCACTTCCTTTGTTTCAGTGTAAGATTTTCCGTGCTATGTGACAGCTCTGGGTAGTAAATATCTAAATCCCCCTAAAATTGCCAAGGAGCAGTAATATGTCTCAAGTGATCACAATTATTATGATTATAGGAGGCGGAGGCAGTGCTGATCTTTCAGAAAACTCTCATCATGAATATGTTTTGGGATCAACATTACTTACTAACAGATGAATAGCTTGAAGTTGAGTCAAACAAAACCTTTAGTGTTTGTAAGGGTCAGGGGGCCAAGGGTCAGTGTGTAACTTAGCTATATGTTGACACAGAGAATGGACAGAAGGCATGAAAGCTTTTAACTCAAAGACTTGGTGGATGCTTGTGGATCATTGCCTTGGGTGGTGAGATGGTTGTCTTCAAAGTTGTTGGAAGTGAAGTCTTCCTAGGGGAAATTTCTGGACAAGAATACCAGTGAAATGGCTTAGAGGCCTCAGTTTGAAGTATTCTTGCCTTTGTCTGTTGACAAATGGAGATTTGAACATGGGAGTTCAAGGGATTTTAATAGAATTTTATTAAGGGAATGGGAAACAGGAAGTTCTGTGTGTTGAGGATTCAGTGACAATATTACCTTAAGAGCTTGCTTTCCATTTCAGACTAGAGAATCCATGCTATCTTTGAGTAAAGGGAACAAAAATTTTAATAACCTGGCTTCCTCAGAAGGTTCGGTTCTCAGTCACTGTAGGCAGCAGCACTGTCAAATAAACAAATGTTTAATTAAATGAAAATATTTAAACAGAGGAGAAACAGTCTTTCCTGGCTAGTCAAAAATTGGACAATTCAAGAGCAAACCTTGTGGGGAACTGCCAATGGATTACTTTTTCTGTTCTCTGTGTATCGCCATATTTTTCTTCTTAGTGTCAAATCTCAAGTTGAATTCAATTATCTACAGCAAACAAAAAGTGCATAAATGCCTCTTCTGTTACTATTGTTTATATTTCATCACTAATCAAAGCAATTTTCTCTTCCCAGCTTTTCCCTTTGGGAGCACATAAAACTGACACGATTTGAATATTTCGAAGGTTCTCTTGTCACGTCGAAAGCATTATAATTGATTTAGTTATTCAAAGTTTATTACAAACATTTTTTGTTGCTAATGTTACACTCATAACAAAATTTGTTGAAGAAACACACTATTTGCTGAAGATTTGGCAGGATTTGTCATTAGGTAAAGTACATCAAGTGTCCAAGGGTGTGGCGTTAGGGTTATGAGTATGTCAATTCCATTTTGTTTTGCTTTCCTATTTTAGCCACCTCTTTTGACTTAAAAATGTTTTCCACAGATCCTTTAATAACTGCAAACCTAGAAGTATAGTATAACAAATAGTTGATATAACTTAACACTTCAAAATGTAACGGGGAATAAGGAAAAAAATTGCACAGAAAACAAGAAAAACTTGTGCCACGGGGGCTCTGTTGACTCCTATGTCCTTCTCTGCCACAATGACCCCAGCATGGTATATTCTGGCACATTCTTCTGTGGCCTAGGTGCCAAGGGCCAGAGGAGCTGGACAATAACCTCTCTTCCCAATTTGCTCTCTGAGCATTGCTGTTTCCTTTAAGACATGAAAAGTGTTTAACGGTGCTCGTGAGACTCCTTTTCTCCCCTCCCTGCCTCAGCCCCCGTTATTCTTGTTTCTGGGTGTGAATGAAAAGGCTGCCCATCTGAAAACGTGGCTCTAAAACTGCTCTGGAAAATGATCTCTCTTCCTCCACAAAGGATCATTGTGGTTTCAGGTTTATTTCAAGTACCTTCAGCCGCCCTCCCCTCATACTTAATAACAAATGATCCTACAAAAGATTAGAGTGGAAAAAGGTAAAAGCAGATGGAAGCATACTAGTTGCCTGAGCGACTTAATGTATATAATTTTGCCTCGGCGTGACTCCTGCTAAAAATAAAAAGATGAGAATTACCTCCGGTTTTCACTGCTGTAGCTGCCCTTCGGTTTCCAGGGGCAGCCCTCTCCTTTAATGCCGGCACTGTTAGGATTGCCAAGCCAGGAAAAGCTCTTGCTCCAGGTGTCGTTGCGTTTTCCAGGGTCATCTGTCCTCCTTTCCTCAGACGATGAAGCTGCGATTTCTCTCTGGCCTGGCAAGGGAAAGTGACTCCAGATAAGCAGATTATTGTGTGGAATATCTCATCGTTGTTGTTCTAGCGCAGTCCTTTCAGCTTTCCAGAGCCAGTTAGACTTGTTATGAGGAGCTAAATGATTGGCTGGATCTGGGGCTCAGTTTTCATAAATTATAGCCCAGCGTACGAGAAGCACGAGTCCTATAGTTGCTGTAGTCCAGAGGCCTGCCAGTTCCTGCTTTAACGCATATGTAGTCGTAATTGAGTTCTAACACGGCCTTGGGTGTTTGTCCTAAATAGCTGACATTGCATCTTCAAGACTGTGTGAGTAATCCTGACTTTTTTTTTAAACTCAGTAAATTAATTACATGCCCCCAGAGGGAGTGATTGTGATTAGAAAATACTGAATTAGCAGATGATTCATTTTCAAGGTGCTGTTTTATATGTATCAAGTTCAATGCTATTAATCTTAAAGCTTCTAAGACCTGGCAGGATTATTCCAGCTTTTTGCCATGAATCACAGTCAAGCTGCATTTTGAAGGAGGATGTTCAGTGCGTTTGCTAGCCCTGTTTGCTTTATCGGGTCAGGGAAGTGATAAAGGTCCAACGTGAGCGGGTTAAACCAGGCTGCTGGTATCAAGGCGATGACTGAGACAGCACCTGGGTCTGCACGTTTCAAGATTTCCCACCCCCACCGTCCACAACTCAAGGGAGCAGTAAATGATAAGCAGTCCTTTTGGGACACTGGCACGCAGCTGTTAGAGAGCAGAAAAAGGAGAAATGTAGAATGATGACAATAGTACTTTCCTTCACTGTCATCTGAAACCGAACTAAGACGTGTTCTATAGATAACTAGAAAATTTTTATATGTATCAAAATGCTCCTTAGTGGTTCTGTTTATGTGGGAGAGAGCTGAATGAGAAATCACTGTTTGTTTTTTAAAAAGCCTTATAAGAAGTACATTAAACACACACAGACGCAACCGTAACAGAAGAAAGTATGTGGATTGGAATTTGTGGTTGGAGCAGATCAAATTATCCCAGGGAAGCCGTTGTTAGGTTTGTGTAATTGTTAGGGGTGACTTCTGTTGCTAACAAGCTTTAAGATAAAGCTGGAGCAGATTGAAATGAGAAACTAGAAAACATCAGCATTTTACTACCTTCTGTAGTATACTCTGCAGGATAGAATTAATACGGAGTACAGACTGGTTAGTGTAAGCAGTTCATTTTTTACTTTTAAAACATTATTGATTTCTCCTAGCCTATCATTAAAAAATAGGGCTTTTGCCTGTGAAGTTAGTGCTTAGAAATAACTTTTCTTCCTCTCAAATAATTTTTATACTTTTTCTCAGTACAGCACATAGGTAATTTCTTATAATTTTGGGTTGTTTTCCAGTTTGCTTTTTGTCTAATTTTTCCTCTTTTGACTTACGGGTACAAATGTATATATTTGTGCTATGTATAAGCCTCAAGGATAAAACATTTAAACAGTTTTTTTAAATCATGGGTTCCCATAGCAAATATAAACATCTAATAGTTATAGTAATTACTTGCCAATTCCTATAAAAATGTTATGTACTCAAGAGCAGTTTATTTTTGGTTGTAACTATTTAAGTGACTGACATGATTTAGCCAGTAGGAGAAAAATATTAGTTGTGTTTTTGCAAAATTTTATGTTTAGATCAGACTAGAAATGCAAAGATTTGCTGTTAAAAATATTTTCACTTTCTGAAATATGCCCCTTTTTAGGTCACCCAATGGATGAGGTTCATAAAAGGAAAGAAAAATAATCAATATAGAATCCTTTTCTGTATCAACCAAATGTATGTGAAATAGATAGCTTTAAAGAAATGTAATTCTAGTATTTTTAGAAACACATTTACTTTATGAAGAAATCATATGAATTTCTTTATTGAGATAGAATATTAAGTTCATTTATTGAGTTTCTGTAGCCATAGACACTCATAGTAATAGTTGACTCATTCATTGTTCTGCATTCCTGACTGTATTGGCAGAAGAAAGTAGTGCATTTATAGAAGAAATATAATCGTAGCCTTCAAGGCGGGTCAGGGCCCATCTAGAGTAAGAAGTGGTGAGAGCGGAAGCTGCTTTACTTGAACTAGCTTCAGACTTCTAACCTGACTCCTCTTCTTGTCGTAGGGTCAGTGTAGCTTTCTTGATGTAGCAATCCTATTCCTTTCCATGTTTTCTTGCTTTCATTCTTTATATTAATTTGCTTGGGCTCTTACTGAGATGAACCCAATAAAAATGACTTATACTTAATTATCAAACGTTAGTAAGCTGCCCATACAATTCAGAAGGTGTTTAGAAGCATGGCTTGGGGAAATTCTGGTGGGAAGGAATATTGACATCCTGTATTGGTACTTCCTCTAGGACCTTATCTCTCCAGTTCTCCCTGAGATGCAAGAGTCCCATTTCTTTCTTGCGAAAGGGGAAGATATTAAGAAAAAAGAGTAGAGGGGTGCCAGGTGCCCAGTGAACAGAGCTGTGGGCAAGACATTGTGGGAAAAGGGAATATCTCCCAGGCAACAATAGCTGATCTTTCTTCTCTCAACTCTTCTTTATTTTCTAAAGTCATTTTTGGTATGACTGTGGAAGTTCTTTTGCAGATAAGGTTCTGTAAAACTAAGCAGATCTGCCATAGACAGATGGATTCGACAACAGATGTATCCAAAAAGGAATGTATTACATCATGAACTTGCAAAGTGTTCATGAATACACATTGGCATTTGGAAACTATTACACTACCTATTAAAGCAATGACATAAATCCAAATTGAAAAAAATATTATTTCTTGATTGAATTACATTTTCCAGTGTTTTATTTGGTGAATTTTGCTTTTGGAAAGACTTTCACTTCCCTAAGACATTTTTCCAGTGTTATATATAAGACTAATCTGATTGCTTAATCTTGCCTAGTTGATGTTTTCAAAAGATTGCTGGCCCATCTTCAGCATGTCTTAAAGAAAACAGAGCAAACAAATGAAACAAACAAGCCCCCTCCCCAACACACCACAGAGTTAAATGCTGTAGATTTGTGTAATTCCCTCCTTTCATGGAGTGTGACACTACCCGTTGGTGGAGGAGGAGAATTCATTTAATTTGAAAACAGTCAATTATTCCATCTTAATTACATAATGTATGCAGGTCATATAATTTCCCATTATATTGGTCACCAGCCAAAATTGTGTCCCTTCAATTTTCAATTGCAAGAAGCACGGCTTAGGGAATTAGTCTTGGAGTCAGTGAGATCATACTGAGGTCATTAATTATTTCTAAGCCTCAATCTCTAGGCCTTTAAAATGAAAATAGTGATATATACCCTGGTATTTTACTGTATTGGTAAATGAGCTAACATCTGCTGCCAATCCTCCTCTTTTTGTTGAGGAAGACTGGCCCTGAGCTAACATCTGTGCCCATCTTCCTCTATGTTATATGTGGGACACCTGCCACAGCATGGCGTGCCAAGCGGTGCCATATCTGCACCCAGGATCTGAACCAGTGAACCCCGGGCAGCTGAAGCAGAACGTGCGAGCTTAACCACCACACCACTGGGCTGGCCCCGAGGAGAAACTGCTTTTGAAAGAACACGTTAAGGTGTAATTTGTAATGTGCTGTACTGCTATGCACTGTTATTATTACAGAAGCTCATTGCACTACTTACTTTCCTATACTTCTAAAAACATATTCCCAGTGTCGAATAAATACCTTTTAAAGCAAAGAATGTCTTCATTGTTTGATCTTGAAAAGTTACAATGGTTTTTAGAGCCTCAGTCCTTGTCTGTTACTTGAGTATTAAAAATACCAAAAGGGTCGGGGCTGGACTCGTGGCGTAGTGGTTAAGTTTTCGCACTCTGCCTTGGCGGCCCAGAGTTCACCAGTCTGGATCCCGGCTGTGGACCTATGCACTGCTTGGCAAGCCATGCTGTGGCAGGTGTCCCACATCTAAAGTAGAGGAAGATGGGCATGGATGTTAGCTCAGGGCCGATCTTCCTAAAAACAAACAAACAAAAAAACCCAACAGAGTAACCGTGGCAAGTAAATGTGATATTGTATGTGGAAGCATATTTAGGAAACTTCTAAGTACCATATAAATATCGCTTATTACAACTACTATCTGCATATTAATAAAAAGTATAAATTACCAATTTTTAAAATGAAAAATATCGGATACATTTCTTTTTGGTTAGTTTGATTAGCTTTCTATATCTGCTTCCTGCAGACAGGATGCATTTTCTCGTGGGTTGAGTTTGTGCTGTGGTTTTCCTCCCGCTTAGATACAGCGCTAAGCTGATGATCAGATATGCCTTCCTTCGCCATATACGTTGAGAACCGTATGTGATGAAGTTTTAGAGGATATAGTTTCCTCAGAGGAAAAAGTGAGAAAATTCAGATTGACGTGTTCCTGGACTCTTTATTCCTGTCTTGACGCTCTTTATTAAATTTCACTAATGGAAGAAACATGTAGGTTTTACGATGATGCTTATTCCTAGGTCTTTTCATCCCCGGAATAAAACGAATGTTCAAAATGACTTTCTGAATGATCCGGAAAGTTCAGTCAGCAGTTTGGAATCCCAGAGTTTTAACTGGTTCTACATTAGAAGCTCACCATGCTTTTTGGAGTATTGGCCACAGCTGTGTCCGCCTTCAGCTGCTTGAGCGCACTGTTGTCATAAGTTTGATTATTTCCTAACAGTGATATTGGTTAGTCTGAAGCCGTTCCACCACGCGTAGGAACTTTTTTTCTTTTTAGATGAAATCATGGAGGCAGCACAATAAGTAAAGCAAATAAAAATGGAATTGATCCTCTCCCACCTTTATCCCACACACACCACCCAGCGATTCATGAAGGAACTTTCTAGAAATGAAGGACTTTTATTTGTAGTACAGTTTGAAAACTGCCCTCTGGGACCATTGTCCTGCCTTGCTTGTGCCTTTGGTGATTGGAGAAGAGCACTCTTCAGTAATTTAAAATTATAATAAAAGAACATTTTTTAACTCTCCCCAAGCTTTATTGAGGTATAATTGACATATAACGTTGTGTAAGTTTAAGGTGTACAACATGTTGATTTGATACATATGTATTGCAAAATGATTTCCACTATAGCATTAGGGCTAACACCTGCAGAATGTCGCATAATTACTGTTTCTTTTTTTGTGATGAGAATATTTAAGACTTACTCTCTTAGCAACTTTCAAGTATATAATACACTATTGTTAACTCTAATCACGATGCTGTACGTTAGATTCCTATAACTTGTTCATTTTATAACTGTAAGTTTGTACTCTTTGACCAACATCTCCCCTTTTCCCCCACCCCATGGCCCCTGGCAACCACCATTCTACTCTCTGTTTCTGTGAGTTCAGCTTTTTTGGATTCCATATATCATTGAGATCATACAGAATTTGTCTTTCTCTGTCTGAGTTATTTCACTTAGCATAATGCCCTCAAGTTTCATCCATGTTGTTGCAAATGCAGGATTTCCTTCTTTTTTATGGCTGAATAATATTCCCTTGTATATCTATCTATATCTATATCTATATCTACATATATCATATTGTCTTTATCCATTCACCCATCAATGGATACTTAGGTTGTTTCCATGTCTTGGCTACTGTGAATAATGCTGCAATGAACATGGGCTGCAGATATCTCTTTGAGATAGTGATTTCATTTCCTTCAGGCGCATGCCCAGAAGTAGGATAGCTGGATTATATGGTAGTTCTCTTTTAAATTTTTTTGAGGAATCTTCATACTGTTTCCATAGTGGCTGTACCAATTTACTAAAGTGCATAATATTTTTTTCTTTTGAGGAAGATTAGCTCTGAGGTAACATCCACCACCAATCCTCCTCTTTTTGCCAAGGAAGACTGGTCCTGAGCTAACATCTGCACCCATCTTCCTCTACTTTATATTTGGGATGCCTACCACAGCATGGCTTGACAAATAGTGCATAGGTTCACACTCAGGATCTGAACTGGTGAACACTGGGCCACCAAAGTGGAACGTGTGAACTTAACCACTGCATCATGAGGCTGGCCCCTAAAATGGATATTCTTGATGGAGAAATTCCTCTCATTCAAGTGGTGGTCTTGTGGCACTACTCTCATCATTTTGTTACTACCAGTTCTCAGGTCCTTGTGCTTCGGCAAAGGGGAAAAACACATACAGGACTGCTCACGTTCTTTTGGCCAGAGTTCAGTCCCATGGCCCCACCTAGTTAAAGAGAGGCTAGAGCACGTAGTCCTATTTGTGTCCAGGAAAAATAGGAAGTTGGTTTGGTGATCAACCAACCAATTTCTGCCATACTTTTTTCCCTTTCTTTTCTCTTCTTTTCTTTTTATTTCTTTTTTCTTCTTCCCTTACCTTCTCTTCCTTTTTATTCTATTTTCTGATATATCTACACAGAATCTAGGCCTTGTAACCCCTAAGTAAAAATTAAATTAAAAAAATTATAGAGCCAGCTCTGATGGCCTGGCAGTTAATTTCAATGTGCTCTGCTTCAGCAGCCTGGGTTTGGTTCCTGGGCACAGAACCACACCACTCGTCTGTCAGTAGCCATGCTGTGGCAGCAGCTCACATAGAAGAACCAGAAGAAGTTACAGCTATATACCCACTCTGTACTGGGTCTTTGGGGTGGAGGAGAGGAAGGGAAAAAAAGAGATTTGAATTTCTTAAAAAAAATTATAATCTTTACCATCTAGAAGAAAATTAGAAACGTGATTTTACTTTTAAATTCTTAACCCCATATGTTAATTTCTCAAAGCTATTAAAATATAACTGAAAATTATGATTATAGCAATTACTGTTGATTTAGTATTTATGTCCTATAGTGAGGAGAGTGGTAATAGGATGTTTCTCTCTCTCAACCTAGCCCATCCTCTTCTGTGTCAGGTATTTGAATTCCTTGCTGCATAATTTCAGAAAAAGTTGGGAAGAAAATGAAAAACTGGCAACAAAGACAAAAGGACTGACCCAAAAGTATCCCCTTCTTTCAGTTCCTTGAGGATTTTATGAGTTTGGCAGTGAGTGCCAACTTATTTTGGGGGAAAACTTATGAAATGAGTGCATAGCTTTTGGAGAACCATTTCTTGCATGGAGTTGAGCAAATGGTGGAACTAATATACGCTTGGTTTTTAGCCTCTCTATTTTCTATAAGGTAAAAGATATCTCTCTCGTCTGAACTTCTAGAGTTTTGCAAAAATATATCACAAATAAAAAAGAACACAGCTGCCTACTCAGTAGCCAAAAATATTTTTCAGATCATTGCTATTTAAAAAAATCCCTCCACAAACTTTTAATTTTCTTTTAATAAAATATCATAAACCAATTTTAGTTTTTTACTCTGGATATATTAGGGTCAAACATTTTTGTTGGGTGATAAGCCAATAGTAACCTCAGTTTATTTATTTATTTATGTTTTCTTTTTTCTTTTTTTAAAGATTGGCACCTGGGCTAACAACTGTTGCCAATCTTCCTCTTTTTTTTTTTTTTTTTAAGGATTGGCACCTGGGCTAACAACTGTTGCCAGTCTTTTTTTTTTTTTCCCCTGCTTTATCTCCCCAAACCACCCCCCCCATACACAGTTGTATATCTTAGTTGCCAGTCCTTCTAGTTGTGGGATGTGGGACGCCACCTCAACGTGGCCTGATGAGCAGTGCCATGTCTGTACCCAGGATCCGAACCCTGGGCTGCCGCAGCGGAGCACGCGAACTTAACCACTCGGCCACAGAGCCGGCCCCACCTCAGTTTATTTTAACAACCAAATTACTTTCCTTCCATATAAGCCAAATTTACAATTAAGCTGTTTAAGAAACAAAGAGAGCAAATAAAAGTCAGTTTTAATATTCATATCCTGACCTAAGAAAGAGAAGGACTAACTCCCTTCATATCCTCATATTTATCTGGTTGAACGAGGAGTACCTAAAAGGAATTTTCTCATAACTCCATTTACTTGTTTATTTCCCCAGCTCTTTCCAAAAGCAGTTTTAAATGCAACCCTGAAAAAGAATAAGATCTCCTCAATCTGACATCCAAGCAATCTTTGTATTTTGATGGAACTGAACAAAAATAATAAATAATAAAAGGCCCTTAGAATCTTTACCCCGAGGCACTGAAAAACACTGTCATCTCTCAATCATAAGATTCTGAAGATTATATTATGTTTAGTGGAGATTTTACACATCTCTTAATCATGTTTATGGTCTTTGAAATAAGGCAGCCCGCACATGGTTATACAGCAATGCCTTGGCATAGTGTGGTAATGGAAAAAATGGTGCCTGGAACCAGACTGTCTGGGTTCGGATCTCAGCTCTGACACTTAGTAGCTGTTACTTTGGGCAAGTTACTTAATCTCCCTGTGCCTCAATTTCCTTATCTGAAAAATGGTATAATAACAGTACCAACCTGGTTGGTACATAAATTAATGTGTATAAAACACTTCGAATGATGCATGACTCACAGTAAATGCTTTATACTTGTTTGTCTTCCTATTATCTGAGGAATTGATTATTTCATAAAATATATATTCTAGATATCTGAAGTTTATTCAGTCTGTTTCAAAACTTCTAGTAGCCAATTTTCACGAGTCTCTCTAAATGAACCCTACGTGTCTCCATGTTTCTTCTGTCTTAAAGAGATTAAACGAAATCTTTCGTTTGGTGATTCAGACTCATTGTTAAAATTCAGAAGCATCGTTATGACCATCAAAAATGGAACTTTGCTCTAAGGAAGTGGCAGAGAGTCAGGTGATGTTGAAATGATTTAGATGACCTGAAGGGGTTTAGAGCGAGTGTAAACTAGCTGGTCCACTCTGCTCTGCTCTTTCAGTCTTCTGGCTATGTCCTAAAGGCTTTTGGCGTTCACTATACTGGCCTACACCAGCACTCCTGCTTTGAAATTCCTGCTTCCCTTTTGCTGTAGGTGGTAAGCAAGAAAATAGCCCAGTTTTAAAAAATTGCATATAAATGAGAGAATAGACATTCACTCAGGGTGTCAGTTCCCCCCTGGGAGTAACTAAGAACGTGAGGGCATTTTTTCCTTCTGAGTGTGGGTTATGTTTTAGTGCAGGGCTTGGCAAACTGCTGCCTGTGGGCCAAAGCTGTTTTTGGAAATAGAGTTTTATTGGAACACAACTACACTTCTTTGTTGTATACTGTCTAACGCTGCTCTCACACCAAAAGGGCAGAGTCGAGGAGTTGCTGCAGAGACCGTATGGTCCACAAAGCTTCAAGCATTTACTATCTGACCTTTCACAGAAAAAGTTTGTCAAATCCTGTTCTAGAACTTTAAAGTGGGGCAGAGTCTGCAATAAATGGGATGTTACTCTGTTTAGTAGTCTCTGTTAACCTGCATATTCAATTATCTGTATCACTACCTCTCCTTAATCTATTTTCGATGAACAAGAATTTATTGTAGTAGCCTACGTTGGATAAAGAATAAAGAACTCACAATGGCACATTTAGAATGTTAAGAGGAGGTGAAAATGTGATTGGCAAGCGAAGTTGTGTGGGAATCCTCACTTTGCCATTTGTTGCTCTACTGTTATCAGTACGTAACTGCTATAAAATTAGGTAGTTTTCTGTTGTGTTCTATAGAATGTTCTAGAAATATTACCAGTCAGTAGCTGCTTTTCTTATACAATTGTCCAATGTAAATGTAAATGCCTCTGTTGTCTCTTTTCTCACATATATCTATCTGTTCTTTATCTTTCTTATTACATATACTTCTATTCTTTAACTTTTCTGTGAAAAAATATTTTTTTTCTTGAGTTTTCCAACACTCTATTGTTCAGGGAGCATAGTGTACAGAAAAGGACTCTGAACTTGAGTTTGAGTTCTGATTTAGTCACTTTACAGAAGAGAAACCTCGGGGAAGACACGTTGCCATCCGCAGCCTCAGTTTCCTTGTCTGTAGAAGGGAGACAAGAATCCATGCTCTGCTGATCACATGCTTTTGGCTGAATGTTTATGTTCCCCCCAAATTCATATGTTGAAATCCTGATACACAATATGATGGTATTAGGAGGTGGGTCTTTTGGGAGGTGATTAGATCACGAAGGCAGAGGCCTGATGAATGTGGTTAGTGCTCTTATCAACGAGGCCCCACAGAACTCCCTACCCCTTAAAGTACAAAAATCTGAAGATAAGCAAATAATTGTTGGTTTATTTTAGCTACAGTTCTTTAAGTGACTTTGGTATGTGAGCAGGAAGGTTATCAATTTTTTAAAGATGAAAGAAGGAATGGTTTGCTTTAATGAAAACAGACACTGGTGCTGTGGAAATCGGAAGTCCCCTGTGATGAGGCTGGGGTAGAATTACTGAAGGATGAAGAGACCATGCGTGCTTCCATTTTGTTTTTGTTGGAGCCCACAAAGAAAACCAACAGTCTGCTGGTTGTCAGACGTTGATACTTGTAAACAATCATCCTACTTTTATAATTTAAGGGGACACTAATAATTCAGCTTTGAATTGCAATTATGTTGAACATATTTCCTCATAATCATGTTGTTTTCAAAGGATTTTAAAAACTTTAACCAGAAACTTAAGAACTCTTTTGCTTAGGAAATTTATCATTTTAATTCTTTTGACTTTTAGAGAAAATAGTTTTAAATTATGACCTTGAATTTGAACTTAGGGAGACCTCCCCCTCAACCTCCACTTTTAACCTCAATTATTTGGAGGGTAATTATCTAAGTTCTATCAGTTAGTTGTTGCTGTGTAGCAAACTACTCCAAACATGGTGTGTTAAAATGATAACCATTTATTATTTTCATGAGTCTTCTGGTTAGTTAGGGGAGTTCTGCTTATCTAAGCCAGATTCTGATTACTTTAGCTAGCCTTACCCATGCTCTAGTGGTTAGCTGGCAGTCAGTCTAAGATGTCCTTGACTTGGAGAACTCAATACTCCTCCATATGTCTCTCATCCCTCCAGCAGGCTGGTCCAGGCATGTTCTCATGGTGGTGCTGGGGTCCAAAAGTAGGCAAGCCTGATCATGCAAGAGCATAGGTGGCAACACACGTCTGTTTTTCAAGGCTCTATTCTTGTCACATTTCCTATATCCCACCGGCCAAAGCAAGTCATGGTGGAACTCAGGGTCAGAGTGAAAGAATGCGAAGTTATGGGTCGGGGCTGTAGATAAAGGCTGGCCATGAGCTGGGACCTCAACCTACCAGATGTCATTTCACTGTTTTTCTCCATCTTAGCAAACTTCGTTTGGGCAGTTTTACTGTTCATTAGCACTTCTACACATGGGCAGAAAAAACAAACAAACTCTACCTAGTTGCTTTTCAGCAATTGTTTTTAAAGCTTATGATTAAAGGCTAAAATAAAATTTTGCTTTATTTATTTACTTACACACCTCTTTCCTTCCCTTCTTTTTTAAACCAAATTAAGCACAACAAATTCTTGCATAATGAAATTAGTTATTTTCAATTCTATCCATATCCATCCCTGAGCTCTATCCTGTCTCCAACTAATTTCTGTATTTTGGGCCAATGTTCCATTGGCATTTGGAGGAATTTGGTGGGTGGGTCTGTGCATTTTTAGTCTTGCTTTTTCACTTTCTCTCTTCTAAACTCCAGGTTTGCACTTCTTACTGCCCACTCTGTAAATCCTGGAGAAACCTCAAACGGAACATGTTTCAAAGAAACCTCAAGATCTCCTTTGCGCATTCACTCATGCCCTCAATCAGCAAATATTTGTTGAGTGGCTCCCATACTGCTTCAGGCATTAGTGATACAGCAGTGTACAACATAGACCAAGTACAGGCCCTCCCAGAGCTTACAATCTAAGGGCGCTTGGCAGACAGTAAACCAATGCGTGAATATCTCATTTAATGTTTGGTAGTGATAAGTGTTATAGAGAAAATAAAGCAAGGTGAGCAGAAAGACAGTGATGGAGGAGTGAGAGAGTGTTCAGGGAGGATCTCTGAAGTGAGGGTGTGAGCGTGATGATCTGGGTAGGATGCTGCAAGCAGAGGAATAGCAGATGCAAACGCTGCCTGAATAACATCCAGTACGGCGGCATCCGTGCTTCCAGTGGGAAGAGTGGTAGGAAATGTGGTGGAGAGATGAGCAGAGGCTGGATCCTGTAGGGCCTTTGTGGAGCTCAGTAAGGTCTTTGCATTTATTCTGAATGAGATGGGACTCCACTGATGGATTTGGGGCAGGGGAAAGTCATGATCTGGTTTCAAGGGTAGAAGCTGCGAGACTAGGACAGTGGTGTCGGAGAGAGATGCTGAGGGGCTGCCATAGGAGAGCAGCCATAGAGGCTGTGAGAGGGTGGCAAACTCTGGAGCTTTCCAAAATGTGTTTCAGTTAAATAAACCAAATTTAGATCAGCTCTGCAAAGTTGAGCATATGGAGAAGTGTTACCCAAAGTAGACCCAGCATACTTCCAGTGATATCTGAGTTAATTTTAGGTGCTGTGTCACATGAATGGACCTTTTAAATTTTGATAATTAGTTACGAATTTATTGTGTATTAGGAAAGGTATAAAACTTGCATATAAAACCCATGATTCTACACTTATTGCTGGAAGTGAGGATGATGTATTGAGTATACGACAGAGGTGAGTGCAGAAATAACAATAATTGTGAGGGTTGTTTCTGAATGACTAGAGTTAGGACAAGGTGATGGGATTATTTGTAAGGTTTAGTTCTGAGGGATAAGTGAATGGTGACTCTGGTTTTAGCGTAGTGTGTAATCATAATTACATATTACCGCTTTTAGATTGTATACTGAATGTGAGGCTCTATACTAGGCACTTTATGGATGATATTTTACTCAATTCTCACTGCAGTCCTATGTGGTGTGAGTGGTAAAGTTTTTTTCAAAAATTATTTTATTGAGGTAATATGGGCTTATAACATTGTGTAATTTCAGGTGTACGTTATTATGTATAGACTGCATCATACTCACCACCAATAGTCTAGTTTTCATCCGTCACTATATGTATGGATGAAATACCCCTTGTGCCCACCCCCGCACCTCCTTCCCCTCTGGCAACCACTAATCTGTTCTCTTTGTCCACGTGTTTATCTTCCACTTATGAGTGAAATTATATGGTGTTTGTCTTTCTCTGTCTGGCTTATTTCACTTTGCATAATTCCCTCAAAGTCCATCTGTGTTGTTGCAAATGACACAATTTTCTCTTTTTTATGGCTGAGTAGTATTCCATTGTGTGAGAGCGTGTGTGTGTGTGTGTGTGAGTGAATATACCACATCTTCCCTATCCATTGATCTATTGATGGGCACCTGAGTGGTAAACTTTTGATATTCCTCTTTAACAGGTGAGGGAAGTGAGGTTCACAGGGAATAAATAATTTGTTCTAGAAAGTCTCTGAGTTTTCAGATATGGCAAGATTACAAAAGTAAAATGTAGTTCTGCTAAATTCTCTACAAGCAGAGACGTAGTCTATTTGATACACTAATGTATCCTCAGCAGCTAGAATAATTTCCGATATATGCTAGACATTCAATCAATACCTGCTGAATGAATGAAAGAAAAAAAGAATGGGTCTTCTATTTAGGACTGGATCGAGGGTGGTGAATGTTCATGTTACTCACAATACGATGAATTTTAGGAAGTAATCACCTGGAGTTTGAATGGAAAGGCCATATTTGGGGACCACAGGGCGACTTACCCTGTGCCCTAAATGCAGGTTTTCCCGATGTCCTGACCTCCGCCATATAGTTTTCTCCTATTCTCCCTTGAGAATCTCATGCACTCTTCTGGCTGTTACGAAGTGTGCAACTCCCAAATCTCAGACTTGGGTCTTGAACTCCAGTTGTAGAACAAATAAACCTACTGACAAACTTGGAGCCCACTTCAGGGCAACATAACCTTCAGCAAGTCACCGACCTCCTCGAGCCTCAGTCTCTGTCAGTAAGAGGAAGAGACGAAAGCTGGATCCGACCCTGATCTGAGCAGAACCTAGGTGCACCAGAAGAGAGAGAGGGGCTAGATGCTTAGGGAGAGTGACAGGAGGGGAAAGCTGACTTAAAAGGCAAAGGGAATTCAATTTCCATTCTTCTTGAGCATCCTTGTTTTTCTTTTTACCTGGAACTTTCTAAGGAGTTTAATAATCCTCTTTTAAGTAAGTTTTCTCAAAAGGCTTGATTTTTTTTCCTCAAAAAAAAATTATAAAGCAAAGCATTGAAAGCAAAGTCATTCAAGCACTTAGACTCCTGGGTGCAGCTCTGACTTGTAGAAGGGAAGCTCCACCCACACGCTTCCTCTGCTGCAGGCGGCCAGATGGAGGGCAGCCAGTGCTGGGCAGAGCATGCTGGGAGGTCTGTGTGAGGCAGGGTGGCACAGGCAGGAATGACTGAAAAAGGGGCCTCCTGGAAAGGGGCAGGAGCTTCCTAAAAGAACACTGTTATAGGGTGAGGTGAGCCTGGGGAGGAGGTTCCTGAGCGCAGAAGGGCCATTCCTTTCGCCTTTCCTCAGAGCGATGGGAGCAGTGGAGAGTGGGGAGCATGCCCGGGTAAGAATAAGAACATCATGCATTCAGTACTCACTGTCTTCTTCTTGTCCCCTCCTAACTGCTGCCCCATAGCCCTGATCAGCCTTGGCAGCATACATTTTTTGAATTATGTAATATATAATTTCTGCAAAATTATGTAAGAGAGGGTAGGGGTGTCAGGGTGAATACCATATTATTATCAACTTCTTTAAAGTTGTAATCTCCTTGGTAAAAAAGACGTAAATAAAAATTTCAATATGAGACTGAATGGAAGTAGGCTATACACAGAGGCAAACATCTGCTTTGGGAGGACAGGGTAAGGTGAACAAATTCCTGCTGGGTGGATCTGGGAAGGCATTTTGAAAGAAACAGAATTCAAATTAGACTTTGATGGAAGGATATGACTTTGATGTTTACCTTTAGGAAGAAAGGGGCTTCTAGTCTAGGCAAAGGAAACAGCCCCTTCAAAGTCATGGAAGCTGGAAAGTGTTGGTGCTGGCATGGGGTAGGGTCGGGGGCATGGCTACCGAAACTACAGGGAGGGAGTCTGTGCCTGTTGTTGGAAAAGGCACTGGAGATGGGACTAGAAGTGGGGGGAGGTTATGCATCACTTTGCAGGCCAGCTGAGTGCTTTGAACTTTATTGGGTCTGCATGGTGAGCCTTTTATACTTTGGTGAGGGGACCTTCGGGAGTCGGGTGGCAGGAGAGGGCCATGGTCAGTTGTGTATGTCCCAGGGGCAGTGAGGAGACTGGTTACTTTTTTTTTGAAAAACTTTTCATTTTGAAATGTTTTTAAATTTAGAGAAAAGTTTCAAGAACAAAGAGCTTTGAAATGTCCTTCAACCGGATTTACCAATTGTTTGCCACATTAGGTTCATCATTCTCTCATTCTCTAATGTATACATAATACTGAATTTTTTCTAAGCCATTTGAGAGTAAGTTGCCAACATCATGCCTCTCTACCCCTAAATATTTCAGTATGTTCCCTAAAAACATGGGCTTTCATTTATATAACTTTGGTACAATTATTGAAATCAGGAAATTTAATATTGATACTAACTGTTATCTGATCTACAGACTTTATTCAAATTTCACCAATAGTCCCAATATATAGGAGGTTTTCTCTCTTTTTTTTAGTGTAAGTGCCAGTGAAATGGGCTGGAACTGAAGCACCACTGTGGGAATAGGACCACTATTTCAGAAGCGGATGCAATAGGATTAGGCAACAATGGGTTCTCAGGGTGAGAGAGGAGGGAAAGCTGATGATGAGGTTGTATTTTATACAATTGGTGTTGTTAACCAACCAGGAACTCAGAAAAGGAATTTGAAGAGCAAGGGTGATCTTATGTTTTGGATTTTTGATTTAATAATGATGATTGCATTTTGGCAGAAAGGCGACGTAATGAAAGGCAGCTTAGTGCAGTGGTCAAGAGTATAAACTCTTGGGGCTAGACTGCCTGGGTTGGAATCAGGCTTTGCCACTGTGGCTCTGTGGCCTGGGGAGGTTGCCTAAGTTGGCTGTGCCTCAGTTTTCTCATCTGTGAAAAGGGGGTAATAATACTTCTGCCTCACAGAGTTCTCGTGAGGATTAAATGAGTTATTATTTGTAAAGTGCTATATTAGAAGCCTGCCTGACACATAAGTGCTATATATGTTTGTTGAATCAATATAAAAGTTAGATTCTTACTTTTATGTTACTGAAACTTCACTAGCAAATCTATGAGGTAAGTACTACTATTATTAGTAATTAGGACTCATGTTACATGGTTCACCCAAGGCCAAACAACTGTTGTATAGGAAATCCATCCTGTTCCGCATGCCAGACCATCCTCGGGCTCTCCACGCGAGAATCCCCAACAGGCAGTAGAAATGGGCTAGTGACTCAGTATTGGGATAAGGGCTGAAGGCTCTAGAGTTGAAAGTCCTCTGCATAGTGGTGATTGTTGGGGACCTGAGATGCATGCAGTTGCTAAGGAAAGAGTCTGTAGAAGAAAAGACTCAATGTTGGAGTCGGCAAATGAGACCGGGTAGGAGCGTTCAGAGAGGTAGGAGACAGAAAAGGAGGGTGTGGAGTGGAGGAAAAGAAGAGATATGAGAGTTTAAGGAGGACTTTCCCATTTTTGGGAGTTGAAGCAGGACAAATTCAAATTCAGAGTAGAGACCTGGGATAGTAATGAGTGGGTCCCTTGTGACCTTAGTGAGACCGGATGCGTTAGCTTGGTGAGGGCAGAAGTGGGAGCTCAAGAAGAGAAAGGAAAGAGGAAATGGATTCCATTAGAGTAAACTATTCTTTCAAGTAGTTTTTCAATAAAAGGAGGGAAAACTTTGGGAGAAGCAGGATCAAGAAATGACTTCTTTCCAAGAGAGACAATTATCTTTGTTATCGAGGAGGGGGGAGGCAAAGGCTAAAGATGCAGGAAATAGTGAGGAAGATGGAGAGAGCGGGCTGGCAGGAATAGGTCAGGAGCATGGCTGCAGAGGTTGGTCTCAGAAAAGAATAGGGACCCTGCTTTAAGATTGGAGGGAAGGAGACTATGTGTGATGACCTATGACGTTTAATGTGGCAGAAGGGAAAGTTGAGGCAATTCACTTAAAATCGTCTCAATCTTTGTAGAGTGGGCAATGAAGCTATTTGTTGAGGAAGTCAAAGGTATATTTGAGAATACAAAAGGATTGGAGAAAGCTTAGATGTATATTAAAGATAAAAAAAGGTGATTGTCTAGTGATGGCCAGTACTTAGGACTGGGTGAGTAGCATGGTTCTACAGGGTATTGTTATAGGACTTTCTCTAGTGACATCCCAGAATTGACAATGAAGAAATGAATTGGGTCAGTCCAAGCAAGGATTCTAATGGAAAGTCAAGAGTACTAGGGAATCTCAGAGGTCAGAGACAATTTGGTTGGAAATGGTTGACCATAGGCTGTGAAGGCAGAAGAGGCTGAATAGATAAGTTCGACAGGTGGCAAAGAGCAGGAAAGGTGGACAAATTTGAGGTGGTAGCTAGAGAGGGGTGTGCCAAAATGTCAGATCTTGAAGGCAAGAAAATTATAAATGATAATGGGTCTAAAGTATGATCAAGCAAGCCACTGAGTGATCGAGATGAAGAGATAGAGCCTGCCTTGGGTGATTCTGATTTTATTGAGTTGCTCCTAACTGAGAACCCGAATACGCAATTTCTCTCTTGTGGTGCACAGAAGAAAAATTAATGTTTAAAAAGAAGCTTTTGTAAAATGTTAAGCCCGACGCATTTTTAAACATTGTCTTGAAGTCAGAGAGATATTTAATAGAGCCAATTTAAATCCCCTTAGGCAACATTTGGTGTCTGCCTCTTGCCTTATACCCTCCATTAAAAGTGGAAGCAAAAAGAACTATACAACTGAAACGTCAGTTGTGACACTGAGTAATTTTTTTGTGTGTGAGGAAGATTGGCCCTGAGCTAACACCTTTGCCATTCTTCCTCTATTTTATGGGGGATGCCGCCACAGCACGGCTTGACGAGTGGTGCTAGGTCTGCACCTGGGACCTGAACCCGTGATCCCCAGGCCACCAAAGCAGAGTGTGAACTTAGCCACTATGCCACTGGGCTGGCCCCTGAGTAATTTTTAAATGAACATATTTTTCAAATCATTGATAGGAGACATCCTTATTTACTTTATCTGTGAGGATCCCTGTCTCGAACAACAAGCAGATAATTTGTGGAATTAGTGGCTATTTCAGGAGAGTAAGTGAACTGTCATTTGTACCCCTGTTTTGAAATAAGGTTACAGGCAAATACTTCCACTCTAACCAGCAGCTGCACTTTGGTAACGGCGACTAACACAGCCAAAGAAGCGACGTGGTCACAAGGCGAATGTCAGCCATTTGTTCCTGGAGTTTTGAAATAATTAATTGCAATGTCTGATGCTGACTTCCATTAGTAAATAGCTTCAATATTTTCCACCTCCTTTTTTAAGCTTGGAAAGCATACAAGTAATAAATGTTTATAGTAGAAGAGAGTTAAGTAACAGGAACAAAAATCTTGGACAATCTCAAACTGATCAATAAGAAAGTTTGCAACATTCATCCAAACTTTGTTTCAAGCTATTTCATGACAAATTTACATTTCCATAAATGGGATTATACATATCTTCTGTCTTATGATTTATGGAAGTCATGATTTATGGAGGGCAAGCATTTGGTCTCTCTTTTAAACTACCTTAGGAACGTTATCTAAAACTTAGTAAAAGAACAATGAAAAAAGATAAATGAGGCATAAGTTAATTAAATATATTGAAGAGTATTTCTTCAGCTTGACACATATTCAGAAGGTAAGTAGGTTCATTTTCCACATTCGGGTCTGATCTTTTTATTTTTGACTTGTACAGCTCCTTACCCTCCAAAGCCATATCAGCCTGATAGCTGGGAACTGGGACCCCATGCTTAGCATTGACTTGTTCCCTCCAGCCATGTTGAGATTTTCAGCTGTCAAGACCAGAGGGCTCTCATGCAAAGGCTCCATCCCTGAGATCTGTGGGAACATCTCTGGAGACGGGCAGCGGCTGCTCCCAGGAGAACTGGCAGTCACTGCACCAATTACTTTACTGAGCTGGGTAACGCTAAACCCTAGAACTGTGCCATGGGAGTAGGACTCTTTTTACCTCCACTGCTCTATCAACAATTGACTTATCTGTGGGTTTGCCTGTGATGATGGCTAGACTGATGCCTGAACTCCCATGGTCAGCGTTTCCACTGACAAGGAGCCATTTCTACCAGATAGCATTTCTCTAATTTCACCTATAAACTTGGGCTTATTTCTGGTTACTCTAGGCTCTTTGTAAAACACAAAATTCATGTTGATTGATCACTATGATTTTCTCACATCCATATTCTGGATGAATCAAAGATGAAGCTAGCAGCATTTCTTATCCTTTGAAAATGTTTGTTTCATTTTCACAAATAGAAAAATTACATGGTTTCCTGGAGATGTCGATGTGTTCTCCTAGAAGGATTGGGCCTCTGTTCGTTGAGAATCGTTCATTTAACAAAAGCTCACCGATCACAGAATGGATGAGTGTGGGATGCAGAGGAGGAGGAAGAGAAGAGAAAGAAATGAGTTAAAATTTCATTCAAAGGAACAGTTTTATTATTAGATTAGGAACCAAAAACTGTCAATAAAAAAATGGATCATTGTAAAGTTTTCATAAATCTGCTGCATGTGTGTACTTTTATTTATGAATAAAGCTCAATAGTTTCTCATTAAAAGGAACGGATACAGAAATCTTCCAGGCCGTGTTGGAATTGGCAGTTGGTTGGAGCTCGGCTATGGCAGGAAAAGACAGCCATTTGCTGTGGTGCCTCAAGCCAGGGTGTTAGGTAGAGCATCTTCAGTGCTTTCTAAGAAGACCCAAGCCTAAAAGCAGACTGGGAAAAACAGATGATGAGGGCGTGGCTGCATCCTGGTGGGACAGTGGTCCGGCCTGTGTTGCTCTAGCTGAGCTTCTGCAGGGGTTAAAATGTTTTGCTTTTATAGTCATCTGGCTTGGTTACTAAGGGTAGAAATGTCCTGGCCTCACCTCAGACCTGCTGATTCACTCTCTGTGGGGTGCTGCTTGGGAATGTATATGTTAGAGAAACTATTTGTGGGTAATTGTGATGTGTGGTCATGTTTAAACACTGCAGTGTCAATAACGGTAGACAGTAGGACAGACTGCCTGGAAGCACTGTGGGAAGAAAGCATGTGTATGTGTATGTGTGTGTGTGTTGTACAATGGCTGTGAGATGAAATCAGGCTACTGGAATTTGCCAGGAAGCAGCAAGGGAGACACATTAACCAGGTGCCAAGGATGTGGTCTTAGACCGTACCAGAAACTCCCTCCTCTGGGGCGTGAACTTCTGGAAAACACTAACTGGTCCTTATCAAATCTTGCATTCCCAGGCTGAGCGCAGAAAAGGCCATCACAATGTTTTCTTTTGAAGTTCTGTTTCCTGTTACCTTTGATTTTCTACCTCATGCAGCAATCTTGCTTTGGTGTGTTTGCAGATTTCCGACAGTTCTCTGGTTTCTTAGGTTTCCTTTTCATTTTCTACGCCTTTTATTAGGATGCCAATCCACAAATTTAACAGATTGAACAAGCTTTGCAGATAAACAACAGAAGCTGGAACTACATACGATGCTTTCTATTATATACCCAAAGTCTGTTGTACATGACAAGAATGAAGTTTTATTTACTTCTGGGGTGCAGCAAGTGTAAACACTCTCTAATGAGGAGAAAAAAAGAACCTGATGAGAAAGAGAAATGCTGGATGCCAATGGATGGCAATTCTTTATGGAACTCTGGGCTCAGTGTTAATGAGGGATCTTTATAAGGGAAGTCACAACCTGCAGCTTGATGTAGCTGAGATGACTTTATATCCCAGATTGCAGGACAGTTTGGCTTCATCTGTTGAGCTGGTATCCCCCTTGGTTAGGGTCCCCTTTACACTCAACAGTGTGCCTGGTTTGGATAATAAGTTATGCAGTCACTGTGAGTATAGGAGAGAGAGGGGAAAATGTTTCCCGGGATCGCTGACTAGCACTCATTTCAGCCTGTGACTTACCCCATTCCAGGCCACTCTTGGCATTTGTGGGCCCAGGTCTAGAGGCCCTCTTGTCCCACAGCCTTGTCCCTACTCTTCCTGCCCTTGGTTCTGCTATGCAACTGGAGGAGTCCTGTAGGAACATGTGCGGACAAGCCAGTCTGCTCATTCAAGTTTATCCACACCTGCTGTCCAACAGCTGCCCAAGGTGAGGGCGTCCTGACCATGAAGTGATCTCCCCTCTCCGGAAGCTGGCTTTGGACCATTTGGGGCAGGGAATTCCAGAGTCATGAGTACCTGGGGAATGGTCTGGAAGGCGAGTGTATCCCCCAACCTTGCAGAATGCTAGCCCCATGGGGACGCATGGTTAGAGGAGGCAGGAGGGGGCACTTAAAGCACCAGCCCAACTTAGAGTTACCTGTCCTGCCCGATTTTCAGAGCTCCTGCTTCTAACACATCTTTGAGCACCCCAGGAAAGCAGGCTCATCATGCAACTTTGAAGTGTCTGGGATAAGAACAATTTAGCCATGAATGTCACTTGCTCACCTGACTGAGGTCCAAGGATATCCTTCATCTGGCCTGATAGAAATTCCTCGTCCTCCCCTCAGGCTGGCTTGTCCTTAAACACCATATGGTAATGATAACAACTCCATTTTTCAGGTTGAAACAAAATCTTAAAGTAAATGGCTTAATGTTTTCAAAGTCAACCAAAGGGAGGGCACCTCTCCCCACTAAGTTTCATCAACAGAAATTTGGTGAATGTTTTCTTTGCTTGCTGATATGATCCACCAGGCGTGTGGGTGTGAAGATAGGAAAACTGTTTGCTCAGCCATTTCCACGGTGGTTTTGTTTATCTGAGGATCAGTCAAATGGAAAGACTTTCTTTCTTGTGATTACAGAATCAAATCTTTTACGATTCTTAGATACTTCTACATCTATTTGTGGAACTTCTGGAGTAATTATTAAAGTCAATGAACACTTTCTCTTTTTTCTCCTTATCTCCTTAAGATTGAACTAACTCACAGGGCAACAAGATATTTTCCTGGGCTAGGAGCACTTTCCCTTTTTGTGGATCATTGGAAATTCTGTCAATAGGGTTATGGTATGGAGGTAAATTTCACAAAGAGTATGAATGAAGTGCAAAGTGGCAGCCCTGCCTATGCATGGGAATTCCTCCCCACTGTGTACTCACCAGCAGGCCAGTTTTTCTTCTCTTTCTCTCACTCATCATAAACCTATGGAGAAGATGAGTGTTTGAAGAGAGGAGTTGAAAATAATGTTATTTTCTTCACTTTTCTCCATTTTTTTTGGGCGGGGAACTCATTCTTCTAATAGTAATGTATATTAAGGAGAATAGAAGCCACGGACATACAGAATTTTATATAATTAATGATTTTGACCAAAATTGCACCAAAAATGTTTTCAAACTCCTGCTTTATCCTGATGGTTATGTCAATTAGCTTTGCTGGGATCTGAACAGCTCTGACTTTCCCATTTTAATAAATGGTTCAGTATGTGATTTCCCTGGAATTAATAGTGCAAGGTGATACTTCGAATAACTATGTGCTAATGCCCATTTGTAACCAATAAAACTTGTACCAAGTCACACTGCTTTGGGTAGCTAATTGTCCAGTAGAAAGGCGCTCATTGTATCCAAGCTTTAAAGATGCCAGCCTGCCTTTATTCGGTCATAACTAGGGACGCAAGTGAGCAGGAATTATTCTTTAGATATTGCTTGGACATTTTTGGTTTTCAGTGGTGGCAGAATGAGAAGGAGTACATTTGGATTGCAGACGGGTGTCAGATGGGTCCTGGTGTGCAGTGTGCGTGCTTACTCGTTATCTCCGTGTGCTGCTCATTACCAATTCTCTTCTTTGATTATTGGAAACTTCCATTCTTAATAATTGAATTTGTCCCTTCTAACTCCAGCCTCCCATGGCAGCCTGGAAACCAGGCTTGATAATGTCCAGATATATTTTAATTCTCTTCTATCAAACCCAAGAGAGGATTTCTTAGAGACTGTGCTGATTAATGTGTCTTGAAAAAACACCAACCATGGACATTTTGATGTATACACATAAAGCCCAGGGATGGATGGTCTTCATTCTAAAACGTTGCAAATAGATATATTTTAAGTAAACAAACATGGCATACATTCTTAACTATTTTCCAAAAGGGCAAATACTAGAAGAGAGGTAAATAGAAATTGAAAATAGAAGCTATCCAGTAGCAATGGGATGGTTTGTTTCTCCAGCACTTCTCACGGTGCTTAGTGGAGAGTCTGACACATATTAGGTGCTCAAGAAAGTGTTTGTTAGCTGAATACATGAATGGATCTGAGCTTGTTCTGAGAAATTCCAAAGCAGAGAACCTCCGGCATGAATGCTCACATGAACCACACATGTGGAACACTGCTGTGTAGCGTGTTCTCCCACCCATGCTATTTGATTTAGTCCTTGCTGAAACAAATCTCCATTTTATAGATGACATTTAGGCTCAAAGAAGATTTCAACAACTTCCCCATGGTGACTCAGTGATAGAACTGAAATTGAAACGTGCACCCTCTGACTCCAAGTCTAGGGTTCTAGGATTTCAAGGATTAATTGCATTTTTGAAATCATGGGCCAGAGCAATGCAAACAAGCAGCTGGAAAAACTGAAGTGGGATCACTATTCACCCTTATGCAGAGATGACTAAAGCTAACTCTTGATACATTAATAAAAATAAGACTTAAAAGACAGAGGCATGTAGAACATATATGGACCACATCCAAACATCCTTCAAAGGCCCAAGCTCTGGGGACTGAAAAAATGAGGGAGCAGAGAAGAAAGGAAATACATCTAAGTTCTTCCCAGCTACTTTTTGCTCTTCAAGCCAAGTTTCCCGTCTCTAAATCAAAATTTCAAGGAAAGCTTACGGCAGATGAGACTTTTGGGAGAGTATTAGAAATAAGGAGGGAAAAGGCTTTCTAACTCCTCCATTTGCATTCTCATTATTAAAGCTTTTTCATTTTATATAAATTCTGTCTCTTCAACTGCACTGCAAACCTAATAGGACAAGTTTCCTCTCTCTTATCTCTTCCCTGTGGTCTGACCATATACAGAGGCCTCTTCATGCAACAGGCAGTTGCCTGCATGATATATTTAAGCTGTTCTAAGAAGCTGGTGTGCTCCCACTGACCTGATCCCATTTTTGTGATATATATCTTCTACTGGAATTATTGCTGCATATTAAGGAATGATGTGTTCCCAAGGCCCTGCTTACAGTGTTAATTAACTTGGATGGATAATCTGTTCAACTGATAACACTCACCAGCCCATTGGTACACAGTAGGTAGTTTATTCTATTAGTTGGTTGGCCACCACCAGGTAGAATCCTGGAAAGATGAGGCCAAATTGTGTGGTGGTAGAAAGGGGGAAATAGAGGTATAGAACGCTTCCTTGGGAGAGGGAATCTTCTTGTGCTCCTTTGGAGAACAACTCAGATATGTCTGGGTGAGGGGTTACAAGAGGGGAGAAAGAAAGGGAAGGTTTATCATCAAATTTGGCTTCTTGCCTTCAGTTAGCCTTGACACATGGTGCTTTCTAGACTGAAAGTTAGAAAAGGAGAAATTGAGACAAAAATTTTGCTCTCTACCTGGTCGCTGCCTAACAGCTCACAAAGCTTCTCTTTGTGCTAGCTTATTCTCAAGCAGTATGTACACTGTGTCTAGGGTTTTCTTGCTGAAGGAAATGTATCTTCTTGTGCTAACTGTGGACTCCATGGTATTAAAGCCAAAATCATTTGACTGCCTGAAGTAATTTTAGCAGTTATGTTGGTTGTTTTCACTGTAGAGTAAAAGCAAGACTCAGTGTCTGGCTGCTTGGCATATGAGATACAGCTAATTAGATTTTTTGGTTAACTCAGATTAAGGCAGAAATACCATACACAGTAGTAACGCCCTTTGACCTTGGGAAGAGGGGCTCTTGCCCCAGGTCCCTTGCTGTAAAGGGCCCCACTCTGGCCCTCCTCTAGCTGTACCATGTCCCATGAGGAGAGAGTTCTGCAGGGCCGAACGGAGGTTGTCCATCCAATGCATCTGCACCCCCACTTCTAAACCACTCAGGACCCTGTAAACTCTTCCCTAAGTGGTCCCCATATTACTTTCAGAGCTTGTGTGGGCCTGTCTTGGAGTCAAATCTCCCAAGGATGGACTGCGCCACTTGTGCGTGAGCAATCCTAGGGCCAAAGAGTGTGGGCCTGTGTGTGAATCTTGGATGTGTGGGCTCGGGTGTCCTCTTGAGTTTGTGCAAGGCTCCTCATGTTGCAGAACAGAACTGAAGGTGGGAAAGAGAAGGGGAGTGGGCTCCTGGCCGGGGGACTTTGGTTCCACAAATTTTATGGGTGGCCTGGTATTTCAAACTCTCAACTCATCTTGACTGTGAAGCACACTACTTTAGTAACTAAGCTTTAATTGACCGAGGAGGTCCTTACATGGCTTCCTGGGCTTGAGTGGAGTAACAGTGGTTATTGATCTGTGGATGTTAATGACGTAGGAAGTAGGGATGTTCTTCAGAGACATTCCTAGGGAGGTGCTACTGGTGGTAGTGGTGATTGCTGTTATTATTTCATGAACACTGAAATCTTTTATTTTGTTGTAAATTTGTCTCTTTCCTTGAATACTGGACTGTAAAGGAATGTGGATGTGTTCTTGTATACTCAGGATTCTAGTTGTTGAGTTCTGGTTGCTTAACTTTTTTACTGTAGTTTTTACTTTCAGCTCATTCAGAGTCGTAAGCAATTTTATGAGGGCCCACTTTATCCTTTTGTCCTCTCTCCATGATAATACATGGTCTTTGAGCCCAGGAAGATGATTTATATGTCACTTTAAAATATAGCCGTCTTTTCTCTGTCTCTCTCTTCCCTCCTTCTCTCTCTTTGAGGTATATTTATGCCTACTATCTCCCAGGCCCTGTGCTAGAATTTCTGTTGTGCTTATTTTTCAGTGATAACATATGATTGTTTGAAATGTCACCATCTAGTGTTTAGTAAACCCATAATAGAAAATACCTTTGTTGCTTCACAAATATTGACAGCAATTTAAAGTCATCATTCCAATATTTAAATATTTTGCCTTTTTTTCTTTCTGGAGAGAAACAAATAACTGTAGGCATTTGTTACCATGTAAAAAAAATGCATGTGAAAATTTTCAAATGTTTTACTCTGTAATTAGAGTTACATACTGTTATTTAGATCTCTTCTTTAGTTCTCTTAACCATGCCTATCTTTGTAGTGTCCCCTCTCTTTTTCTAAATACTTTATCCTGCCCCCCCTCACTCCTCCACATCTCTGGATTTTTCCTCTCTCTTCATTGTTCTCTTTTTCTCTCTTTCTTCTTCTTTCTCTCCCTCTTCCTCTGCCTTCCCCGCCCCGGATCCTCCCATGCACCCCTTTCTGCCTGCTTCTCTCTTGTTTACACTCTTCCCCTTGTATGTGCCCTTTGTCTTTGCGTGGTTTATATCTCCATCGGGAGAAGATCCAACCATCTTTTAATGTGACAAACAGCATCCAGGTGTGAGGTTCCAAGTCAAAGAGCTGGAGAGTCATCCAGGTGAGGGTTGTCAGAACCTTTGAGATGGATCATCTAGCAGGGTCCTCCTCATTTTGTGCCTGAGAAGACAGGTCCAGTGAATTAGACAACTGGCTCAAGGCTACGCAATGGCCAGGCTGCATATCTCCTATTTCCCAGTCCAGTCCTTTTCTTAAAAATAGCTTCTGAATACATTCAAATACAAACAAACAAGCCACCGTAAATTGCAGACTTCTGTATGTGTGCAGAATACATTCAAGTACAATTCTGAATACATTCAAGTACAAACAAATAAGCCACCGTAAATTCCAGACTTCTGTAGGTGTGCAGACTTGTGTATGTGTCCTCTGGTGCCAAGGAAAGAAAGAGAACGGAGGGAGAATGAACACAGAAGAACATACAAGATGCCCTGATAAATCATTTCCTCAAAAGATCACTAAAAGATAGCTTAGAAATTGTCAGTAAGAACTATAGACTAACAAGTTCAGACAAGCTACTGCAGAGAGGTGTATACTTAAGTTAGAGGGCAGGAGAGGTACATTTGTCAACATAAGCAGAGAAGGCAGACCTATCGATCTTACCATTGGGAAAAATATTTTGTAAAAAAATAAAGGAGTTGATCTTTTACCTTGATTTTTCTTGTTTTGTGGCAAAATGTACAAAAACCTATTTTAATGCATAAATTAAAATAAGTGTACTGAAAGTTACTTGGGTTAATATCAATTTAAAACACTTTAGGCTAGACCAGCTGTAATAATATTCCCAAAGATCTCCATTTTATCATTATTTACAGCTAACAAGACATTTATGGTCTCTCTTTGGTTTTCTCTGGTGGAACATTGTTGGCAATGCTTTCCTGACTTGAAATTCTCATGTGCCTGGAAATCTAGTTAGGAAAATGAGTAAGTAAATAACTTCTCCTAAGAGTATCTCTCCTTTGTGACATAAATTAGATATCCATTCACATCCATGGAATAATTCCCAGTTTTGTAATTAAATAATTTGATATGCCCAAGCAAACACGCCAATCTCTTTCTAGTCCAGGAGAATTCAGTCAACTTTCTACTTGAACAAACAACGAATGCTTTTAAATAGATGCATCCTTTTCTCAAAATTGGATTATGAAGAGCAGATCTGAGCTGCAATCAGATGGATAATTAAACAGCAAAGGTAAGAAGCTTCTGACTGGGCATGTTACTGTGTTAATTTAAAAAATAAAACGTGATTTTTAATCCTGAGGGTAATTTGGGCAATGCATGTGTATAGCGATGTAAAGTTCCCTCGCTTCACACTGTAATCTCGAAATTGCTGGTGCATTTGAAACTGGCTTTCTCCCAGAGAACAGGCAGTTTCACTGGAGAACTTTGATCTCATTTTATGCTTTTCTGGAGTGTGTGTAGTTGAATGAAAAAATGAAAATGCTGCTTTAAAACAGTTTTTTAACTTTTTTCTCTCCTTCAGCTATGATGCTTTGTTTCTTCAGATCTGTTTAATAACTGGACTCTTTTCGGGAGTGATTTTTAAAATGCTGGGAAATCTTTCCTTTTTCGCAATGTAGCAGTGGCCTCTGAAATGTCATAGATGTTTGGTTTTTTTGAAACCTTGTTTACGGCAGTTACTATATTTTACTTTGTGTTATAGTAATTTGGCATGCAAATATGTCTTCTAGACCCAATTTTAAGCTCTTCGAGGGCAGGGTCACTTTTTCACCCAGGGTCTTTTACTTGATTGGAGAAATGATTGTGGACTCAGGGAATGAAGACAAGACATACATTGTTCTTTGAGAGTACACAGCTATGTGGCTGGCTGTTGGCTGGGTAACTAGCTGGCCAGTTTACCCGTAGCCAAAGATTCAGAGGCAACATGCTCATAATGTCCTGTAGACATTGTTTAATATGTTTGTTCTTTGAACAAGAATGAAGTGAAAATGTGGATCTGTGAGCCATCCTTTTATCAATGTGATTGAAAATGTAATTCAATGTGATTGATCACGTTGAAAATGAGTGGGAAAGGAAATGACACTTTGATTAGTTGAAGAGAATTCTAGATTTTGCCCTTGGTACTTTGGACAAGTAACCTTTCAATGTTTTTTCAGATATTTAAATTCTAATGACTGAGTATTCTTGGTTATAGAACATCCAAGTCCTGAGACTTTTCTTCTTCTTCTTTCTAATTTAACTGTTTATTAACTTTTCCCAAGAGAAGGCATAAGAAGTATGACTGCATTTTTACTGTTAATTAAACCTTCCCATGAAACTATTTAGACTCCTTTTTTTTTGCTAGTGAGAAAAACTATCTGGACGCTTTTCCTGGGCTTTTGAGGGTGGTAAGAGGAGTTCTTTCTTATTGTTGTTACATATTTAATAATAATAATTCCAATTTCATTTCACTTTTATGTAGCATTAATTTTGCAACAAGCCCAGCATGACAGCAGCCACACATCCTGGTCAGCAAAGACACTATCAGCCATGCTCTGGAACATTACTGAACTGGGAGTACAATTCATCCAGTTTCTCTTTTAGCTTTGTAGAGAGTCCGGCAGTAGGTCGTATGGAATTAGGGATAAAAGAAAACTCTTTCTTTGGCTTTTCCAGATCTCTTAACACCATTTAAACTCTTGGAAGCGTGCCCTTGGGAGGAAGAAAAGGGTGGTTCCAACATCCTTAACATCAACAGACTATTGATCAAATTCAGCCTTTAATCCTTCTGCAGATGGGGAGATAAAGGCATCTGTTCTGACTTCTCTAAGGCCAAGAGTTATTGGGAGAGCTGGGAAGACTAGATTTAGAATTTAGGGCTCCCTTATTATGAATATATTACTTTGTGAACTCACTTGGACCAAACTTAGGTTGTCTCAGAGGCAGCAGAGAGACCAATAAGAGCGACAGGGGCAAAAAGAGATGGTCAAAGGCAGTAGCGGAAATACATGTCTCATGTAATTTTCATCCGATGTGAGCATCTGTGGGTCTTGGCAAGGGTCGGGGCTTGTTCACCACAGGGTTCTTGGAGAGCCAGTTCATTCTCTTACCCCACAAACATGGAAGGGCTTACTGAATGCAGAGCACTATCTTCAACACTTTTACAATTCTCAGTCCCATTTTTAACCCCACCCTCTATGTTAGGCAACTTGTTTTTTATAATTTCTTCTTTCACTTTTTCATTTATAGGTAGACGATAGTAATAAGAATGATCTTGTAACCTCACAGAAAACTTCAGGTTGATTAGTAAGTGAGCACGCTATTGCAATAAATCCATATAAAGTCAAAAGGCAGCATTTGTATATTTGTAGTCAAATCAATGGTCAGTCTTATATGCTCCAGGTAAAGATAGATGTCACCATGTATATTGCCAATTATCTTTATCCAGCTCAATTTGACCAGGTCAATAAAACTTGTGTGTATATCATACTTTGTATTGTGGGAGATATAGAAAGCATAATAGTGCCCCTAATTTACATTTGGTATAATTGAGGTTGTGATTTTTCCAAAATTTATTCTGATATAAAGTAAATTATGGATACAGGTTTTTCGGTCCCTAACCTTGAGTTCTTATCTAATTATTCTACAAAGAAATGATGCATGTTAAATTTATCTTTTTAAATGACTCATTCAGTCTTCCTGTCCCTCTCTCCCCCAAGTAAAATAAATAACCCTCATTATCTAATTTTTTGTGAATTCAATTTGTCCAAAATAGGCTGGGGATAAGTTAATTAATAATTATATATTATGACTGACTTGGGGTTAGAAGTTATATCAAATTGGGGCCAAAACACTTTTCAAATAATTAGAAAATAATAAAATGCACTGACTCCCAACAATATCATGTGAACATGGACCATAACTTTATAATCCTTTTATTGTATATGAGGCTGAATATTAGGCTGAATCTCCACTGATCATATCCTAATAGCTTTTAAAAATAAGTCTCTGAGTCAGCTTGTTTATATTTCATTTGTCTCTTCTCATAAAATGTGGCTTAATAAAACAATGGTTATGTGAACTTCTGGTTGTTTAATTCCAGTTAAACAGGAATGATTTTCTTTTGTTATGATTAGGGAGAAGAATGGTTCTTACTTTCCAGGCCCATTTGTGAGGAAGCTGTCTCTTTCAGAACGCCTCATGAACCTGCTCACTTGCCGTCTCATAGGGTCTTTGCACTTAACTCTCTGCTTTTTGGAATTTGGGACATTTTACAAAATCTCCTCAGGTTTTCTAGGTCATCTTTAAAAATGGGCTTCCGGAAGATTTTAATAATCAAATGAATGATATCTGTGATAAAATCTTTTAAAACAGGTTTTCATGATCTAGTGTGTGGGAGCGGGGTGGCGAGAACAAATAACCAGAAAAACCTAAGTGGGATATAAAAGTGTTTTCTTCCAACATATTTGCTAATAAACATTCAGGCAATTTTATGCAGGCTTTTTGGAAATTCTAGAAGCTTTTTCATTTCAGGCTTAATATATTTGGATCATAAATAAATATCAGATACCTTTTGGAGGCATTAGAAGCTAAACATTATGCAAAGTCTACCCTCTGTTGCGTCAGGAGCTTGAATTGTTTTCATTAAAATATCCGCTGTGAAAGCACTGAGATTACATGGGTTCGCTCCCTTTTTTTTCTGCTGTCGAATGCCAGAGATTGGTATTGTTGGTAGGAAAGGAGATTTCATTTTCCTTGGCCACATTCTGGTGTTGGTTCCACTGCAGCAACTCTCCCGTTCCAGATTTTTGTGCCCAAGGTAAGTCAGAAAAGGAATTTCAGGAGTGAAGTTTGGGCTGTCGATGAAGTGTGCGGGAAGCCCAACATGCATCTTTAGAATGAAAGTATACGTCTTTGCCTGCCTGAATGTGTGAGAAATGGAAAACCCTTTACACAGCCTAAACCTCCCACTGGGGTGATTATCAAGTAGTGTTTATGGTCAAAATATGACCGAAGGTTTTTCTGAGGGAAAATGTTTTCCTGCTATGCGTCAGGCAGGCATCTGTGTGCCTGCCTTAAGTTTATAAATTGATAACATCCTGTTCCAAAAAATACTGTCAGGTCTTATAACACCACGATTTTGTTCTGACATATTCTGATAAATGGATAATTTTGCTTTAAATAATCATTCCTGGAATTTCCAAATATATAAAGGAAAGCATAAATAATTTATGGGGAAGATGCCTTTCTCATCAATGCAAACTTTCAGAATTGACTAATAATTGCATTTTCTCTTAAAAAAACCATTCATTATTTTTTACTATTTGGAATGACTATAAATGTCAACAAAATAGATTCAAGCAAGTTTTATGAGTGAGATTCCAAACAAATGATAATAAGCAAAATCATGAGATACGTCAACCAAAATAATTGAGCTAGAATATGCTATACATAAATAAAATAAAGTAAATTAAAAAAAATTATATTCCTAAAGAACTATTGATAGTAAAATAGATATCCTCTGAGGTTACCCTCCCAGGATAATAACAGTAATTCTTCCAGAACCAGTTAGGGACTGGTGAGAGCAACTTCTCACTGCCAATTAAGGGAACTGGCCCCTGTAGCTTGGTGTCTTCAGTGTGTAGTCAGCTCTCCTCTGCTAATGCACCCTAGCCTTAAATAAAGCAGCGTGGCAAATATTTACAGTGAGTTTTATGTGTCTTTGGGATTCTTCCGTCCCCGCCATTGGTAAATAGCGCATTTCCTCCACCAATCCGTGACCTTTGAGATAACTTCCCCCTGTTAAACACACACTCATTTATGTGAGTGTTTTTCTTCCTTTCTTTTTTCCCCCTATTTCAAAAGCTACTCTTTTTTTCTGCCTCATGTGCAACTGCTTTCAGCACAGAGTAAGGTCTACTGATGAACCTCAAGTCTATAGTTTTCAAAGGAGGGAGTCAGAAGCAAAGGAATTAGCAATCACAAAGATAAGCCTGCAAATGCAACCTGAATAGAAATACGCTTTGCCCATTGCAAATTATGCTTAAATATTACTGGTTGTAACTTCCATGCTAATATATCTCAAAATAAAATACAGGTTGGTTGCGATGCTGTTCTAAAGTATATGATACGCTTTTATTGCTTGGTAAACTGATCTGTATGATATTTGTAGATTTTCAGGGGCCCATATGGACCTTTTGAAATAAAAGCATTATATTGGACGTGGATGCAAACATGCCACTTACCTGCTCCATGCAAACTGGGATACTTAGGAATCACCATGTTAGTGAGCTGGAGGCCATGGGATGGTATCCAAGCAACTCCTGTGCCATCACTACATAGCTGTCGGTCCAGCAAACTGGGGCACTGTTTTCCAACTCATGTAATCTGTGCCATTCCTGGAGAACTTGCCGGGGCCCCCAGGAGAGGCAGCAGCAGCCTCAAACCTCTTTTTCTGTCCCTTCTTAGTTTTCATGTCCGTCTGCATGTAGTTTTATTGTGTTCTTTCCTCTGATTTCTGGGCCAAAACTTGCCAGAGGGAGGGGGCAGGATTAGGATGAAGGGACCAGTATGAGGAGACGTAACAAAGTCCATGTGCTACGCCAGAGGTATTGCAGCAGACCAATGATGTGATTATAGAAGCCTGGCTCCCCAGCTGGATTGTGTTACTGACACATTAACTGTGAGTCAGCCTGCCACTTGCTGACTGTCTTGTATTGTTTCTTTTGTTATTTCTTCTACTGCTACTACTACTACTACTACTGATATTAGCTATCACTTGTTGTATCAACACAACTCAATTGTACTTCCCATTAATGTCTCAACCTACCTGTAATCTCTTGTTTGGGTATGGTAGCATGGGGTGGGAGTGGGGTTGTCCCAGGCTAGTATATAATAATATGGTTTTGTAACCTGTTTTTTTGTTTTGTCTTTCCATTTAACAAACTGGTGTGAACATCTATTCATACCTCTAAATATTCTTCTACAGCATCATTTTTTATATGTAGATAATTTTTATGGTTAGATAGCATTCACTTGTCCAATCAAAGTGAATTTTTTTGCTACTATAACAATGATTGTGTATTGCCTTATAGCTAAATCAGGATTATTTCCTTAGGATACACTATTAGAAGCAGAGTTGGTACATTAAAGAGTATATTTATTTGTAAAGATTTGATTATTTTTGTCAAATTGCCCTCCAGAAAGTTTATTTCTCTTCAATTTATTCTCCTACGAGAGGTACATGAGAGAGTCTATTTTCCCATATCTTAAGTAATATTGTTTTTAAAAAACATTGCCAATCTGCTACGGGGGGAATGGTATCTTGCTGTGGTTTTATTTGCATTTCTTAAAATAGTGGTGAAGTTGGACATTTTTTCCTTTGTAAATTGCTTATTGGTTCCTTGCTTGTTTTTCTTTTGAGATGCTTATTTTGCATTAACTTTATTGAAGTTCTTTATATAGTACAGATAGTATTCCACTTGTCTATGGGTTTTCTATAATGTAAATATTTTCCCCAGTTTCTTAGCTACCTTTTGACTTTTTTCCTTGGGTATATTTTTACATGAGAAATTTTTGTGCACGTGGTTAAGGGTTTACATGTTTTCCTTTTAAAGTTTCTGACTTTGGTGTTGTGTTTAGAAAGGACATCCCCATCCCAAAATTACACACACTTTTCCTACATTTTCTTCCAGAACTTTTTTGATTTCTTTATTTCACATTTAAATTTTAATCCATCTAGAATTAATTTTCTTGTGTAGGAGTGTGAGATTTTAACTTTATATTTTTTCTAAAGACTTTTCCACTTGTCCTGAAAATGATTTAGTGACTAAACTATCCTTTCCCTTTCAAGTTTTACCTTGAAAAAACATAATACAAAATTTTGTATCTAGATTTTTTCTACCTTTTTTTTGGATCAGCATCACATTGTTTTAATATTATAATGCACTTAAATATCTAAAAGCTTGAATCACTCATCTTTTTCAAAAATTTCTTGGCAATTTCTTTTATCATCTCCTGACCAGATGGTTGTCATGGTGTCTTAATTGCTCATTCTACCATCGGTCTCACTTGCTTCTCATCTGGTCACAACAGAGTCTGCTATTGTTCTGAAACACAAATTAAATCGTATTACTCCCCTGCTTGTTGTATATACTTCCAGCCATTTTTAAAAACTAGAAATGGCCACATTGTCTATAGCAGGATTTTAAACCTGCAGTGCAAGCAATTTCTGGGCTTCAGAGTGTTTGTAGACACTGTACACCCTATTTTAGTGAATGTGTGCTTTTTTTTCCTCAGAAGAGGGTTCATAGTTTCGCTAGATTTTAAACAGCCATGACCCCAAAGCACTGATAACCACTGGACTACAGGAGGGCAGGCAGACTCCTCAGAATGGCAGCTCGTAAGGAGCAGGCTCTCCAGGGATGGACCCTGCGTACCTCCCTTACTGCTCTCCTACGTCCTTCCTGCTCCCCACGCATCCTGAATTGCTTGCGGGCTACCAAACAGCCCGCGGAATCACGCCTCAGTGCTTTTGTACGTGCTATTCCTTCTGCTGAAATGGTCTCGTGCACACACCTCACCCATCTGGAAAATTGCTGCTTGTCTTTCAAAGGATGATCAAAGGGTCTCCTCCTCTGTGAAACCTTGCCTGCTCTCCTTAGGCAGAGCTGATAACCCTCTCCCTTTTTTTTTTAACCAGTATACTTAGTCTGTATTTTATTATTACTCTTCTACTATCAGTGGGTTCTTGGGCAACAGAGAAATTTTGGGTACAAAGGAGAGAAGGAGGGTGAGTGAAAGCAGGGAGAATGGTTTGGGGTGGGGGGCTCTTGGAGTCTCAAAGGACTGGCGTGGCCTGAGCTCAAGTGATGGCAGCACGGATGGTGCCATGTCCGCGCCCGGGATCCGAACCAGCGAAGCCCAGGGCCACAGAAGCGAGAGCACGAACCCAACCTGTTGGCCCTGGGCCAGCTACTTCTGCCTCATTCTTGTTAAAGGTTGTTTGGTGTTCTGTTGCTTGTGTGTCACATAATTTGTATAGCCAATCCCCTCGTGGTGGACATTTAGGTTGTTTTAATCTTTTCCTATTTCCAACAGTGCACACATGTGCAAGTATATCTGTAGGACAAAGTTTTAAGAGTAGAATTATTAGATGAAAGCAGTTACCAAATTTTTCATCATAGAAGTTGCACCAATCTACCCTTCTAGCAGTGTCTGTGAGCCATTGCTTCTCCCACCACACCAACACCCACTGCTAATCTGATGGGAGAAAATGTATCTCATTGGCATTTCAATTAATGCTGCTTTTATCAGGAGTATCATGGAGCACCTTCCCCATGTTAACGTTTCTATTCCCTTTTTCTACTATTAACCTCTCTTGAACCTCTGAAATTGTGAGAAACTGTTGTCAAAAGAAGTGGGTCATTTTCCCCGACATCTCTCTAGGCACTGAATAGAGGCCCCAATTTCCAGTCTTCTGGTGACGGACTTGGGTTCCTCAGTGAATGGCCCCTATTCCTTCCCTAAACATGTTTATTGAATGCATGTTATATGCCACATTCTGCCCTAGGCACAAACAGCAAAAAAGGCACAAAGTTCTGCCCTCATAGAGCCTACTTTCTAAAGGGGAAAGGGTACTATAAATAAATTAGCTTAAAAATAGAAATTCCAGGTAGTGATAAGACATGAAGAATAAAGCCGGGAAAGGGTTTAGGTGGCTAGGGTGAGGGGAGCGCTGTGTTACACAAGGTTGAGGGGAAATCCATAACCAAGCACTTTGCCCTGCTTCTTTCTCATCTCTGTGCTCTAATTGTCTTCCCTTCCCTTGTTTCATTCTTCTTATTTCTTTCAGGTATGAATTCTCTGATGCAGAATATGACTAGAGCTTAGTTTAATGACCTTTCCACAATGATTGTATTAAAATGATTTCTCTTCAGTGTGAATTCTCTGGTATGTTGGAACAAATGAATGGTATCTAAAGGCCTTTTCAAATTTGTTGCATTTATAGGGTGACCAGGAACACCAATATCTGACATAGAAAACACGTGGAAGATTCCAGCACTTACTGAGGGGCACTTCACTCCATTCTCAGATAGTGCCAGCTGTCTCACAAACGCCTGATATCAATTACAAAAGAGAGAGCTTCTCAATGGGACTGGTTCATGGCTGTCCTTGTGACAAAGGCTATCTTCATTTGGAAAAATTGTCCTAATAAGAGGAAATGGAAATGAAAATTTATCATAGCTTCCACAGCTCCTGAACATGTCTACAACAGGGTTGGTTGGGAAACAAATGTTTTTATTAATTTGTTTATCAAACGCTTATGAGCTGGAAAGAAATGCTCTAAGATTTTCACCATGGAAGCAGTGGTAACTAAATTTCCATAATGGATCAAAGATTTGACGAATATTCTCAATTTACATATTCTCTCTGAATCTATGCTTAGAGAAAAGGTATTAATATAAATTAACATAAGGAAAAACCCAAGCATGTTAAGAATATTCAAGATCTACAGGCAAAGGCTACCAGTGGGTTCTTGGGAAAAGTCAGAGAGAAATTTTGGGTCCAAAATTAGGAAAGATACCCACCACCAACTTTCAGTGAAAGCACAAGCTGGCTACTTAGCTTTTCTTGTGGTCTAGAGTAATGTAAAATAATAATAATAGCTTTTATTTATAAATTACTTTATGTTAGGCACTGTTTTAAGCACTTTATACATTATCTAACTCATTCTCACAGCAAGCCTGAGAGAGAGGTAATTTCACGGTACCTTATAGATGAGGAAACTTATACTTAGAGAGACAGGTTAAGTGACCTGTCTAAATCAAACAGTTAATAGATATTGGAATTGAGATTTGAGCCATGTTAGTCTGACTGCAAAGCTTGTGCCCAAGCAGTGTTTACTGAGAACCTCCAAAGGGCGATACAACAGTTTAAGATGGGTTCACATATGTTCAGTCGTTACAATGACTGGGTAGAGTAGATATTCGCTGAAGGTGAGGAAATGAAGAGTAGAGAGGTAAAGTGATGTGGAGGTCACACATTTAAGAGTGGTCAAGTGAGACTATGAACTCAAGACCTCTCTCTCTAAACCCTTTGATACATATACTTTTTACTATTTCACAGTCTATTCTCTGTCTGCACAGTGATCTTGATATTATTCTTCCAGTTGCCTGCTCCTTTGAGATAAAGTGATAATTAGCAGTGATTCCCAGGAGAAAGGTGTCAAATGTCTGCACTTTTAAAAACCGTGCTGGGTTTTCCCGTCATTTAGCCCATTACCTTGTTGAATCTAATTTGGTCTTTCTGGAAACAGCATGAGTTCTGTGGGTAGAGTTCAGTATGCTTCTGTGAACTAAATGGCATCCTGGTGGCTCAAGAAGACTCACACTGCTTTTAAGAAGTATGAATAATTGTTGCCACCTGCGAGTAGCTTAGGCAGCGGGCAATCAGACTTCAGTTCTGAAGGGTTTGAAGGGATGGGTATTTCTGATTTTCCATCTCCCTACCCCCAGCTTTATTGAGACATAATTGACAAATGAAAGGATAAGATATTTAAAGTGTATCATGTGATGATTTGATATACACTGTAGGAGGATTCCTCCTATCGAGTCAAATGCGTCCATCACCTCACATATTTACCTTTTCTCTTTTTTTGATGAGAATGTTTGTTTTACTCTCAGCGACTTTCAATGATAAAATATGATGTTATCAACTGTAGTCATCATGTTATACATTAGTTCTTCCAACCTTATTCATCTTATAACTGAAAGTTTATATCCTTTTGTCAACCTCTTCCTATTTCTCTCATCCCCCAGCCCCTGGCAACCCAGTTTATACTCTCTGTTCCTATGAGTTCAACTTTTTTTTTCTTTTTAAGATTCTGCCTATAAGTGATACAGTGCAGTCTTTGCCTTTCTGTCTGGCTTATTTCACTTATCATAATATCCTCCAGGTTCATCCATGTTGTTGTGAATGACAGAATTTCTTTCTTTTTAAATGGCTGAATAATATTCCATTGTACGTATACACCACATTTTCTTTATTCATCTGTTGACAAATACTTAGGTTGTTCCCATACCTTGGCTATTGTGAATAATGCTGCTATAAACATGGGAGTACAGATATTTCTTTGAGATTATGATTTTTGTTTCCTTTGGATATATACCCAGAAGTAGGATTGGAGGATGATATGGTAGTCCTATTTTTAATTTCTTAAGGAGCTTCCATACTGTTTTCCATAGTGACTGTACCAGTTTACGTTACTTCCAACAGTGTATAAGGGTTCCCTCTTCTTCATATCCTTGCCAGCATTATGTCTTGACTTCTTAAATAACAGACATCCTTACAGGTGTAAGGTGATATCTCATTGTGGTTTCGATTTGAAATTCTCTGATGATTAGTGATGTTGAAACCTTTTCATGTACCTGTTGGTCATTTGTATGTCTTCTTTGGAAAAATGTCTATTTAGATCCTTTGCTCATTGAAAAATTGTGTTATTTGACTTTTTTTTGCTATTGAACTGTATGTATGTATATTCCTTATATATTTTGGATAGTAATCCCTTATCAGATATGTGGTTTGCAAATATTTTTTCTCATTCCATAGGTTGTTTTTTCACTTTGTTGATGACTTTATTTGCTGTCCAGAACTTTTTTAGTTTGATGTAATCCCACTTATTTTTGCTTTGTTGCCTTTGCTCTTGATGTCAAATCCAAAAAATCATTGCCAAAACCAATGTCAAGGACTTACCCACTATGTTTTCTTCTAGGTTTTTTATGGTTTCAGGCTTTATGTTCAAGTCTTTAATTCATTTTGAGTTGGTTTTTGTGTGTGGTAAAAGCTGGGGGTTCAATTTCATTTTTTTGCTTTCTGGCTGTTCAGTTTTCTCAACAACATTTATTGAGCAGACTAACCTTTCCCCATTGTATATTTTTGGCTTTTTGGTCAAAAATTAGTTGACCATACAGACGTAGCTCAGAGATATTGTGGGTTTGGTTCCAAACCACCACAATAACACAAATATTGCAATAAAGCGAGTCAGACACGTTTGTTGGTTTCCCAGTGCATATAAAAGTTATGTTTACACTATACTGCAGTCTATTAAGTGTACTATAGCATGATATCTAAAAAAATTTACATTCCTTCATTAAAAAGTACTTTATTGCTAAAAAATGCTAACCATCATCTGTGCCTTCAGCAAGTCATAATCTCTTTTGCTGGTCGAGGGACTTGCCTCAATGTTGACAGCTGCTGACTGAGCAGGGCGGTGGTTGCTGAAGGCTGGGGTGGCTGCGGCAATTTCTGAAAATAAGACAACAATGAAGTTTGCTGCATGGATTGACTCTTCCTTTCATGGACAGTTTCCCTGCAGCATGTGATGCTGTTTGATGACATTTTACCTGCAGTAGAACATCTTTCAAAATTGGAGTCAGTCCTCTCAAACCCTGCTGCCGCTTTATCAACTACGTTTTTGTCAATCCTTTGCTGTCATTTCAACAATCTTCATAGCATCTTCACCAGGAGCAGATTCCATCTCAAGAAACCACTCTCTTTGCTCATCCAAAAGAAGCAACTCCTCATCCATTATATGTTTATCGTGAGATTGCAGCAATTCAGTCACATCTTTAGGCACCACTTCTAATTCTAGTTTTCTTGCTGTCTCTACCACATCCAAATTACCTTCTCCACCGAAGTCTTGAAGCCTCAAAGTCATCCATGAGGGTTGGAATCAACTTCTTCCAAACTCCTATTAAGGTTGATATTTTGACCTCTTCCCATGAATCACAAGTATTCTTAATGGTATCTAGAATGGTGACTCCTTTCTAGAAGGTTTTCAATGTACTTTTCCCAGATCCATCAGAGGAATCACTATCTACATCACCTATATAGCCTTGTGAAATGTATTTCTTAAATAATAAGACTTGAAGTCAAAATTACTCCTTCATCCATGGGCTGCAGAATGGATGATGTGTTAGCAGGCATGAAAACAACATTCATCTCGTTGTAAATCTCCATCAGAGCTCTTGGGTGATCAGGTACAGCGCCAATGAGCAGTATTGTTCGGAAAGGAATCTTTTTTTCTGAGTGGCAGGTCTCAACCTACCATACTACTATACAACCTACTATATTTTATAGTGGGCTTAAAATATATTGTAAACCTTGTTGTAAACAGATGTGCTGTCATCCAGGTGTTGTCGTTCCATTTATAGTGCACAGATAGAGTAGACTTAGCATAATCCTTAGGATATTTGGAATGGTAAATGAGCCTTGGCTTCAAGTTAAAGTCACCAGTTTTACGCATTAGCTGCATTAGCCCCTAAAAAGGGAGTCAGCCTGTCTTTTGAAGCTTGAAGCCATGCATTGACTTCTCCTCTCTAGCTGTGGATGTCCTAGATGGCATCTTCTTCCAATATAAGGCTGTTTCATCTACATTGAAAATCTATTGTTTAGTGTGGCCACCTTCATGAATTACCTTAGCTAGATCTTCTGGAGAACTTGCTGCAGCTTCTACAGCAGCACTTGCTGCTTCACCTTGCTCTTATATGTTATGAAGCTGGCTTCTTTCCTTAAACCTCATGAATCAACCTCTGCCAGCTTCAAACTTTTCTTCCGCAGCTTCCTCACCCCTCTCAGCCTTTACAGAACTGAAGAGAGTTAGGGCCTTGCTCTGGATTAGGCTTTGGCTTAAGGGAATGTTGCGACTGCTTTGATCTATCCAGACCACTACAACCTTCTCCATATCAGCAATAAGCCTGCTTCACTTTCTTATCATTCGTGTGTTCACTGCAGTAGCACTTTTAATTTCTTTCAAGAACTTTTCCTTTGCATTCACAACTTGGCTAATTGTTTGGTGCAAGAGGCCAAGATTTGGGCTCATCTTGGCTTTTGACATGCCTTTCTCCCTAAGCTTAATCATTTCTAGCTTTTGATTTCAAGTGAGAGACATGCGACTCTTCCTCTCACTTAAAGGCCATTGTAAGTTTATTAATTGGGCTAATTTCCATATTATTGTGTCTCAGGGATTAGGAAGGCCTGAGGAGAGGGAGAGAGATGGAGGAGGGGCCAGTTGGTTGAGCAGTCAGTACACACACAGCATTTATTAATTCAGTTCACCACCTTATACGGGTGCACTTTGTGGTGCCCCAAAAGAATTACAATAGTGATGTCAAAAATCACTGATTACAGATCACCATAACACATATAATGACAATGAAAAAGTTTGAAATATTCTGAGAAGTACAAAAATGTGTCACAAAGACATGAGGTGAGCAAATGCTGTTCGAAAAATAGTGCTGATAGATTTGCTCAATGCAGGGTTGCTACAAACCTTCAAGTTGCAAAAAACGCAATATCTGCAAAGTGCAATAAAGTGAAGAGAAATAAAATGAGGTATGCCTGCCTATGCATGGGTTTATTTCTGGGCTTTTGATTCTGTTCCATTGCTGTATGTGTCTGTATTTGTGCCAGTACCATACTGTTTTGATTACTATAGCTTTGTAATATAGTTTGAAATCAGGAAGTGAGATGCCCCTAGCTTTGTTCTTCTTTCTCAGGATTGCTGTGATTATTCAGATTCTTTTTTGGTTCCATACCAATTTAAACATATAAATTTTTTTTTCTATTTCTGTGAAAATCCCATTAGAATTTTGATAGTGGTTGCACTGAATCTGTAGATTATTTGTTAGTATGGACATTTTAACAGTATTTATTCTTCCAATCCATGAGCATGGAATATCTTTCCATTTATTTGTATCCTCTTCAATTTCTTTCATCAATGTCTTATAGTTTGCAGTGTACAGATCTTTTACCTTCTTGGTTAAATTTATTTCTAAGCATTTTATTCTTTTCAATGTTATTGTAAGTAGGATTGTTTTTTTAAATTTCTCTTTCTGATAGTTAATTGTTGGTATGTAGAAACACAACTGATTTTTGTATATTGATTTTGTATCCTAAGACTTTACTGAAATTGTTTATTAGATCTAACAGTTTTGTGATGGAGTCTTTAGGGTTTTATATACATAACATCATGTCTCTGCAAATAGAGACAATTTTACTTCTTCCTTTCTGATTTGGATGACTTTTATTTCTTTTTCTTGCCTAATTGTTCTGGCAGGACTTCTAGTATCATGTTGAATAGAAGTGGTGAGAGTGAGCATCCTTGTCTTGTTCCTGATCTAAGAGGAAAAGCTTTCGGTGTTTCAACTGTTGAGCATGACGTTAGTTACGCACTTGTCACATATGGCCTTCATTGTGTTGAGGCACATTCCATCTAGATGCAGTTTGCTGAGTTTTTTTTTTTAATCATGTAAGTATGTTGAATTTTGTAAAATGCTTTTTCTGCAACTCTTTAGATGATCATATGATTTTTATCCTTCATTTTGTTAATGTGGTGTGTCACATTGATTGATTTGCAGATGTTGAACTATCTTTGCATCCGTGGAATAAATTCTGCTTGATCATGGTGTATGATCCTTTTAATGTGTTATTGAATTTTGTTTGCTAGTATTTTGTTGAGAATTTTTGCAAATGTATTCATTGGGAATATGGCCTTTAATTTTCTTTTCGTTTCTTGTATTGTCCTTGTCTCACTTTGGTTTCAGAATAATGCTGGCCTCATAAAATGAGTTTGAAAGTGTTCTTTCTTCTATTTTTTGGAAGAGTTTGAGAAGGATTGGTATTAGTTCTTTTTTTTTTATTGAGTTAACAATGGTTTATAACATTATATAAATTCCAGGTGTATATCATTATATTTCAATTTCTGTGTAGACTACATCATGTTCACCACCCAAAAACTATTACCATCCATCACAATACACATGTACCCAGTCACTCCTTTACCCTCCTCCCTCCCCACTTTCCCTCTGGTAACCACCAGTATAATCTCTGTATCTATGTGTTTGTTTGTTGTTGTTGTTATCTTCTATTTATGAGTGAGATCATATGGTATTTGACTTTCTCCGTCTGACTTATTTCACTTAGCATAATACCCTCGAGTTCCATCTGTGTTGTCACAAATGGCAAGATTTCATCTTTTTTTTCCCCTCCCCAAATCCCCCTAGTACATATTTGTATATTTTAGTTGTGGGTCCTTCTAGTTGTGGCATGTGGGACGCCACCTCAACGTGGCCTGACAAGTGGTGCCATGTCTGCGCCCAGGATCCTAACCGGCGAAACCCGGGGCTGCAGAAGCGGAGCGCGTGAACTTAACCACTCGGCCACGGGGCTGGCCCCTTCATCTTTTTTTTTTTTAATAGCTGAGTAGTATTCCATTGTGTATATATACTACATCTTCTTTATCCATTTGTCCTTTATTGGGCACTTAGGTTGCTTCCAAGTCTTGGCTATTGTAAATAATGCTGCAGTGAACATAGGGATGCATATATCTTTATGCATTTGTGTTTTCATGATCTTTGGATAAATACTCATCAGGGGAACAGCTGGATCATATGGTAGTTCTATTCTTTATTTTTAAAGATTGGCACCTGAGCTAACATCTGTTGCCAATCTTCTTTTCTTCTTCTTCTTCTTCTCCCCAAAGCCCCCCAGTACATAGCTGTATATTCTGTTTGTAAGTGCCTCTGGTTGTGCTATATGGGATGCAGCCTCAGCATGACCTGATGAGTGGTGCCGTGTCTGTGCCCAGGATCTGAACCAGCGAAACCTTGGGCCACCAAAGCAGTGCACGAACTTAACCACTTGGCCATGGGGCCGTTTCCCCTATGGTAGTACTAGTCTTAACTTTTTGAGGAATCTCATGCTGTTTTCCATAGTGGCTGCACCAGTTTGCATTTCCACTAGCAGTGTATGAGGGTTCCCTTTTTTCCACATCCTCTCCAACACTGATTATTTCTTGTCTTGTTAACTATAGCCATTCTGACGAGCGTGAGGTGATATCTCATTGTAGTTTTGATTTGCATTTCTCTAGTAATTAGTGATGTTGAAAATCTTTTCACTTGCCTTTTGGCTGTCTGTATTTCTTCTTTGGAATAATGATATTCAGATTTTTTGCCAATTTTTTAATTGGGTTGTTTTTTTCTTGTTGACATGCACGAGTTCTTTATATGTTTTGGATATTAACCCTTTATCAGATATGTGGTTTACAAATATCTTCTCCCAATTATTAGGTTGTCTTTTCATTTTGTTGATGGTTTTCTTTGCTGTGCAGAAGCTTTTTAGTTTGATGTAGTCCCATTTGTTTATTTTCCTTTTGCATTGATGTTCATCAGTGACATTGGCCTGTAATTTTCTTTTTTTGTGTTGTCCTTGTCTGGTTTTGATATCAGGGTGATGTTGGCTTTGTAGAATGAGTTTGGAAGCTTCCCCTCCTCTTCAATTTTTTGGAAGAGTTTGAGAAGGATAGGTATTAAGTCTTCTTTGAATGTTCAGTAGTCTGGTCCTGGACCTTTTTTTGGGGGACGGGGAGGAGGTTTTTGATTACCCTTTCAATCTCCTTGCTGATGATTGGTCTATTCACATCCTCTATTTCTTCTTGATTCAGTTTTGGAAGGTTGTATGAGTCTAAGAATTTATCCATTTCTTCTAGATTATCCAGTTTGTTGGTGTATAGCTTTTCATAGTATTCCCTCACAATCTTTCGTATTTCTGAGGTATCCGTTGTAATTTCTTCTCTTTCATTTCTGGTTTTATTTATTTGAAACTTCTCTCTTTTGTTCCTGCTGATTCTAGCTAAAGGTTTATCAATTTTGTTTATCTTTTCAAAGGACCAGCTCTTAGTTTCACTGATTTTTTCCATTGTTTTTAGTCTCTATTTAGTTTACTTCCACTCTGATTTTTATTATTTCCTTCCTTCTAGTGTTTTTGGGCTTTGTTTGTTCTTTTTCTAGTTCCTTTAGGTGCATGGTTAGGTTGTTTATTTGAGATGTTTCTCATTTGTTGAGGTAGGTCTTCCTCAACAAAGTCTTGCTATAAACTTCCCTTTTAGAATTGCTTTTGCTGGGGCTGGCCCCGTGGCCGAGTGGTTAAGTTCACGTGCTCCGTTGCAGGCAGCCCAGTGTTTCGTTGGTTCAAATCCTGGGCACGGACATGGCACTGCTCATCAAGCCATGCTGAGGCAGCGTCCCACATGCCACAACTTGAAGGACCCACAACGAAGAATATATAACTGTGTACTGGGGGGCTTTGGGGAGAAAAAGGAGAAAAATAAAATCTTTAAAAAAAAAAGAATTGCTTTTGCTGTAACCCATATTTTCATTTTCTTTTGTCTCCAGGTATTTTTTGATTTCCCCTTTAATGTCTTCACTGACCAGATAGTTGTTCAGTAGCATTTCGTTTAATTTCCACATATTTGTGGCTTTTCCAATTTTCTCCAGTAGTTGATTTCTAGTTTCATACTGTTGTGGCCAGAAGAGATGCTTGGTATTATTTCAGTCTTCTTAAATTTATTGAGACTTGTTTTGTGGCCTATATGAGATCTATCCTGGAGATTGTTCCATGTGCATTTGAAAGAATGTGTGTTCTGCATTTTTTGGATGGAATGTTCTCTATATATCTACTAAGATCTATCTCTCTATCTTCATCTGGTCTAATGTGTCATTTAAGGCCAATGTTTCCTTATTCTTCTGTTTACATGATCTGTCCCTTGATGTAAGTAGAGTGTTAAAGTCCTCTACTATTGTTGTGTTACTCTCTATTTCTCCTTTTATGTCTGTTAATATTTGCTTTATATATTTAGGTGCTCCTATGTTGGGGGAATAGATATTTACAAGTGTTATATACTCTTTTTGAATTGTTCCCTTTATCATTATGTAGTGCCCTTCTTTGTCTCCTATTACAGGTTTGTAAAAAAAGTCTATTTTGTCTGATATAAGTATTGCTACCCCAGCTTTCTTTTCATTGCCATTGGCATGAAGTATCTTTTTCCATCCCTTCACTTTCAGTTTGTGAATGTGTTTAGGTCTGAAGTGTGTCTCTTGTATGCAGCATATATATGGGTCTTGCTTTTTTTTTATCCAATCAGCCACCCTATGTCTTTTGATCGGAAATTCGGTCCATTGACATTTAAAGTAGCTATTGATAAGTATGTACCTATTGCCATTTTGTTACTTTTTTCCTGAGTGTTTCAGTAGTTCTTCTCTGTTCCTTTCTTCTTCTCTTGCTCTCTTCCCTTGTGATTTGATGACTTTCTTGAGTTTTATGTTTGAGTTCCTTTCTCTTAATTTTTTGTGTATTTATAGATTTCTAGTTTGTGATTACCATGAGGTTCATATATAATAACCTATGTAAATAGCAATCTATATTAAGTTGATGGTCTCTTAAGTTTGACCTCTTTCTGAAAGCTCTACTCTTTTACTCCCCTCCTCCCACATTTTACTTTTTTTTTTTTTTTTTTGAGGATGATCAGCCCTGAGCTAACTCCTGCCAATCCTCCTCTTTTTACTGAGGAAGACTGGCCCTGAGCTAACATCCATGCCCATCTTCCTCTACTTTATATGTGGGATGCCTGCCATGGCGTGGCTTGCCAAGTGATGCCATGTCAGCACCCAGGATCCGAACCAGCAAACCTAGGGTGCTGAGAAGCAGAACGTGTGAACTTAACCACTGCACCACCAGGCCGGCCCCCATTTTATGTTTTTGATATCATATTTAACTTCTTTTGTGTGTAAGTGTATCCATTAACCTCTTATTATGGAAATAGATAATTTTAGTCCTTTTGTCTTTTGGCCTTCATATTGGCTCTATGCCTTCACTGTATATTTGCCTTTACCAGTGATTTTATTTTATTTTTGATAATTTTCTTACTCTTATTTGTGGTCTTTCCTTTTCCACATAAATAAGTCCCTTTAACATTTCTTGCAAGACTGGTTTATTGGTGATAAACTCCTTTAATTTTTTCTTGTCTGGAAAACTCTTTATCTCTCCTTCCATTCTGAATGATAACCTTGCTGGGCAGAGTATTCTTGACTGTAGGTTTTTTCCTTTCAGCACTTTGAATATATCATGCCGCTCCCTTATTGCCTGTAAGGTTTCCACTGAAAAGTCAGCTAATAGCCTTGTGGGGTTTCCTTCATATGTAACTTATTGCCTTTCTCTTGTGGCTTTTAGGATTCTCTCTTTATCTTTAATTCTTGACATTTTAATTATAATATGTCTTGATGTAGACCTCTTTGGGTTCATCCTATTTGGTGTTCTCTGTGCTTTCTGTACCTGGATGACTGTTTCCTTCCTTAAGTTAGGAAAGTTTTCAGCTATTATTTCTTCAGATAGATTCTCTCCCCTTTTGTCTCTCTCATCTCCTTCTGGGACACCTATAATGTGGATGTTAGTATGCTTGGTGTTGTCCCAGATGTCCCTTAGACTGTTCTTGTTATTTTTCTTTTTTTCTGTTCAACTTGACTGATATCTTTTCGTCTTTCATCCAGCTCACTGATCAGTTCTTCTGTATCATCTACTCTGCTATAGATTCTCTCTAGAGAATTTTTATTTCCATTATTGTATTCTTAATTTCTGATTGGTTCTTTTTTATATTTTCCAATTCTTTGTTGAAGTTCTCACTGTGTTCATCTATTCTTCTCTTCTGATTAGTGAGCATCCTTATGACTTTTTTTTAAAGATTTAATTTTTTTTCCTTTTTCTTCCCAAAGCCCCCAAGTACATAGTTGTATGTTCTTCCTTGTGGGTCTTTCTAGTTGTGGCATGTGGGATGCTGCCTGAGCTTGGTTTGATGAGCAGTGCCATGTCCGTGCCCAGGGTTTGAACCAACGAAACACTGGGCCGCCTGAAGCAGAGCGCGCGAACTTAACCACTCAGGCACAGGGCCAGCCCTGCATACTTATGATCTTTTGTTTGAACTCTTTATGAGGTAGATCGTTTATCTCTATTTGATTTATTTCTTTTACTGACGATTTGTCCTGTTCTCTTATTTAGAACATATTCCTTTGTCTCCTCTTTTTGCCTGTTTGTCTGTGCTTATATCTATGTGTCAGGTAGATCAACTATATGTCTCCTGATCTTGGAGAAGTGGCCTTATGTAAGAGATGCCTTAAGAGGACCAGCAAGGAGCTGTCCACTTGTCGCCAGTTCCAAATATTCCAGGAGTGTTCTCTCTGTGGGTTACATGTGTCCTTCTGTTGTGGTAGGGTTGGTATTACTGAAGGTGTACAGGAAGGCTAGGCTGTCCCCTGGCTGGCTGGTTGTAAGGCTGAGCTGTGTGTGGTTGCTGCAGTCCCTTCAGTCACTTTATTGGGTGGGGGGAGACCCAGCACAGTTGGCTGAAATGTCTAATAGCACATTCCTGCTGCAGTTTTTCTGTTAAGTGAATAGGCCACCAGTGCAGCTAGCTGCTAGCCTCAGCGGCTCCCAATTGCTGTTGGCCTCTGACCTGTGAGGTTGTTGTCAGCTCTATTAGGAGTCCAGCTGGGTTGGGCTGGCCCCAGGTATGGAAGCACCCAATTGTTTCGGGCTTTGGAAAGTGGGGCTGATTCCCTGTGTGGCTGTTTGAGAAGCACAAGTCTGCTGCAGCTGATAAGCCCCACTGCCCACAGGCCCACACACACCATCAATGCCATCTTGCCCCATGAACACACCCTGCCACACTCAAACAGAACCACTCACCCTCCTGAAGATGCCCCACACACTCTGCCAATGTAAGTCTTCCCTTTGTGCATGCCCTGCCCCACAGAGGCAGAACCAATTGTCCCACTGCAGAAGTTCCACACACCTCACCTATTTGGGCCACAAGTTGCCCAATGGCTTGCTGGTGGGTGGGGTCAGACCAAAGAGTGGGTTGCCTGCCCTAGTTGAGCTGGATTAAATTGATGCTGTATTGGGTGGGGCAAACCTGTGCACTAATAGGCCAGCGCAAGAGCTCCAATGGTATCTGCCAGCGTCTTTGTCAACATGCCTGTAATAGGTCACAATAATGGCTGCTGCCAATGTCTCAGTCCTTGGGGAGGTGGTCCAAGCTGCCTTCTGCCTCCCTAAGATGCACCCAGATCCTATCAAGTGAGTTTCTTTCACCAAAGGACCATGCACGTTTCTTTCTGGTGATTTTGTGTTGCTTTCTGGAATGGGTGAATTTGTCATGGGCCCTTTAAGAGCAGGCTTTTCTTTCTCTTATGTTCAATAGCTTTTCCAGGGATATTCCTCGTTGTTTTTAATAGCCAGAAAAGCCAGATATTATGACACTCATCTCAGTTATGCTGAGTTCAAAAGCTGCTTATTGTGGCAAAACTCTCCTGCTTGGATCCCCTGCTTCTCCAGGAAAAGCTTCGTAACCTTAAGATTGCTCCTGGCTATGAAATGTTGCAGCTAGAATGTGGCTTTTTCCTCTCCAGAAGGTGTTTCTGTCTCTTCTACCTTAGGCAGCACCGTAAATTGTTGTGGGGGTTCTTTTATACAGTTTCTCATCGTCTCTCGGGGTACTTGTTCCAAGGGTAGTTGTAAATTTGTTGTGTCTGTGGGAGGAGGTGAGTTCAGAGTCTGCCTACACTGTCATCTCCCTAGCAATCTCTAGTTATTCTTTAAATGTTTGATAGAATTCACCAGAAAAACCATCTGGTCCTGGACTTTTGTTTGTTGGGAGGGTTTCGATTACTGATTCAGTCTCCTTACTAGTAATCAGTATGTTCAGATCTTCTGTTTCTAAATGATTCAGTCTTAGGATGTTGCGTGTTTCCAGGAATTTGTCCATTTCTTTTAGGTTGTCCAATTTGTTGGCATATAATTGTTCAAAGTAATCTCATTATTCTTTGTATTTTTGTGGTATCAGTTGTTGTGTGTCCTCTTTCATTTATTATTTTATTTATTTGAGCTCTCTTTTCTTTGTAAATTTAGCTAATAGTTTGTCTACTTTGTTTATCTTTTTAAAAAACCCAGCTCTTAGTTTCATTGATCCTTTCTGTTATCTTTTCAGTCTCTATTTTATTTATTTCTGGTCTGATCTTTATTTCCTTCCTTCTGCTAACTTTAGGCCTCATTTGTGTTTCTTTTTCTGGTTCCTTGAGATGTAAAGTTATGTTGTTTATTTGAGATTTTTCTTGTTTCTTGAGGTAGGGGTTTATTTTTATAAACTTCCCTTTTAGAATTGCTTTTGCTGCATCCTCCAAGTCTTGGTATGTTGTGTTTCCATTTTCATTTGTCTAAAGATATTTTTTGATTTCACTTTTAATTTCTTCTTTGACCCATTGATTGTTCAGAAGCATTTTTTTTAAACTCCAAATATTTGTGACTTTTTCAGTTTTCTTCTTATAATTGATTTCTAGTTTCATACCATTGTGGTTGGAAAAGATACTTGATATGATTTCAATTTTCTTAAATTTATTAAGACTTGTTTTGTGGCCTAATAAATGGTCTATCCTGGAGAATATTCCAGGTGCACTTGAGAAGGATATGTATTCTGTTACTGTTGGATGGAGCGGTCTGTATATGTCTGTTAGGTCCAACTGGTCTAATGTGCAGTTTAAGTTAATGTATCCTTATTGATTTTCTCTCTGGATGATCTATCCATTGTTGAATATGGGGTATTGATGTCATCTGCTATTACTGTATTGTTGTCTAGTTCTCCCTTCAGATTATATTTATTATATATATTTTGGTGCTTCTATGTTGGGTCCATAAATACTTACAGTTGTTATATCCTCTTGAAGAACTGATCCTATTATCATTATATAACAGCCTTCTATGTCTCTTGTTAGAATCTTTGGCTTAAATTCTATTTTTTCTGATATGAGTACAGCTACCTTGGATTTTTTTTTGTTTCCATTTGTGTGGAATATCTTTTTCCAACCTTTCATTTTCAGGCTAAGGTGTCCTTAGAGCTGAGATAGTTTCTTGTAGGCAATATAAGTTGAGTCTTCTTTATTTTTTAATCCATTCAAGCACTCTTTGTCTTTTGATTGGAGAATTTAGTCCATTTACATTTAAAGTAACTATTGATAGGTATGGACTTACTATTGCCATTCTGTTTATTGTTTTCTGGTTGTTTTGTAATTACTTGTTTATTTTTCTTCTCTTACTTTCTTTCTTTGTGATTTGACGATTTTTTTGTAGTAGTAGTATGCTTAGACTCCTTTATCTTTTATGTATTTACTATTGGCTTTTGCTTTGCAGTTACCATGTAGCTTACATAAAACATCTCATATTGATAACAGTTTATTTTTAGCTGATAATAACTTAACTTTGAACGCAGATCAAAGCTCCCCTACCCCAATATTTTATGTTTTTGATGTTACAATTTGAATCTTTTTACATTGGGTATTCACTTACAAGTTATAGTTATTTTTAATACTTTTGTCTTTTCACCTTCATACTGGAGTTATAAGTGATTTGTCCACCACCATCACTACATGAGAATATCCTGAATTTAACTGTATATTTACCTTTACTAGTGAGCTCTATGTTTTCCTCTTACTAACATCTTTTTATGTCAGCTTGAAGAACTCCTATTAACATTTCTTGTAAGACTGGTCTAGTGGTAGTGAACTTCAGCTTTTGTTTGTTTAGAATACTCTTTCTCTCCTTCAATTATGAAAAACAACTTTGTCAAGTAGAATACTTTGTTGACAGTTTTTTTCTTTCAACACTTTGAATATATCATTCCACTCTCTTCTGGTGTGCAGGGTTTCTGCTGAAAAAGTTGCTCATAGTTTTATGAGAGTTCCTTTGTATGTAATTATTGCTTTTCTCTTGCTGATTTAAAGTTTCTCTCTTTGTCTTTAACTTTGGACAATTTAACTATAATGTGTCTCAATGTGAGTCTCTTGGATTCATCTCATTTGGAATTCTCTGACTTTCTGGATCTGGATGTCTATTTCTTTCCCCAGTTTAGGGAAGTTTTCAGCCATTGTGTCTTGGAATAATCTTTCTGCCCTTTTCTCTCACTCTCTCTTTTTTTTTCAGGGACCCCTATAATGCATATATTGGCCCATAAGTACCTTAAGCTATCTTTACTCCTTTTCATTCTTTTTTCTTTTTGCCTCTCTGATTGGATCAGTTCCACTGCCCTGTCTTTGAGTTTGCTGATTCTTTCTTCCACTTCACCTAGTCTGTTGTTGAACCACTCTATTGAATTTTTCAATTCAGTTATTGTATTCTTCAGCTCTGTGATTTGTTTGGCACTTTTTATATTTTCTATCACTTTCTTGAAATTCTCGTTTTGTTCATACAGTGTTCTCCTGATTTTGGTGAACATCTTTATAACTGTTACTTTGAACTATCAGGTAAAAGACTTTTCTCCATTTAATTAAGATTCATTTATGGATATTTGTCTTGTTCTTTTGTTTGGAACATATGTTCTCTATTTCTCCATTTTCTTTGACTTTCTGTGTTGCTTTCTGAACATCAGATGAAACAGAAACCTTTGCAAGTTTTCACACAATGGCCTCATGTAGGAGATGAACCTTGTGAATCAGCCTGGTCTTAGCTCCTAGTTGTCTTTCAAACTTTTGTGATTTCCCAAGCTGCCTTCTTTTTTTGTTAGTGGCTCCCAGTAGTTTAGGATGTGCTGAGATCTATCAGTCTCCCAAAGGAGATAATCATAATCAGCACCCAGATGCAGGCTGATTAGATGCTGGACCCTCAGGTGGCACCTGGAAAAATATGTAGTTAAGCTCCTTCAAGGGAGAAACCAGGAGATGGGCTTTTTGCTTTCTTTCTCTGTCCTGGGCCTGAATATATAGCCATGGGGGCCAGAGATAGCTCCTGTGCTCATTAAAAACTGTTTCTTTGTTTGCTACGGTCCTGTGAGACATATGAATGCCAGCCACATTGGCCTTTAGAGCCTGGCAATTTGGGGGCTCATCCCTTAGTATTGGTGCAAAAGCTGGGGCACCAGATGTGTGTACAAGCTCCTTCCAGGGAGATATGGTGACTTGTTTTTATTATTTGAGTGGGCTGGAGGGAAAGGGTGTGAAAGATGTCTTCCAGCTACTCCATTCTCTGAGGAAGATCACAGCCAACACCTAGATGCTGCTAAATTAGAAGCCTGGCTCTCAGGCAGCAGATTTTAAAGTATGCATATAAACCCCTTTCAGGGAAAGACTGGGAGACTGGAGATTTTGCCTGCTTCCTCTGCATTGAGCCCTGGGAGGATGGTTGAGGTGCTCAAGCACCTGTTAAGCACTGATTCTTTGTTTGCTATCATCTTGTGGGTCTCATGAATGTAAACCCCATTGGCTTTCAAAGCTAAGTGTTTTGGGAGCCCCTCCCTCTGGTTGGTGTCTTATAAATTGGGGTATTAGTGTATGTCCAAACCCTTTGCCCCTCAGAGAGAAAGTAGGAGTTGGGGGTTTCCTCCCGCTTGTATGGTGCTGTGTTGGAGGTGGGGTTTATGATGAGAGTGTGTCTCAGATTTTCCTACCCATTTTGATGTAGGTATTTTTATATTCATCTGATGTATAGGAGTCACATAGCTAGTTTCTGGATTTCTTTCAGAGGAAATTGCTCCATGTGTAGCTGTACATTCAGTACATCTGTGCAAGGAGTGGCGGTCAGGAGCCTCTTATGTCACTATCTTGGTTGACTCTCTCCTGATTTCCTTTTGAAGCTAGAGCTAAGTTAAAGGAATTCTTGATCTTGATCTTAATCTACTTTGAAGTCTACTTGAAATACATCATGAGTTATTTTGACTTATTATTATTAATTTTTAAATACAACTATGGTGCTCTAGTATTCCAAGTGTAGGGCTTTGTGTAGGAGAATGTTAATTTCTTAAAGTCATTCAAGGGAGAACTCACAGAAATAAATGAAAGCTGATAGATTTCTAAAATCTTTATTGAGGATTAATATTGGAAACTTGCAAAAAAATTTAAATAATTTTTTACTTTGCTTCTGGGCTATTAATTATTCCACATGATAAGACATTGTTAGCAACTTCAGAACAAATAATGCAGCCATGTTTCTTGTTTGTAATAAATCGGTACTCTTTAGGATCAGTGGGTCGTTGTTGTCATTCTCAAGAAGCTTTTTTTTACATCAGCTTTCTTCTTCTGGAATAGTTTTAGAAGAACCAGAAAACTTTAATTCACAAATTATAGGTATTCAACATTCTGATAGATTCAGGTGAATTTGCCTGGGAAAAAAAAAAGATAACCTGGCAGGTGTCTTTAGCATTTCCTTATCTATTTATCTGTCTGAACTATTTTTTATGCAACAGTTATTTCTGCTGTGTTCCGCTTCCCTACCAGCTTTGGTAGGTTTCTTAGCCATCTATCCCGAAACCTACAAACTAAACCTGGAGGCTCTGAAAAATTAAAGATTAGTCTTTTCATTCCCTTTTATAAATGTAAGCTTTAGAAGGTCTGCAGTGAAAGAATACTCAACTTGTCATAGATAATTGTCCAATTTATTCAAGTTGAAATAAAATGAAATGAAATGGAAGGAGGTATTCCCAAATTTGAAATAACATATTCGACTTCACTTTCTAAAAGAACATCTTGAGACTTCTAAGCAAAGAGAGTCAGGAGACATTGTATTCTTCGTTGAAATCTTAACCAATATAAAGTGTCGTAAAACATCCAAATGTAAACCTAAACTTAGAAGTAAGAAAACAAAGTGAAAGGTGTGAACTTTCTACAATGTCTTAACAGAGATTCTCTTGAAATTTAAAGATTTTATTCATATCTACCAAGCAGGTATTTTAGACAAGGGGAAGATTTAAGCAATTTAAATTTGTGCTCAAAGAGTTGCTTGATTTAAAATATGTCCTACCTCAAAGAAATATAAGATAGATTTAGTAATGAGAGTTGAAAAACACATCACATGTTGTTCCCAGAATCCCCATCATTCAAAAGGAACCATCTACAATGGATATTCTTAGACAGTTTTTTCAAGGTTATTTTTACATCCCATAGGTGAAGGAATTACTTTTGCATCTCTTAGAAAATGATTCTGGTATAGCAGTTTATAATCTAATAGTGAACATGCCTCACAATTTTCCTTCCAGTGTTCTTGGCCCATGTTTTCTTCCTTTTAATATTATACTATAAATCTGTGCTGTGGGCAAAATATACTCTGCTCATATTTGTAAACTGTTGTTTTCTCAAAGCATTAATCATTTCCTGGTAAGTGAGATTTATGTAACTGCTTTATCCACTTTTGCATCTCCTTCACCCAGTTCTAGGGACAGAGAGGAAGGCCTTTTCTTCTCTACCTTGATTTTTCCTCATCAAAGTATTTAGGATCATTGTTGGTGCAATGAGACCTGGAGGCAGAAGTGAAAGATAATTGGAATCAGGGAGATCTAAGAATAGATTCAGGTTCTACCACTAAAAACCATTAGGATTCTGATGAGCTTTGTTTTTTGTATCTGTAAGATTGTTGTGAGGTTTAAATGAGTTATGTAAGATGTCTAACAAGGTGGCTGGTATATGGTGAATGCTCAACAGATAGAGCTAATAATAGTAGTAATCATATTGATAGTAATAATTTGATCTAGTTTTGAACATTCTTCTTTAATTGCATACCTTGACATCGCTTTCTTTTTACCTAGAAATTTTCTGCTTGCAATGTATCAGAACGACAGGATTTTTTTTTAAAGTAAAATTAAGTTGTGTTTTACTTAATTAAAAATGGCTTTTGTTTAGTTTACCTCTTTTTGTACCCATTTAAATCCATTAAGTCTCATTTACTTTCCCTTCAAAATTAGGGTAATCTATAAAATTCGTGCTATTAACTCTGCCTTTTAAGACTCTTATGCAAAGATTGAAACAGAAGAGAAATGTTCTGGTTTCTCTACATCAGCCCAGTGACATGTACTCTTATTTGTCATTTTCCTTTGGTTTCCAATCATTTAGAAAACTTTCAATCCCCATCACTTGTGAAAGTCTATGAAAAATAATTTTTATTTAAAGAATCTTATAGTGCCAAATTTACAACTATTTACACATTCATATATTATGTTTTCAAGTCACAGAATTCTTTTCTCCTTTTAAGACCTATCCTCTTTTCTGTCTAGCAAATTCCATTCATCTAAAAAAGTTGATTTCAAGAGCTGCCTTTGTTTATTTGAACAAGCTATTTTTTTATTTGAGTTCATAATAGTTTACATCATTGTGAAATTTCAGTTGTACATTATTTCTTGTCTGTCACTACATAAGTGCTCCACTTCACTCCCTGTGCCCACCCCCAAACCCCCTTTCCCTGGTAACCACTGAACTGTTTTCTTTGTACATGTGCTTGTTTATATTCCAAATATGAGTGAAATCATCTGATGTTTGTCTTTCTCAGTCTGGCTTATTTCACTGAGAATAATTCCCTCCAGGTCTTTCCATGTTATTGCAAATGGGATGAGTTTGTCTTTTTTTCTGCTGAGTAGCATTCCATTGTATATATACACCACATCTTCTTCAACCAATCATCAGTTGATGGGCACTCAGATATTTTCCATGTCTTGGCTATTGTGAATAGTGCTGCGATGAACATAGGGTACCTATCTTACTTTGGGTTGTTGATTTCAAGTTGTTTGGGTAGATGCCCAGTAGTGAGATAGCTGGGTCATATGGTAGTTCTATTTTTAGTTTTTTGAGGAATCTCCGTACTGTTTTCATAGTGTCTGCACCAGTTTGCATTCCCACCAGCAGTGTATGAGGGTTCCCTTCTCTCCATACCCTCTCAAACATTTGTTATTTTTAGTCTTAGTGAATATAGCCATTTTAACAGGCATAAGGTGGTATCTTAGTGTAGTTTTGATTTGCATTTCCCTGATGATTAGTGATGTTGAACATCTTTTCAAGTGTTTTTTGGCCGTCTGTATAGCTTCTTTGGAAAAATGTCTGTTCATATCCTCTGCCCATTTTTTGATCAGGCTATTTGTTTTCATGTTGTTCAGTTGTGTGAGTTCCTTATATATTATGGAGATTAACCCTTATTGGACATATGATTTGCAAATATTTTCTCCCAGTTGGTGGGTTGTCTCTTTGTTTTGGTCCTAGTTTCTTTTGTCTTGCAGAAGCTCTTTAGTCTGATGAACTCCCACTTTTTTATTTTTTCTTTGGTTTCCCTTGTCTGAGAAGACGTGGTATTCGAAAAGATCCTTTTAAGTTCAATGTCAAAGAGTGTACTACCTATATTATCTTCCAAGAGTTTTATGGTTTCAGGGCTTATATTCAAGTATTTGATCCATTTTGAGTTTATTTTTGTGTCTGGTGTGTGATAATGGTCTACTTTCATTCTTTTGCATGTGGCTGTCCAGTTTTCCCAACACCGTTTATTGAAGAGACTGTCTTTTCTCCACTGTATCTTCCTGGCACCTTTGTTGGAGATTAGCTGTCTGTGTATGTGCGATTTTATTTCTGGGCTTTCAGTTCTGTTCCACTGATCTGTGTGCCTGTTTTTGTACCAGTACCATGCTGTTTTGATCACTATGGCTTTGTAGTACGTTTTGAAGTTAGGGATTGTGATGCCTCCAGCTTTGTTCTTTTTTCTCAAGATTGCTTTAGCAATTTGGGGTCTTTGGTTGCCCCAGATGAATTTTAGGATTCTTCGCTCTGTTTCCGTGAAGAATGTCATTGGGACTCTGATTGGGATTGCATTGAATCTGTAGATTGCTTTGGGTAGTATGGACATCTTAACTATGCTTATTCTTCCAATCTATGTGCATAGAATCTCTTTCCATCTCTTTATGTCATTATTTCTTTCTTTCAATAATGTCTTATAGTTTTCATTGTATAAGTCCTTTGCCTTCTTAGTTAAATTTATTCCTAGGTACTTTATTCTTTTTTGTGTGTGATTGTAAATGAAATTGTATTCTTGAGTTCTCTTTCTGTAAGTTCGTTATTAGAGTACAGAAATACAACTGATTTTTGTAAGTTGATTTTGTACCCCTCACTTTACGGTAGTTGTTAAGTATTTCTAATCAAGAGCTGCCTTTTGAATGAAGAGTTCCTGATCATCCAACCAGAGGAGAGCTTTGAAGTCTTAGCTAATATAAATTGTCATAAAACTGAAATCTAGTAGAGTAACCATAAAATTTGTCATGAAGATTTTTTTTAAAAAAGTGAATGGGGAGCCCTAATAGTAATTACATTGGGACAATAGTCATAGACTAGAACTGCCCTGGGCAAACTGGATCTACTGTTATCCAGGCAATTGTCATTTGAGATCCTAACTGTTAATATCGAGGAGTTTGAACACAAGTCTATGTGGCTTCCAATTCTGGTTCTTTGCATGGCTTTCAGAAAATTATTGTATCCTTTAAAATTCATTCATTCTTTTGACAGCTATTTATTGAGCACCTATTAGATGTTGTGCAATGGATGAGGCATTGGTGGCACAAAGATAAATAATATTTATGGTTGTTGCTTTCATGGAGAACTTTTATCTACAAAATGGGGCTAAAGATACATACATCATGGATTGTGAGGAATAAATGAGATAATATTTATGAAGCACTTAGTAGAATGTCTAGTATATAGGAAATGTTCAGTGGTAACTATAATTTCTGTTGTATTTCTTATGTGATAATTATTGTATAGTCTATATACAGTTGTAGGATCTTTGAGGTTAGGAGTCATGGCTTATTAACGTTAGTATTTCTTAAGGCATCAACATTGTAGCCACTTTCTCATTGTTTGAATTAATTTGTTGACTGAATCCCACTAAACATCAAGTATGAAATTTTTTTCCCCCATTTGTCTCTTTTATTTTCTGTTCCTCTGTTGCTTCTTTCCTGCCCTCTTGGGGTTAATTGAATATTTTTAAGTGCACTATTTTATTGGCTTTTAGTTATACCACCTTTCTTATCTGTCTGTCTGTCTCTCCTTCTATCTTTTTTCTTTATTTAACTTTGTTGATTGCTCTAGGGCTAAAAATATGCACCTTAACTCCTGAGAGTCTATTTACAATCAATATTGTACCTTTTCACACTTAGCATTTTACAAATGTGATAACCTTATAACAATATCATTCAATTTACTCATCCCTCTTTCTTTCTATGAATGTTGTCATATCTTTTATTTCAACATATATCGTAAACCTCACATTAGAATGTTATTATTTTTGCTTTAAATAATGGTTTTCTAAGGAAATTCCAAGAAGAAAGATAAAATGCTCATTTATATTTACCAATTTATTTAACATTTCTAGTTTTCTTTATTCTTTCCTGTAGATGTGAATTGCCATCTGGTATCATTTGCCTTCAGCATTTTGGATTTCTTGCACTATGGGTCTGCTGTTAATTTATATTCTCAGCTTTTCCTGATCTGGAAGTGCCTTAATTTCATTCTCATTTTTGAAGGATATTTTTGTTGGATATAGAATTCTGGGTTAACAGATGTCTTTTTTCTTTCAGCAATTTAAAGATGCCGTTTCATTGACTTTTTCAGCCTTGATTGTTTCTCATAAGTCTGTGATCATTCCTATCCTTGTTCTGCTATACATAATGTGTGTCTTTTCTCTGGATGCTTTTAATATTTTCTTTCTTCTTTGATTTTCTGCAGTCTGATTACAAAGTGCCTGGTAATGGTTTTCTTTATGTTTATGCTTCTTGGGGTTTGCTAAACTTCTTAGATCTGTGAGTCAGTGTTTTTCATCAGTTTCAAGAAGTTTTCAGCCATTATTCGTTCAAATGTTTTGTCTGGCCCATCTCATTCTCCTCTTCTTCTAGAATTACAATTATATTTATGTAAGACTATGTGATATTGTCCTACCCATCCTTGAGGCTTAATTCATTTTCTTTATTTTTTTCCTCTTCATTTCCCAGATTGAATAATTTCTATTGATCTGTTTTAGGCTTGGGCTCTTTTTCTACCATCTCCAATCAGCTGTTTAGTTCCAGCCACAAAATTTTTCATTTCGGTTGTAGTTTTCAGTTCTAGAATTCTCATCTGGTTCTTACCTTTAAAAAAATTTTTTGTAAACTATCTGTCACCATATGCATGTGCCCTTTTATTCCTATTGCTTTTCCCCTTCCCCTCTTCCCCTCCAGTAACCGCCAATCTATTCTCTCTATCTATGTGTTTGTTTATTGTTGTTGTTTTTTATCATCCACATGAGTGAAATCATATGGCATTTGGCTCTCTCCATCTGACTTATTTTGCTTAGCATAATACCCTCAGGGTCCATCTATGTAGCAAATAGCAAGATTTCATCTTTTTTTTAATGGCTGAGTAGTATTCCACTACTAGTGTGTACATAGCAAATCTTTCTTATCCATTCATCCATTGATGGGCGCTTAGGTAGTTTCCAAGTCTCAGCTATTGTGAACAATGCTGCATTAAACATAGGGGTGCAAATATCTTTTTGAATTAGTGTTTGCATGTTCTTTGGATAAATATCCAGAAGTGGAATAGCTGGATCAAATGGTAGTTCTATTCTTAAATCTTTGAGGAATTTCCACATTGTTTTCCAGTGTCTATACCAGTTTGCATTCCCACCAGCAGTATATGAGGGTTCCCTTTTCTCCATATTTTCTCTAACACTTGTTATTTCTTGTCTTTTTAATAATAGCCTTTCTGATGGGCATGAGGTGATATCTCATTGTAGTTTTGATTTCCATTTTACTAACAGTTAGTGATTTTGAACATCTTTTCATGTGCCTGATGGCCGTCTGTATATCTTCTTTAGAAAAATGCCTGTTCATATACTCTGCCAGTTTTTTAATTAGGTTGTTTGTTTTTTTGTTGTTGAGTTGTATGAGTTCTTTGTATATTTTGGATATTAACCCGTTATCAGATATATGATTTGCAAATATCTTCTCCCAATTGTTAGATTGTCTTTTCATTTTGTTGATGGTTTCCTTTGCTGTGCAGAAGCTTTTTATTTTGATGTAGTCTCATTTGCTTATTTTTGTTTTTGTTTCCCTTGCCTGAAGAGACACGATATTCAAAAAGGTAATTCTAAGGCTGATGTCAAAGAATGTAGTGCTTGTGTTTTCTTCTAGGAGTTTTACCATTTCAGGTCTTACCTTCAAGTCTTTAATCCATTTTGAGTTAATTTTTGCATATGGTGTAAGATAATTGTCTACATTTATTCGTTTGCATGTGACTGTCCAGTTTTCCCAGAACCATTTATTGAAGAGACTTTCCTTTCTCCATTGTATGTTCTTGGCTCTTTTGTCACAAATTAGCTGTCCATATATGTGTGGGTTTATTTCTGGGCTCTTGATTCTGTTCCCTTGATTCGTGTGTCTGTTTTTGTGCTAGTGCCTTGCTGTTTTGATTACTTTAGCTTTGTAGTATATTTTGAAATCAGGGAATGTGATACCTCCAGCTTTGTTCTTTTTTCTCAGGATACCTTTGGCTATTTGAGCTCTTTTGTTATTCTGTGTAAATTTTAGGATTCTTTGTTCTTGTTCCATGAAAAATGTCATTGGGATTTTGATATGGATTACATTGAACCTGTAGATTGCTTTAGGTAATATGGACATGTTAACTATCTTAATTCTTCCAATACACGAGCATGGACTATCTTTCCATTTCTCTGTGTCTTATTAAATTTCTTTCAATGATGTTTTATAGTTTTCATTGTACAGATCTTTCACCTCTTTGGTTATATCTATTCCTAGGTGTTTTATTCTTTTGTTGCAATGATAAATGGGATTGTATTTTTGATTTCTCTTTCTGCTATGTCATTGTTAGTGTATAGAAACACCACTGACTTTTGTATGTTGATTTTTGTACCCTGAACTTTACTGTATTTGTTTATTATTTCTAATAGTTTTTGGTAGATTCTTTGAGGTTTTCTATATATAAAAACATGTCATCCGCAAATAGTGACAGTTTTACTTTTCTTTCCAATTTGGGTCCCTTTTGTTTCTTTTTCTTGCCTGATTGCTCTGGCTAGGATTTTCAATACTATTTTGAATAAGAGTGGTGAGAGGGGGCATCCTTCTCTTGTTCCTGTTCTTAAAGGCATAGCTTTCACTTTTTCACCATTGAGTATGATGTTAGCTGTGGGTTTGGCCTTTATTATGTTGAGGTACTTTCCTTCTATACCCATTTTATTGAGTTTTTATCATAAATGGATACTGTATTTTGTTGAATACTTTCTAGATGGTCATGTGATTTTTATTCTTCTTTTTGTTAATGTGTTGTATCATGTTGATTGATTTTTGGATGTTGAGCAATCCTTGCATCCCTGGGGCAAATCTCACTTGATCATGGTGTATGATCCTTTTAATGCATTGCTGTGTTTGGTTTGCTAATATTTTGTTGAAAATTTTTGCATCCATGTTCATCAGCAATGTTGGCCTGTAATTTTCTTTGTGTTGTCCTTGTCTGTTTTTGATATTAGGGTAATGTTGGCCTCATAGAATGAGTTAGGAAGTATCCTATCCTCTTCAATTTTTCAGAAGAGTTTGAGAAGGATAGGTGTTAAATCTTCTTTGAATGTTTGGTAGAATTCACTGGGGAAGCTGTCTGATCCTGGATTTTTGGTTTTTGGGAGGTTTTTGAATACTGTTTCAATCTCCTTACTAGTGATTAGTCTATTCAGATTCTCTATTTATTCTTGTTTAAGTTTTAGAAAGTTGTATGATTCCAAGAATTTATTCATTTCTTCTAGGTTATCAATTTGTTGACATATGGATTTTTGTAGTATTCTCTTATAATCCTTTGTATTTCTGCGGTGTCCATTGTAATTTCTCCTCTTTCCTTTCTGATTTTATTTATTTGAGCCTTCTCTCTTTTCTTTTCAGTGAATCTGTCTAAAGATTATTAATTTTTTTCATTTTTTCAATGAACCAGCTCTTAGTTTTATTAATTATTTCTATTGTCCTTTTAGACACTATTTCATTTATTTCCATTCTGATTTTTAAAATTTCCTTCCTTCTACTGACTTTGGACTTCCTTTGTTGTTCTTTTTGTAGCTTCTTTAGATGTATTGGTATATTGTTTATTTAAGATTTTTTTGTTGATGTTGAGGTAGGTCTGTATTGCTATAAACAACCCTCTTAGTACCACTTTTGCTGTATTCCATAAAGTTAGGTGTGTCAATTTTCATATTCATTTATCTCCAGATATTTTTTGATTCCTCATTTGATTACTTTGTTGATCTAATAGTTTCTGGTAGCATTTTGTTTAATCTCCACATATTCATGGATTTTCTAGTTTTCTTCTTGTAGTGATTTCTGGTTTCATACTGTTGTCATCAGAAATGATGCTTGGTATTATTTCTATCTTCTTAAGTTTATTAAGACTTATTTTGTGGCCTAAAATGTAGATCTACCCTGGAGAATGTTCCATGTGCATTTGAAAAGAATGTGTGTTCTGCAATTTTTGGATGGAATGTTCTGTATATATCTACTAAGTTCAATTGGTCTAATGTGTCATTTAATGCCGTGTTTCTTTATTGATCTTCTGTTTGGATGATCTATCCATTGATGTCAGTGGAGTGTTAAACTCCTATATTGTGTTACTGTCAATTTTTCCTTTTATGTTTGTTAATGTTTGCTTTATTTGTTTAGGTGCTCCTGTGTTGGGCGCATAGACAAGTGTTATGTCCTTTTATTGGATTGTTCCCTTTATTGTTATGTAATGCCCTTCCTTGTCTCTTGTTACAGGCTTTTTTAAAAAGTCTATTTTGTCTGATATAAGTATTACTACCCTAGCTTTCTTTTCATTGCCATTTGCATGGGGTATCTTTTCCCATCCCTTCACTTTCAGTTTGTGAATGTGTTTAGGTCTGAAGTGTGTCTCTTGTATGCAGCATGTGTATAGGTCTTGTTTTTTATCCATTGAGCCAATCTATTTCTTTTGATTGGAGTATTTAGTCCATTTACATTTAAAGTAACTGTTGATAAGTATGTACTTATTGCCATTTTGTTACTTTTTTATGGATTTTTTGTAATTCTTCTCTGTTCCTTTCTTCCTCTATTGCTTTCTTCCCTTGTGATTTGATGTCTTTCTTTAGTGTTATGTTTAGGCTTCTTTCTCTTTATTTTTTGTATATTTATTATAGGTTTTTGGTTTGCGATTACCATGAAGTTCAAATATAGTAACCTATGTAAACAGCAGTCTATATTAAGTTGATGATCTCATAACTTTGACTTCTTACTAAAAGGCTCCTCCAAGATTTTATGTTTTTGATGTCATATTTTACCTCTTTTATTTTTGTGTGTCCCTTAACCTTTTATCATAGATATAGATCATCTTGGTACTTTTGTCTTTTGACCTTCAAACTAGCTTTATAGGTGATTGATTCACTACCTTTACTGTATATTTGCCTTTCCCAGTGATATTTTTTCTTTGATAATTTTCTTATTCCTATTTGTGGCCTTTTGTTTTCCACTTAAATAAGTCCCTTTAACATTTCTTGTAAGCCTGGTTTAGTGGTGATGAACTCCTTTAGTTTTCGCTTGTCTGGAAAACTCTTTATTCTCTTTCCATTCTGAATAATAACCTTACTGGCTAGAGTATTCTTGGCGGTAGGTTTTTCCCTTTCAGCACTTCGAATATATTGTGGTACTCCCTTCTAGCCTCTAAGGTATCTGTTGAGAAGTCACCTGATAGCCTTATGTGGTTTCCTTTGTATGTAACTTGTTGCCTTTCTCTTGCAGCTTTTAGGATTCTCTCCTTATCTTTAATTCTCAATATTTTAATTATAATGTGTCTTGGTGTGGGCCTTTTTGGATTTTTCTTGTTTGGTGCTTTCATGCCTCCTTACCTGGATGTCTGTTTCTTCTCCAGGTTGGGGAAGTTATCAGCTATTTTTTCTTCAAATATGTTCTCTGCCTCTTTGTCTTTCTCTTCTCCTCCTGGGATACCTATAATGTGGATGTTAGTATGCTTGATGTTCTCCTGGAGGTCCCTTAGATTGTACTCATTCTTTTAAATGATTTTTTCTGTTCAGCATGGGTGATTTTGTCTACTCTTTCATACAGTCACTGATCCATTCTGCTGTGTCATCTAGTCTGCTGTTGATTTCCTCTGGTGAATTTTTCATTCCCATTATTGTATTCTTCAGTTCTGATTGGTTATTTTTTATGTTTTCCAATTCTTTGTTGATGTTCTCACTGTGTTCATCTATTCTTCTCCTCTGATTAGTGAGCATCCTTATGACTATTTGTACTCTTTATGAGGTAGATTGTTTATTTCTGTTTCATTTATTTCTTTTTCTGAGGATTTGTTCTCTTCCCTTATTTAGAACATATTCCTTTGCCTCCTCATTTTTCCCTATTTCTCTGTGATTATATCTCTGTATTAGAGAGGTCAGTTATGTCTCCTGATCTTGGAAATGTGGCCTTGTGTAAAAGATGTCTTATGGGACCCAGCAATGTGCTCCCCTCTTGTCACCCATGCCAAATGCTCCAGGAGTGTCCCCCATGTGGGCTGCATGTGTCCTTCTGTTGTGTCTGGGTTGTTCTTGCTGCAGGTGCATGGATAGGCTGCTTGTCTCCCAGACTGGGTGGTTGTAAGGCTTGGCTGGGTGTGGCTAGTATGATCACTTTATTGGGTGGGATAAGCCCTGACATGCTGGCTGAAAGGTCTAAAAGTACACCTACTGCTGCTTTGCTGTTAAGCAAGTCAGGCTCCTAGTGTGGCTGGTTGCTAGGCCTGGGGGCTCACAATTGCTGCAGGCCTGTGATGCAGCTCCCTGCAGATGCAGGGCTATTTTCTCTCTATTGGGTGGGTGGGGCAGGCCTCTGGCCAGATATACCCTACAGTACGCAGCTGCCTTAGGAGTGCAGATGAGTGGAGTTGGCCCCAGGTACAGCAGCACATAATCGTTCAGGTGTTGGAAGATGGGGCAGATCTCCTGTGTGGCTATTTGTGATCTCTGGCAGCACAAGTCTGCTGTAAGCCCACATACCCCACCACCTGTGGGCCCACACACCACACTGCTGCCACGGGCTTGTATGTGCCCCACTGCTGAGGTCCCACACACCCCACTGATATGGACCCACAAGTTCAGTGCAGGCTTACTGGTGGACAGGGCCAGTCCCTAGGGTGAACTGCCTGCTGCCTGGCTGTGCTCCATTGCCTAAGGTGCTTTAGTGGGTGGGGCAGACCCCTGTGCTAATAGGCTAGCAGAAGGAATCCAATCGTGTCTACCAGTGTCTGTATCAGAACAAGTGAGCCAGGTCATAATAAGGGCCGATGCCTGTGTCAGTGTCTCTGTCCCTGGAGGAGGGGCTCAGCCACCTCCTTCCTCTCTGAGATATACTCTAGGCTTAGTGAGCATCCTTTACCAATTGACTATGTACTTTTCTATCTGGTGTTTTTGTGCTGGCTTTGGGATCAGGTAATCTGTATGTGGGCCTGTTAAGAGCAGGTTTTTGTTTCTCTGAAGTTGTATAATTTTCCTGGGTATATTCCCCATTGGTTTTCAAAGCCAACAAAGCCAGGTGTTATGGGACCTCATCTCTATTGTGCTAAATCTAAGGGCTGGGATGCCTAATGTGAAGCTCAGATTCTCTACTGCTCCAGAAGAAGCTCTGTATCTTTGAGATTGCCTCTGCCCAGGAAGTGTTGTGGTGAGGGTGTGCTTTTTTTTCAGCAGGGCTGTATTTCTGTCTCTTGCATCCCTGTTACTGTTGTACCTTGTTGTGGAGGATCTTTGTATTCAGTTTCCAGATCTCTCTCAAAGGAAACTGTTCCACAACTTGTTGTAGATCTGTTGTGTCTGAGGGGAGGTGAGTTCAAGATCTGCCTATGCCACCATCTTCCAAACTTTCTCTGTCTTCAGTTCTAATTTAAATTTCTTCCTCCCCATAGCAGTCTTGGTGCACAGCCAGTGCATCTCAGGCTCCGTAGGGAGTTGCAATGAAAGACTCCCCATCTGGTCCTTTTGTCTGCTTATATTCTCTCTCCATTCACTCGTTAAGGTCATTTTTTTAAATTCTTTGAGTATATTTTCTTTAATACTTTGAACAAGTTTATAATAGCTGCTTTAAAGTTTTTGTTAGGCTAAATACCTGGGCCATTTTGCGGTTTGTTTGTATTTACTACTTTTTTTGCTTGTGTATGTATTACGTTTTTCTGTTTCTTTGTCTAGAGATTTTTGATTGACTACTGGAAATTTTGGATAATATGTCATAAAGTTTCTGGGTTCTGTTATCTTCTTCTAAAGAATGCTGATTCTTATTTTAACATTCTGTTGAATTATTTGCTGATCACCTTGAACATAGCTTTTTGCTGTGTTAGTGCAAATCTCTGGGCATCCTAAGGTGCTTCCCAGGCCCCTTCAACTTGGCCTTATTCAACATCCAAGGAAGGCTGTTTTCCTTGAGAATAAGCTTTGTTTTAGGCTTTCTTGGGGTCCTAGGACTTACTTTAGGACAGGTATTTACTTTTAGAATCCACTGACTTCCTATATCTCAAGTGGCTGCCAGAGGTGTTAATTAAGTGTTTATTCATGATATCTCCCACTCTCATGGGACCTGGACTCCAGTGATGTCTAACACTTTGTTTCTTCCAGTACTACATGACCTCTAGTGTCTCTGTTCTTTCGACCCCATAATGTTTGCAATCTGGTAAGCCTCAAGTGTTCTCATCCTGCAAAGGTATGGCCCAGATCTCGGCAAGAGACTTATGGAGAACCCCTACTTAGACTTCTGAGAATTTCTTTCTGCATAAATCTTTGCTCTCCAGGGCCTTTCCTTATGGATTCCAGCCATTTTATCTGCTCTGAAACCTGATCTTTACTTCTTCAGTTCAACATGACTGCCATGCTATGCTTGACTCCAGCTCTCTGTGTCGTGTTCAGGAAAATATCCTTAATCAGAGAGGTGGATACTTGTGGGTCTTACCTTGTGAGTTTGCCTTTTCTCAGGGATTGTAATACTGGCCTGGCCTGTGTCTACTGTCTGAAAATAGTTTCATCATGTATTGTATCCATTTTTAGAAGTGTTTTCTGCTTGAGGGCTTATCAGTTTTCCATCATAGCTGGAAACAGAAATACACAGGGTGTCGGACTGATTTACAATTGTTTGTAACTTAGAATGCATGCTGCTTATCTGAAATTTTTTTTTGTAATTTTAATTATTTTATCTTTGATCAGAGAATAATACATTCGCATGGACAAAATTGAAAAGCTACAGAATATATAGTGAAAAATCTCCTTTCTAACCTAAGTATCATAGTTCTTCTCCTCAAAGTTGAAAGATAGTACTGGATTCTTTTTGTATTCTCTCAGAGACATTATATATCTCTGAGAAAAAATAAGCAGGAGAAGATTATGTGTACATAGATTATATATACCCCTATTTTTCTCGTATAGTGGTAGAATGATATATATACTTTCCTGTACCTTAAATTTTTTTCTACTTAATTAAGTTTCTTGGAGGCTATGTACATATTTGTCCATTCTCTTTTTGGACCTCCATGTCGCTAATCTCACCAGGTCCCTATTTATGATTATACTTTTTGGTTATTATAAACAATCCTCCATGAACTACCTTGGACACACCATTTGGTACATGCCAGTATATCTGCATAAAAGTGCAGTTACTACCTCATAAGGTATGTACCTTTGTTATTTAGTTAAATATTACTGAATTTTGCTCCATAGTGGTTGTAGTCCCACCAACACTGGATCCGAGGGATGCTGACATTTTTGTTGTGCTTCCAGTGTTCATTTCCTCCATGGTACATCTACAAAATTGGCTTCTGCTTTTTATTCTTATATTTTATTCTGAATAAATAAGTTAATAATCTTTCCATGATTAACTTACAATTTTCTTGTTATAACAGATGAGATGAGCAGCAGTGATTTATACAAATTAGAAGTTATATCATTATCATCATTATGATTATCATTACTGCTACTATTACTGATGTGGTTCATTTCCTTAATATTCCAGATCACAGACCAGCTGATAATTTCAATTTTGAAAGTGTAATTTTATTTCCATTTTAGTCAGTGATTTTCAAAGAATTCTCCTTTTTTGGTGCCTTAAAAATATGGGTAGAGCATATGCTAGCCTGCTCCCCATTCTGAACTTGATTGTGTCTTTCAAATGCACAGTCTAACTCTATTAATTCTTTATGGAATCATGTCCTTTGAGCTTTCTAGCTTGTTTTCTTTCTTTCTTGTTTTTTCCTTTACCTCACTTGCTCTTCTGAATTTGAAAAGCTAAGGGTATTTGGCACAAGGTTTAGCTATTCATGGAACATTCTGAATCAATCCCTTTCTGTGGAAACAGTGACTATGTTAGTTTCTCTACTTTCTGGGACATAAAGTTGTCTTTATGTAATTCAAAAGTCTCTTTGAATTTTCAGACGCTTGTTTCTTTGCAGTGTGCTAAAAACTGAATTGTTAGTTCATGCATGTGAAATATGGAAGTACTTATCTTTAATATTAGCATTGATTTTTACTTTCTATTAGGATTTTTTTTCTAGCATTCACCTTAAACCCCATTTATTTAAATATCATAGACAAGGAAATTTCTCATTTGTTTGTCTTTCCCAAATGTGTTAGTATTTCAGTATTGTGTTGTCTCATCACTAAGTTGTGATATATTATACCCAAGGAATGAATACTGAAAAGAACCCATTAAAAAGAATTTTTCTTCTAGGTAACTGCTTTCTTAAAAAAAAAAAAAAATCTTTCTTTGTATTGAAAAGTTCACTTCCCCCTCCTACATGTTGAGATTCTTGTTGCCAACTGCCTTTGACTCTGTAGTTCCTGTCAAATGCTCTTAGTGATCCATTGTACAGGTTATTATGCAAGACTGTAAGTAAATGACTTGGAAAGGTCTTGCAAATATAGTTGATTTTTCCACTGAGAAAGTGTGAGCTAGAAGTGTGTTACCTACTTTGGAGAATGCATTAATTCTCTACTGATGTTTATTAAGTTCCAGTCTTAGAACTAATTTAGGGGAACTAAAAATAAAATAAAAAAATTAAGAAGTCTAGTTTTTGCCCTCAAGGAGTGAAATGGTTGAGAACACAGGATTTGAAGTCGAGCAGAAGATGTAGGCTGGATGATCTTGGGTGAGGCACGCTAAGCCTCAGTTCTCTCATGTGTGAAATAACTGCATTTACCTCACATATTAAACAAGATAAATCTTTGGGGAGAATTCTCCCCAGAACTCAGAGAGGTTGTTTCTCTGGGCACATTTACTTCTTGTGGTCTTTGCAATGGTTGTCAATCAGTTTTTAAAAGCCAGCTGTGAATACCACTGTGGATATTACCATGGCCACTTCATATTTAGGGGTAAAAAGGAGACTGGTTACCTTCTACTTCAGGTAAATTGGATGTTTCATTTATTGATACCCATATTGGTCATTTGTAGATGGTGTAACACTATGATTAGTTAAAAGCTAATTTTATTAGCTTTTTACTACTTTATTAGCATAAAGACTGTAACAAACCAATCCTTAAATTTCAGTGGCTTCACACATTACATATTTACTTCTTGATCACTTCACAGTACAATGTGGGTTCAGAGCAGGCAGCTCAGTATGATCCATGAAGTCATTCAGATGCTCAAGCTCTTTCTACCTAGTAGCTTCACCATCTTCCAGGGCTCCAGAGTCTTGCCTTATATTCTCTGCAGACCAGAGAAGAAAGAGTGTATGAGAGATACAGCGGAGGTTTTAGAGACTGGGCCTGGATTGGGTGTACATCACTTCTGCTCACACTCTGTTGGTTAGGACTAGTCTCATGGCCTCACCAAATGCAAGGGGATCTAGGAAATATAGAGGCGGTCTAGTGGTTAAGATTCAGTGCTCTCACTGCCAGGGGCCCGGGTCTCTGTTTCCTGGTCAGAGAACCACACTGCCCATCTGTCGGTTGTCATAGTATGGCGGCTGCATGTTGCTGTGATGCTGAAAGCTATGACCGCAGTATTTCATAGACCAGCAGGGTCACTCATGGTGGACAAGTTTTAGTGGAGCTTCCAGACTAAGACAGACTAGGAAGAATGAACTGACCACTTACTTCCAAAAAGATTTGCCACAAAAACCCTGTGAATAGCCGTGGAGCATTGTCTGATATAGCACCAGAAAGTGACACAGGGTTGCTAGGGGTCAGAATCAACTCAAGGGCACTAATAACAACAAAGCAAATGTAGTACAGCAGTGTGCTGAAAGAAGAAGAGAACCCATGCAGATTGGCCAGCACTATAAATCTCTATTAATTTAGCGGAAACTTACAAGTACAGACGTTGAGTCCAGTTGCCTTATCCCGGTTGAGTACAGCCACTTAGGTACTACCAGCTGGCTTGATGTGGGTCTGCCTGAAACCAAATGACTACCAAAAACCCAAACTTCGTTTCCCTTCTTCTTGCATCTTGACCAAAGAGGAATTTTGAAGCCTGTGGGCCAGAGACACACAGGCACCTTGGATTTGGATTGATGTGGGTGGTGGGGGTGGGCGCATCTTGGTTTGGGAATATTATGATCTCAGGCAGGTGAGTGCAGGCTGTCACACGGGAAGATGCCTCATCTGGATTTAATGTAATTAGATACAACTAGGTCCTCCTATGAGGCACCCACTTTGTTTCTTAGTTATTCCTTATTGTTAGTATTTATAACACTTAGAGCATTCAGGAAATGGGTAGGATTAGTTTCCACCAGCTGCCTGGAGTGCTGAACAACCAGTGGACTGCTTCACAATCTCGTTTGGACTAAGAGAAACAGGTTCCAGATTTCTTCTTTCCTTTCGCCCTGAAAGCAATTTCTTTGCTGACCTTTAACTTAAATATGTCCTTGACTATTCCAGGGAAAATGTTTATAATAGGCCTAGTCTATAGTTGCCTGTCTTTGTATATATATACACGCGCACATATATATATATATATATATATATTTGAAATATATATATGAAAAATGTATATTTTTTTAAATGTCTTTATCTTTGGATGAGCAACATATATCTCAGTAGTGTGTAAATTCAGACCCATAAAAATACTCAATGAAATCAAATTTTGTTTCTATGACTGTTTCCACGCTTTATCTAGGGAGACAGATTAACATACAAGAAGTACCTAAAGAATATAAAAGCAACTGATAGATGTTATGCCATGAATGACACATAATTGGTATGGCGTAGAAAGCCAGGGAATGCTCAGTGTGCAGAAGCTTCGGCATGGAACGTTTCTTTGAGGAGATTAAAGTGGGTTCTAGTGTGTGTGGTTGACAAGGACTGTCAGCATGGCATGTGCTGTGAACACATGACTCTTTCTCCTTAACTTCCAAAGGGGAGAGATTGTAACTGTCAAGAAACCAGGAAGAAAAACAAGAGTACATGAAATTAGTTAAGTAAATTGTAAAACATAGGTCATGCTTCCATTCTTCTCTAGAAATGTGTAAAAACAAGATTGACAAAGTAAACTTTAACTCCAATAAAGCAGCTAGAAAAACCTAGAATTTCCCTGTGAGTTAGGAGATGCTTATAACTGGCTGGTTGTGTTTCAGCCTCTGAAGGGTAGTTGTATTAGGATCATTCGTTACTTTGGGGTCTAATCCAGGGCTGAAACAATCCAGCGTGAGAACTGATGAGACTTGTACCAAATTGAAGTTCCTCAGCTGTTTTCTCCAAAAAAATTTAAAAATTAAAATAAACCATCCCCAAATCCTCTTATATCCTTGGCTTTCTGAGGTTGCAAGACTAGGCTGTTATTTTGGCCCCTTTGGAGTCTGGTTTTATGCGGGTGGGAGAAGTGATTAGGCTTCATGCAAAGTATAAAAGGCACATTATGTCCTTTTTATCAAATGTGTACACTGTGTGCCTGATTCTGTGCAGTCTTCCTGTCTCCTAAGTCCTTCCTTTTTGTTGTGCAATTACTCTCATCTTCAGAAAATGAAAGGCTCTGGAAGCCCATTATGTATTAGTACCTTTGGGACCAATACAAAACACAGAGCAATATAAATGCAAAGGATGCTCTCCCTTCAAGGTAGGAAGAAGCTCTCCCTTCAAGGTAGGAAGAAAGATGGGTTTAAATGAAAATAGAACTGATGTTCAAACTTTTTCTGCCTATGAGTCTCATGAGGTAATATTATAGTATATTGATCTCTAAAAATCCTGAGGGTTTTTTGAATCAATGATATGATAAAATAAGGCTACACCAGGCATTAGAAATACGGTCTGGAAAGTATGTCTAGGAGTAAATAAAGCTGGTGATAGCATGAAAATTACGTGTTTGTGAGCTTGGCTGGCAAGGGGAAGAAGGTGCTTGCATTTATTAAATAGGTTGGTTAGATGAATTACACATGCTTTCCATACCTGAAGCTGTAGAATGTTGTGGGTACAGGCGTGGCTTTGGAACCACACTGGGGTGGGTTTAAATCCTGACATCATGACTTGACAGCCACATAGGCTTAAGCAAGCAACTCCATCTCTAGCTTCCCCTCAGTTTCCTCATCCATCAAAAGTATTTGATAAAACCTACCTCAGGGATGTGTTGTAAGGGCTATATGATATAATGCTATAGCCTTGGGCAAGTAGATAAATACACACTAACAGCTACTGTTACCATTATACAATGGATTACCTATTTTTAAATAACTAGGATAATTAACATGAACTTAACATAAAAACTGTTGGTTTTTTTAAATGATTCAGCATATACCTTAGGATCTGCGAGTGCCTCACAGTCATCCCTGGAGATGTAACGACTATTGTACTTTGCTAGGACCAGTAACAGTATTCCTAGTGACAGGATCCTTTTGCTATAAGTACATATGCCAATATGCAAAACAGATAGGGTTTGAACTGGGTATGAAAGAGTAGGGATGATTTGGGAAAAGTTTCTGCCTTCCTGGAAATAATACAAATCAATTCTTGTCCTTAGACAGTGATCCAGAAGTGCAGAAAAAAGACAAAATACAAGATGAAGTGAGGTGAAATACAGGTACAATATTAAAATATTTGAGACCACCCGAATGTATCCAGATAAACCAAGGCTCTCCAGAAAAGTGTTGACTGATTTCCCACCTCTTCTGGACTGCTCTTTCAAGTGGGTGTGCAAATTTGTGTATTTATAAAGGAGAAGCAGCGTGGGACAATGGGAGCAAAACAATTGATTGGGATCAAAGTCTTCTATGGCTGTTTTTTCCCTACTTTCTTTGTGTCTTAGTTTCTCTATTTGCAAGTTGGGAATATTGGAGATACCACCTTCCTAGAGTTACTTTGAAGACATACCTAATTGTAGTCGTGTTGGCATCTTACTGACTGTGCAGGTGGGTCAGCCATGAATGGAGAGAACCTCAAGGAAGATAAAAGAAACAAAAGGAAGCCAGCTTTATCCCAGTTCCTTCGCTGGAATAAAAATTCTCAGCCAAAACAAATAGTTACTCTAACAATTTTGCTGTGTCATTAATTCAGCGAGTTAAAAATATTAATCCCTTTTAACATGATTTGCCTTGGGGAACCTTCAGGCAGACAGTGAACATGCTCGTTGTTACACACGTCCAGCAACCTCCTCCTTAGGTGGTTGCGTGAGTGGTGGTGGAATAAACTATGTATCTATGTTGAGATTTTTATGTAGGAAAGGTGGAAAATGTCCAGTAACCACTTAGAGCTATTGCAGGCGGGAGAAAAATATATTTCTAATTTTAGGGTTAATTTCGCTCACATTTTCCTTCCTTTAGATCTGGTTTTTAATTCCCTGATTTAGAGCTGCTCTTTCCCACTGTCATTTTACTCTTTCAGAACTAAATGGTTTGGATTGGACTTGAATGTTCAGAAACAATATTAACATTTGAAATTCCTTGCTTCGGGTATGAAATGAATGCCTTCATTGAAAAAATTCTCATTTGCATAAGAATCACTTCCTATGTTGTGCGGTCTTGGTTTTATATAATAATTGCAATAATGATGATGATGATAATGAAATTAGCTAACATTTCTGTGGCACTTCCTCTTTTCATCTGTCTGACTTTCTTCTGTTACCTCGTACTGCTCTGGTAATAATATATGAAAGTTCAGGATAGTTCTACTCCTTAAACAACTTTGCTTTCTCCTTAAGGTAGTCTTTTAGTCCATTTTTCCTTTAAACATCGTAACTTATTTTGGGGCTAGCTACCAGTTGTAAGTATTTTCAGATAGATTTTCACTGCGAATGGAAAAAGAATACTTCTGGAAACTATATTTCTTTTATTAGCCATGAAGATTATACTACTAGAGGTTTTATTATAATCTACAACCATTGCGATTTGAAAAAGTTAAAATTTCCAAAGCTGGTGGACTCCCGCTTTGTCCAGTGCAGTAGTTAATAGCTCATTCCTTGTCTTCTGTGGGCTGGGTTCAAATATCAGTTCTCCTGTTTATTAGCTGCAAAATTGACCCATGGTAAATTATTCTGCTTTCTGAGCTCAGTATTCTCACATGTAAAGTGGAAATGATAATAGTGCCTACCTCATGTGATTGGGTGGAGATTAAATGAGTTCATATTTACACAACAGTCAGAAAAGTGCCTTTCCCATAGTAAGTGCCCTGTGAATATTTCTAAATAAATAAGCATAAACTTGTGATGGTCCTTGCCATCATACTACTAGGAAGCCTGGACCAAGGGCAAGCGGGCAATACCTGCAGCGGTTAAGCTCTCAAACCTTTGGTGGCTCCATTCCTTGGGAGCTGTGTGAGCTTCGGCAGGTTAACTTGACACTTCCTTTTCCCCTTGTAAAATGGAGAAGAGATTCATAACGTCTTCTTCTTATGGTGTTCTGAGGATTAAATGAGATGATATTTGTAGAGCACTCATGATGAGTCACAAATTTTACTCCCACCACGTCCAGATAGGCAGAGAACATGTAGCTGCTTGATTTTGATTTTAACTAATGTGATCATCCTTCTCTGAAAACTTTTGTTGATTAGAAGGAAAATTATTAAGCGTTCAAGTTGCTTTAAATCTTAGTCTGATGTATTGATTTTAGATAATGCTCTGTCTCTAGGACAAAGTGCTCAGATTTTCACATCTCTCAGCGTTCCAGGCTCCTCTCCAAGCTGAGATCCTAGTGGATCTCACCATGGATCTCATCAGTGGATCATGGGGAGGGAAGGGACTTAGGCTGCCTTTTGGTGGGAGGGAAGAGTCCAGAGCCCTCGGCTTGGTGTCCACTGCTCCACTTGTCCTCCCACTTGCTGCGTGGCCTGCTGGTGTTCTTGGCTGAGATCTGAGCTAGTGTAACAGAATCTGGTGTCTTTGGGATTGGCTAGGGTCTGGCAGTCTCCCTGGCTCTCTAAGCATCAACTCATTCTCAGTGGTGCTATAGGCTCTCTGAATCCCTGGCCCACTTCAGGAGCAGAGGCTGGATGCCCCTGGACGGCACACTCAGCCTCTGGTAGAGCATCATCTCATTCCTCACCAGGCTGGCGTACCGGCTCTCAGCTCAGCTGCTTTCTAATTTCCTTGCTCAGGGAGCTGTGAAACCCATGAGCCCTAGCCCTACCATGGTGGTTCCCACTGAGAACCAAGAGATGCTCAGAAATACTACACTCCAATGCCTCTCTCTGCTTAACCACCTCCAAATGTACTTTGGTATGGGCCAACATGAGACGTCATGTCTTTCTAGAGCCCTCAACAGGAACAGGGTCAGAATCCTTCATTCCTCTGGCTCCCCTATACCTACATAACACTCCTTAAGACACACTCTGACCCCTTTGCTCTTTCCCCTCCTTTTCCTCCCTCTCATAATCCCCAGGATGAGGATGAGACAATGGTTTTTGAAGACTGAACTCTTTGAGTTTAGTTCTTCTGATATGTGAAAGGTGATATAGGCATTTACAAATTCTTTCTCAAGATAATATTAGTAAGACTTGCATAAGGCTTATTTTGAATGCCAGATATTGAGTATTAGCTCCTTCTTCTTTCTGTCCTAAGAATGTTTTTTACTTGAAAAGCAAGGAAAGAGCACAACAATATTTTCCAAAATATTAATCCAAAGTAAGCATGTAATCAAGATAAACTTTACTATGATGATGATGAAGAAGTAACTATTAGCACAGGACAGTTGCTATTTAGATTGCTTTTACCCTTGGATAGCTTATAGTTGCAGAGACAAAGAGACCAGACAGTATTTTACAGTTTTCAGAGCACTCGTACACATGGCATCATGGCACATAGTAGTTCTACCTCTCACAGCTCTCCCCCTCTGCTCCTTTGTCCCCCATCTCTCTGGCCACGTAGGCCTTTCTCTTCCTGGAATATGAGATAATTTTTATTGCCGTGGGGCTTTGTAACTGCTATCCCATCACCCAAAACCCTGTCCCCTGTATCTCTCCCAGCTGACTCCTTATCTTTAGGACCTACCTCAAATGCTGCCAGCCCACTTATTTTCATGGATCTTCTTAGGCCACCCTGATGAAAGTAGCCATCCCACTTCCACTTATTGTTCATATTGATCATCCTCCTTATTTCCATTCCTGCATGAGTTGTACATTTTTAATGTTTACACATTTATTGTCTGTCTCCCCAACTAGAATGTAAGCTTCAAGAGGACATGGGCTGTGTGTCTTATCACCTGGGGTACCCCAAGCTTAGCAAAGGACCTGGCACATACAAAGAACTCAATAGTTATTGAATATATGAATGGGTGATTGAATATTATCTTATTTCCAATATAAGGAATCACTATTATTATTAACGCTGGTGACACAGATGTGCATGGAGCAAACATACCTTGTAAGCACAGAAATAGTATTTTCTCTCTATTTTTTTATTGAGGAAACATTGGGTTATAACATTATATAGATTTCAGGTATACATCATTATATTTTGACTTTTGTATTGACTACATCATGTGTACCACCAACATTCTAGTTTTCATCAGTGGCTGTACAAATTACTGCCTTCACCCATTTCACCCTCCCTCCACCCCTTTTCCCCTCTAGTAACCACTAATCTCTTCTCTAGATCTATGTGTTTGTTTTTTTATCTTCCACATACGAGTGAAATCATACAGTATTTGTCTTTCTTCATCTGAATTACTTCGCTTAGCATAGTACCCTCAAGGTCCATAAATGTCACAAATGGCAAGATTTCATCTTTTTTACGGCTGAACAGTGTTCTGTTGTATATATACAGCACATCTTCTTTAGCTATTCATCTATCAATGGGTACTTACATTGTTTTCATGTCTTGGCTATTGTAAATAATGTTACGATGAACATAGGGGTGCGTATATCTTTTCGAATTAGTGTTTTCGTATTCTTTGGACAAATACCCAGAAGTGGCATGGTTGAATCATATGGTAGTTCTATTTTTAGTTTTTTGAGGCATCTCCATACTATTTTCCACAATGACTACACCAATTTACATTCCCACCAGCAGTGTATGAGAGTTCTCTTTTCTCCACATCCTCTCCAACACTTGCTATTTTTTGTCTTTTTAATAATAACCACTCTGATGGGCATGAGTGATATCTCATTGTAGTTTTGTAGTTGTGATTTGCATTTCCCTAATAATCAGTGATGTTGAACATCTTTTCATGTGCCTGTTGGCCATCTGTATATCTTCTTTGGAAAAATGTCTGTTCAGATTCTCTGCCTATTTTTTTTCTTATTGCAGCAACATTGGTTTTTAACATTTTATAAATTTAAGGTGTACATCATAATATATTTCGAATTCTGTGTAGATTACATCATGTTCACCACCCAAAGACTATAAAATCCATCACCACACGCATGTTCCTAATCACTCCTTTTGCCCTCCTCTCTCCCTGCTTCCTCTCTAGTAACCACTAATCCAATCTCTGTTGCTATGTGTTTGTCATTTTTATCTTCTACTTATGAGTGAGATCATATGGTATTTGACTTTCTCCCTCTGACTAATTTCGCTTAGCATAATGCCCTCACGGTCCACCATGTTGTCACAAATGGCTGGATTTCATCATTTCTTATGTCTGAGTAGTATTTCTTTGTGTATATACCACATCTGCTTTATCCATTCATCCCTTGATGGGCACTTAGGTTGCTTCCAAGTCTTGGCTATAATGAAGTATGCTGTGATGAACATAGGGGTGCATGTATTTTTATGCGTTTGTGTTTTCAAGTTTTTTGGATAAATACCCAGCAGTGGAATAGCTGGATCATGTGGTAGATCTATTCTTAATTTTCTGAGGAAACTTCATACTGTTTCCCATAGTGGCTGCACCAGTTTGCACTCCCACCAGCAGTGTATGAGGGTTTCCTTCTCTCTACATCCTCTCCAACACTTATTGTTTCCTTTCTTGTTAATTATAGCCATTCTGCCAGGAGTGAGATGATATCTCATTGTAGTTTTGATTTGCATTTCCCTGATAGCTAATGATGTTGAACATTTTTTCATGTGCCTGTTGGCCATCTGTATGTCTTCTTCGGAGAAATCTCTGTTCAGATCTTTTGCCCATCTTTTAACTGGGTTGTTAGTTTTTTTGTTGTTGAGATGTATGTGTTCTTTGTATATTAACTCCTTATCTGATATAAGGTTTGCAAGTATCTTCTCCTAATCGTTAGGTTGTCTTTTAGTTTTGTTGATGATGTTCTTTGCTGTGCAGAAGCTTTTTAGTTTGATGTAGTCCTACTTGTTTATTTTTTCTATTGTTTCCCTTGCCTGCTCAGACATGCTATTTGAAAAAATGGTGCTAAGACCCATGTTGAAGAGCATACTGTCTATGTTTTCTGCTAGAAGTTTCATGGTTTCAGATCTTACATTAAAATCTTTAATCCATTTTGAGTTGATTTTTATGCATGGCATAAGATAATGGCTTACTTTGATTCTTTTGCGTGTGGCTGTCCAGTTTTCCCAACACAATTTATTGAAGAGACTCTCCTTTCTCCATTGTATGCTCTTGGCTCCCTTGTCGAAAATTAGCTGTCCATAGAGGTATGGGTTTATTTCTGGGCTCTTGATTCTATCCATTGATCCGTGTGTCTGTTTTTGTGCTAGTAGGATGCTGTTTTAGTTACTACAGCTTTGTAGTATGTTTCGAAATCAGGGAGTGTGATACCTGCAGCTTTGTTCTTTTCTCTCAGAATTCCTTTGGGGTCTTTTGTTGTTCCATACAAATTCTAGGATTCTTTGTTCCATTTCCATGAAAAATGTCATTGGGGTTCTGATTGGGATTGCACTGAATCTGTAGATTGCTTTAGGTAATATGGACATTTTAACTACATTAATTCTTCTAATCCAAGAGCATGGAATATCTTTCCATTTCTTTGTGTCTTCTTCAGTTTCTTTCAACAATGTCTTACAGTTTTCAGTGTACATGTCTTTCACCTTCTTGGTTAAATTTATTCCTATGTATTTATGCTTTTTGTTTTGATTGTAAATGGGATTGGTTTCTTGATATATCTTTCTGCAATTTCGTTGTTAGTGTATAGAAACATAACTGATTTTTATATATTTATTTTGTACCCTGCAACTTTACTGTATTTGTTTATTATTTCTAATACTTTTTTGATAGATTTATTAGGGTTTTCTATATATAAAATCATGTCATCCACAATTAGTGACAGTTTGACTTTTCTTTCTAATTTGGGTCCCTTTTATTTCTTTTTCTTGCCTGATTGCTCTGGCTAAGACTTCCAATACTATGTTGAATAAGAGTGGTGAGAGTGGGCATCCTTGTCTTGTTCCTGTTCTTAGAGGGATAGCTTCTAGTTTTCACCATTGAATATGATGTTAACTGTGGGTTTGTTATATATGCCCTGTTCTGTGTTGAGATACTTTCCTTCTATACTCATTTCATTAAGAATTTTTATCATAAATGGGTGCTGTATCTTGTCAAATGCTTTCTCTGCAGCTATTGAGACAATCAGGTGATATTTATTCTTCATTTTGTTAATGTGGTATATCACATTGATTGGTTTATGGCTGTTCAACCATCCTTGCATCCTTTGAATAAATCTCACTTGATCATGGTGTATGATCCTTTTAATGTATCACTGTATTCAGTTTGCTAATATTTTGTTGAGGACCTTTGCATTGATGTTCATCAGTGATATTGGCCTGTAATTTTCTTTTTTGTGTTGACTTTGTCTGGTTTCAGTATTAGAGTAATGTTGGCCTTGTAAATTAGTTTGGAAGTGTCCCCTCCTCTTCAAGTTTTTAGAACAGCTTGGGAAGGATAGATATTGAATTTTCTTTGAATGTTTGGTAGAATTCATGAGAGAAACAACCTAGTCCTGAACTGTTGATTACTGTTTCAGTCTCCTTGCTAGTGATCAGTCTATTCAGATTCTCTATTTCTTCTTGACTCAGTTTTGGAAGGTTGTATGAGTCTAAGAATTTATCCATTTCTTCTAGGTTATTCAATTTGTTGGTGTATAGCGAGCGTTTCATAGCAATTTCTTACAATCCTTTGTATTTCTGTGGTAGCCATTGTAATTGCTCCTCTTCTGTTTCTGATTTTATTTATTTGAGCCTTTTCTTTTTTTTCTCAGTGAGCCTAGCTAAAGATTGTCAACTTGTTTATGTTTTCAAAGAACCAGCCTCTTAATTTCATTGATCTTTTCTATTATCTATAGTCTGTTTATTTCCATTCTAATTTTTATTATTTCCTTTCTTCTACTGACTTTGGGCTTCATTTGTTCTTTTTTTTAGTTCTTTTAGGTGTAATGTTAGATTGTTTACTTGAGGTTTTTCTTGTTTCTTGAGGTAGGCCTGTATTGCTATACTTCCCTCTTGGTACTGTTTTTGCTGTATCCCATAGATTTTGATATGTGTATTTTCTTTTTCATTTGTTTCCAGGTATTTTTTGATTTCTCCTTTGATACATTGTTGTTCATTGATACAATAGTTGTTCAGTAGCATGTTTTGTAGTCTCTACATATTTGTGACTTTTCCAGCTTTCTTCTTGTAGTTGATTTCTAATTTCATACCATTGCGGTTGGAAAACATGCGTGATATGATTGCAATCTTAAATTTATTGAGACTTGTTTCACTTCCCAACATATGGCTTATCCTCAAGAATGTTCAATGTACCCTTGAGGACAATGTTTATTCTGTTAATTTTGGATGGAATGTTCTATATATATCTATTAAATCCATCTGATCTAATGTTTCATTTAAGATTGATGTTTCCTTGTTGACTTTCTGTCTGGATGATTTATTTATTGGTATAAGGGAGGTATCAAATTCCCCTACTATTATTGTTTTGCTGTCAATTTCTCTCTTTTGGTCTGTTAATAATTGCTTTATATATTTTGGTGCTCCAGTATTAGGTGCATATATATTAATAAGTGTTACGTCTTCTTGCTGGATTGTTTCCTTTATCATTACATAATGTCCATCTTTGTCTTTTGTTATCTTTTTTGGCTTGAAGTCTATTTTCTCTGATATAAGAATAGCTGCACTTTTCTTTGGTTGCTATTAGCTTGGAGTATCATATTCCATCTTTTCACTTTGAGCCAATGTTTATCTTTAGAGCTGAGGTAAGTCTCCTGGAGGCAGCGTATTGTTGGATTTTGTTTTTTAATCCACCCAGCCACTCCGTGTGTTTTGATTGGTGAATTCGATCCATTTACATTTTAGGGTGGTTATTGATATGGGAGGGGTTAGTACTGCCATTTTATCTTTTGTTTTCTAGTTGCTCTATATTTTCATTGTTTCTTTTCCCCTGTATTTCTGTCTGCCATTTCAGTTTGGTGGTTTTCTGTGATATTTCTCAGTTTCCTCTTTTTTTGTGTTTTGTGTCTCTTCTGAATTTTTGTTTGGTGGTTGCCATGACATTTGTATGAAAGGTCTCATAGATGAGATAGTCCTTTTTCTGCTGATAGCATCTTATCTTCATTTGCCTACGTGGTTCTGTTTTTTTCCTCTTTTCCTTCTATGTTTTTATTGTCCCAAATTATTCCTTTTAATGTTGTGAGTTTGTTTCCAAATTGGAGTGGTTATAGTTATTTTTAATGCTTCTCTTCTCTTTAAAGTGTATGTTATAATTAAGTGTTTACCAGCCTATTCTGATATAGAGTTGCAATTTTCTGATCTGTCTGTCTATCACATTGCTCAAAGTTTTGTATCCCTTTGCCTTTTAGTTTCAGTTAGGAGAGCTCCTTTCAACATTTCTTGTAAGGCAGGTCTGGGGGTGCTGAAGTCCCTCAGCTTTTAGTTTGTCTGGGGAAGCCTTTATTTCTTCTTTATATCTGAAGGATAATTTTGCTAGGTTGAGTATTCTTGGCTGACAGTTGTTGTCTTTTGATATTTTGAATATATCATTTCACTCTTTCCTGGCCTGTAGAGTTTCTGCTGAGAAATCTGCAGAAGGGAATGACGGTTCCCTTGTACGTTATTGTTTTTTACCCCTGGCTGCCTTTAATATTCTTTCTTTGTCATTGACTTTTGACAGTTTTAATGCAATGTGTCTTGGCGAAGGTCTTTTTGCATTGAGATAATTAGGTGTTCTATTAGCTTCATGTATGTGTATATCCCGTTCCTTCTCCACATTTGGGAAGTTCTCAGCTATTATTTCTTTAAATAAGCTCTCTGCTTTCTTCTCTCTTTTCTCTTTCCGGGATACCCATTATCCTTATATTGCCTTTTCTAATGGAGTTGGATAGTTTTTGTAGAATTCCTATTTTTAAAAAAAATCTTAGTTCCCTCTCCTCTTCTACCTCCATCATTTCTAACTATTTTTGAGCTCACTAATTTTCTCTTCCATGTGGTCTACTCTATTTCTAGTGGCTTCTAATGCATTCTTCATCTCATTTATTGAGTTCTTCAGCTCCAGAATTTCTGTTTGTGTGTTTTTTTTAGAGTTTCAATCTCTTTGGTAAAGTATTCCTTCTGTTCGTTAAGTTTATTCGTGAGCTCACTGAACTGCCTTACTGAGTTTTCTGGCAGCTTGTTGAGTTTCTTTCATGACAGCTACTTTGAATTCTTTATCAGTTATCACAACCTTTCATGACTTTATGTTTGATTTCCAGATAATTGTTATTTACTTTTTGTAATGCCATGTTACTGTAGCTTTTTGTGGTACTTGATGGGTTATTTCTCTGCTGGCATTTTTGTCATAGCAAAGACTTCTCTTATTTAGATATAGCTTTGTTTTTTTTGATTCTAAGTATTCAACTAGTTCATGATTGGAAGGCTTTCTTTTGTTTTTCAGTAGGTGGTGCTATAGCAACAGTTTTTAGTTTCTCTTACTTGAGCTGCCTCTGGCTATATTTGAAGATCAGCATGGTCCACCCTCCACTGCCTTTATTAGGGGTGTTGCTGGTATCCTCATGATCACTGCCTTGTACCTCCAGGGGTCCTTGTTGTTGCTGATGTCACTGCAGTGGCTGGCTTCACTACTGGGGGCAGAAGGATGGGGAGCACCTTTGCTATAAGCACTGGGTTGCAAGCACTGCCATCATGGTGAGGATGAGGTGGAAGCTGGGCTTGCAGGGCACCACCTCTGCTGTTGCCCTATTCCTTGTGGCCACACATGCCACTGGGGTCAGGAGGCCAGAGTCATGTGCATGCCTCCACTCCTGCTACTGGATTCTGGGCCACAGCTGGTGGATCAAGGTCACAGGGTTCCACCTCCATTATTGTCCAGTTCCCTGTGGCCACAGGAACCACTGAGATTGGGATGCTGGAGTCGTGTACATACCTCCACTACTGCTACCAGGTTCCAAGCTGTGTCTGGGGGTCAGGAGTGCAGGTCTTCACCCTCACTGTTGTCTAGTTCCCTGTGGTCACAGATACCACTGGGGTTGGGAGGCCAGAGTCATGTGTGCATCTCTGCTGCTTCTACTAGACTTTGAGCTATGGCCAGGGGTTTGAGATCATGAGGCTCTGCCTCTGCTGCTGCTACATTCTCTATGGCTGCAGGTGCCACTCTTGCTGGGAGGCTGGAGTTTGTGCATTCCTCTGTTTCTGTTACTGGGTTCTCTGGGGCTGAGGGTGGCTTGCTTAGCTGCCATAGCTGGGGGCCAGGATCTGGACACCGCCTCCACTGTTGCCCCCTTATGCCTCCTCTGTGTGCTCCAATCTACCCACCTTCATATGTACTGATGCATGGATCTTTTTGGAGTCATGATGTGTTGAGCAATATAGCCTTTATTGGGGTATGGATATTTTACTCATTGTAGATTGAAGGGGAGAGACAAAGGAAGCATCTCATGCTGCCATGATGATGGCATCATTGGATTTTCTATATTTTTAATATGTACAATGTAGTGGTGAGAATGGATCTCTCTATCTTTATTATTTTGTTCTATGATGCTTATGGGGGAGCTAGCATTGCCTTCCAAACAAGATAAGAAGTCCTTTGAAGAGGGGCATTATGACTCATATTTCTCTCACATTTTTTATGATGTTTAGTTACTCACCTCATACGTGTCAGTGGTTATTGGTGGTGGTAGTGAGGGATGAGTGAGAGAAAATTACAGGCCATCAACTTCTGTATGATTAAACTGGCAAGGCTTTCAAGAGAAGGCAAAATCCAAGAAATTATTTGATTGATAGAAAGAAAGCTGCATATTTATTTTCTGGAAGAAGGGTGATTGTCGAATAGTGAGCTGAGGAACCCCAGAGCTTCTATCAGCCATTGCTTTCCCAGAAATTTTCATTTGAACAAAGAGTTTTTTGTCTACAAACCAGTAGAAACTACTCATTTAAGGATTGGAGCTTCCACAGAGAAAAATGAGATGTGGGAATGGAACAAAAGGATTGTTCCAAAGACTACTGCTGTGTAACAAATCACCTCAAAACATAGCAGCTGAGGACAACCATCTTCTTATGCTCAGCAGGAGGCTATGGGCCAAGAAGTCAGCGAGGGCCCAGCGGTAACGTGGATGGCTCTGCTCCAGCTGTGAAGTATTGATGCTGTTTCTGGAAGACTTTTGCACTCACATGTCTGGTGAACAGAATGGCTTCATGTGACCGCTCCATGTGGCTTGGCTTCCTCACACCCTGGTGGCCACAGGGTTGTCAGATACTGTACATGGAGCTCAGGGACCCATGCATACATAGTCCAGCAAAGGAGGCAGAAGCCACATTGCTTTTCATGACCAACCTCGGAAATCACACAACCTCACTTCCATTATCTTCTCTTGGTTGCAGTGGTCACAAAGCCTACTCAGATTCAAGGGGAGGGGACATAGACCCCACTTCTTGATGAGAAGAGTGTCTAAGAATTTGGGGCCATGATTTACACTACTTTAAGAATAAAAGAAGGAATTGGAGGGGAGGCTTGGGGTCTTGTACTTGGGAAAAGGAGATGGGCCTATGAATCTACTCTTCATCCAGGTTATGTTTACTGTGCACATGCTCTGATCTTTAATGGCTTTTTTTTTGGCTAAGTTAGAGCTCTTTGATGATCTTCTGAGAGAAAAGTTTTCTTCCTTACCTCTGATGTGCTCAGGAGCTGAGAACTGGACAACAATTGATTGAAATCCTTGGTGGTCATAATAAAATAGGTAGAAGTACTCTTATACATTACATGATCCTCTTGTCACTGAGCAGCTGCTCATCAGAATTTTTCCAAGCACACCTTCCTTTTCTACCTCCTGCCCACACTGCTTGGCCTCCTCTCTTTCCATCACATCTCTTTTCCTGGCCTTTTTCATTCCTCATCCCCACCTTATTTCCAGTTCCAGTCCACATGGCATTTAGCCTACGGCTCTTGGTTCTTAGAGTAAAAAGGCTAATTATGCCGAGTTTATGGTACTTTTTAAACCAGCCACTGGGAAGCAGATTAAAATCCCCAAACTCATTTTTACTGCCATTTACTTCAACATAATTTACAAGAAATAAAAGGAATGAGTATGAGATAATTGTGCCATATAGTCCTATTTTCTCAACAATACTTATTTTTATTAACACAGCTAATAGAAAGAAAATAGAATTAATCTTCATCAAAAAGCCTGCTATTGTAAAGCTGAGAGTACTAAGCAGCCAGGAATGAAGTAAAGAACTGCAATCAAATTATTGCTATTCTGGGAGTTTTACATTAAGCTCCTACACAATAATCAAATACTGAAGTATGATCATAAATTTTGCCTGGAATTTAGAAATGTGGCAGCTGTTCTGGGGCACATTTGCAGGAGAATCATGAGCTCAAATGGAATTTGCTGAGGACTATATATCAACTTACCATCAGGGTAGACAGTATTAGAAACCCTAGACTCTATTCATTAATCACCATAGATGTGGCATCACAGAGGAGAGTTATAACTGATATAAACAGCACATTGAGAGTTTTTATTTTAGATAGAGAAAACAATTGAAGGAGTTTAGGATAGCACATTCACTGTCCCCAGTTCCTCTTTTTTTTCCTTTTAGTTTAAAAATTAATTTCCCAGGTAAGAGTCCTTTACTTTAAATATTTAGACATGGCAAGTTTTAAAAAGATAAAGTAGACTGAGACTTCTGACTCACTGTTGACAGGTATCATGAATGGGGCCAATTTGGATGAGGGATGCTTATCAATTATTTTTTCACTGCAGATATTAAATTTCATTTTGTGGTTATTTTGATTTAGCAAGAAATACCTCGATTATTTTCCTCAATGATGGTAATGGTTAATGATGAAACTGTAATTTAGGAAAGAAAACAAAACGTGCCAGCTGATGTCTTGCACAGAGAGCCACACAGAGCCCATGCGTTGGAAAGAATAAGGAACCTCAATGTAGCTGGTGTGGTGAGAGGAGCGTAAGATGTGGTGGAAAGTGTTTGGGTTTTGGAGCCCAACTTGCTTTTGCACCCCTAATCCACTACTTTCTCCCTGTGTTCTTGAGCAAAATACTTAATCTCAGTAATCTAGGATCTATAAACTGGGTACAATAATCAGTATCTAGCGAGGGTGTTTTAGAGATTAAAATATAATAATTTCTACAAAATCCTTGGCAAAGTATCTGCCTCACACTCAGCAAATATTCCTTTCCAAATGGATATCAGCCACTGTGCTGGAATTAATAAGCAGTACTATAGAGTATAAAGTATAGTACTAAAGTATATTACTTTAGAGACTTTAGTACTAAAGTATAGTACTTTAGAGACTATCTCAGAGTCTCTAAATAATGAGCTATTTACTCTCTTTTGTTTCCTTAGTAGGTGGAGTGACACTGCTGGCTAGCTTTGGGCTGGATACAGTGGTGGCCACTAGGTGGAATGGTTTGAAGACTTCTGGGTAGGTCCAAATGGTCTCGTTTTCCTCGTGCCAAAAATTCCACCAGTTGCAGATTCTTTCCCCCAAGTTTTGAAGAAATTTCCAAAATTCCAAGTCCTCTGTTAAAATGCAAGAATTTCTGGTAGTTGCGAAGTAGGGAGAGTTATGAGGTTGAGGAGAAGATAGGTTAACCCAGAGGTTGCAAACTCTATTCCTTCCTTCTCTTCAGAAAACTGGACAGTCAGATAACCTATGCTGTCATGGCTACAATTGGCTGCAACTGGCACTTGCCTAGTTTTGATGGGAAGGCCACTTCTGATGGGGATACTGGTCCCTATATCCTACTCTTGACATGCTTCATACATTTTCATTGTTTCCTGCAACCCCTGAAACCCTATCTGCCCACAGTTTGTTAGGGACAAGTGCTGAGATGTTAGCTAAATTTAGCTGAAGGAGAATAGATTATGTATCAGAAGGCTTCTATAGTTCTGCCATTATATGACCTGGGACAGGTGGCTTCATCTTTGAACTCCAATTTCTTCCTGTGTAAAAAGATGGCTTAGAGGTTACAAAGTCCCTTTACTTCCTCTCATTCTCTGGTTCCTGATGGTAGTCCGGGTCCTACCTGAAGGGAGTCCAGGATCAGAGAGAGGAAGAACAGCACAGGTAAACTGGTCTCTTTTCAACATGGTCCAGGCCTTCTTGATGGTAGTGCTTCCAGGGAGTTAAGGATTTGTCAAGAAACTACAATGTCAAGTTATTGAGCCCTCACTCCATCATCCGTAAATCAGCTTTCCTGCCATCCGTTCCTCTAGAGCTATGCTGTCTAATGTGGTGGCCACTAGCTACATGTGGCCATTCACATTATTCAAAATTAAATAAAATAAAAATCCAGTTCCTCAGCCACACAACCCCATTTCAAGTGCTCAATAGCCACATATGACTAGTGGCTGCTATACGGGCAGAGTAGACAAAGGACGGACATTTCCATTATCACAGAAAGTTCTATTGGGTGGTGCTGCTCCAGAAGCTCTATGCCTCTGGAATTGCATTCAGTGACTTGATGTTGTGAGTTCTGGTAGTCCCTTGAGCAGAGGTAATGCAATCCCAGAGGAAGTCCTCTAATTTTAGTTACACTCAAGTTAACAAACTCTTGTTCCAAGCAAAAGAATGGTTGCTCAACATTCCATTCTCATGGTTCTTAGCCAGGCAGTCAACATGGTTTTATTGAACACCACCCACTCACTGTGTACTACTTAAATGAGGCATGCATGTGGCCCTGTCTCCAGATAAATAAATATATAAAGAGACAACAAAGAATTGGAGGATGGGAGTATTGGTGCACAACTCAGTCAGTCTGTAGGAACCAGAAAATCTCTGGATTGTTTTTACCTCGATGGAAAATTGCAGACAGTGTTAAAATGATCAGTTCAAAGTAAAATTCTCTGCCGTTTATATATTAATATCAGCACTGCAAACCAAAGTGTCGTAAAATGGTTGGTCTTGTCCAACCCTAAAAAGATAAAGCATTTACTATCTGCAAGCACTGTGCTAATTGCCGCACATGATTTTTCTTATTTGAGTTTCCTGATACTCCCCAGCAAAGGTCAGCCACGTACCTGTGGAGAGAGTGTGCCAGGAAGGGGCAAGAACGCAGGCTCTGGAGTAGAGCAGACTGCATTCGAATCCCAGCTTCTGCTGCTTGCTAACTTCAGGACTTTGGGCATTTACTTAATTTCTATTAGCTCTAGTTTCCCTATCTGTAAAGTGGGGGATACAATTCCTATCGAGAATAATTCCTGTGATTCTTGTGAGCCAGAAAAGGCAAAGTGCTTACTGCATTATCTGGGGAGGAGTCATCTTTTCAGTCCCTATAGCAATATACCTTGTACATATTGGACACTCAGCAAGTTTTGTTTTGTTTTGTTTTGTTTGAGGAAGACTAGCCCTGAGCTAACATCTGCCACCAATGCTCCTCTTTTTGCGGAGGAAGAGTGGCCCTGAGCTAACATCTGTGCCCATCTTCCTCTACTTTATATGTGTGATTAGCAGTGCATATGTCCACACCCTGGATCCAAACCGGTGGACCCCGGGCCACCAAAGCATACAAACTTAACCACTGTGCCACTGGGCTGGCTCCTCAGCAAGTATTTCTTGAATAGATAGATGAATGGAAGATGGAGGTCGTCTTTTTTTTTTTTTTTTTTAAAGATTTTATTATTTCCTTTTTCTCCCTAAAGCCCCCAGTACATAGTTGTATATTTTTCGTTGTGGGTTCTTCTAGTTGTGGCATGTGGGACGCTGCCTCAGCGTGGTCTGATGAGCAGTGTCATGTCCGCGCCCAGGATTCGAACCAACGAAACACTGGGCCGCCTGCAGCGGAGCGCGCGAACTTAACCACTCGGCCACGGGGCCAGCCCCTGGAGGTCATCTTTTTGATGACCTCCTTCGTCTGTGGAACATTTCCTGGGAGTGTAAGCGGTCACCTAAGTAGAATGACTTGGGGGAGGCTAAAAGCCTCTTATTCAACCCCAAATATCTTCCCACTGGCCTGGCTTCTGTTTTGAAATTTAACCATTACTCATTCCATTGGGCTAAAGGTCCCTGTTAAAAGCAAATATTACTTTAGAGAGAGAATACACTCAGCTGTTGTGTGCCACAGTTCCGGTCTAGCTGCTGAACCTTGCTGCTGAGCCTGTCTCCTAAGACAGCGCTGCATGGTGGAGACAGCTCTGGCCTGGTAGCTGGAGGGTCTGGCCTCCAGACCTGGCTCTGACATTACCTAGCCATCTGGCATCACTCCCCTGGGCCTCAGGGCCATGGATTTTCTATTAATTAAATGGAGGAATAGAGTAAATCTCCTCTAACTGGTTTGATTTGTGATTCTATAAGTGGGGTATTAAGCAGGTAAATTTTGATGGTGAGGCACGGGGCAGGGTTCGGGTTGGTGGGCCTCAGAATGTGACACTGTAGAGGTTATAGCCCTGGAAGGACAGGGAGCATTTATTAGATATGGTCAAGCAGTGCCTGATTATGAGGGCGCAAGGGATATACCATGAGGGTGAATAGGGATCAACAATGAGAATAGTTTTAGCATTGCTTTATAGCTTTGTCTGAAGCCAATTTGATTTGTAAATATCACATAAGAGTTTTAATGGATGTTAAGGATCAACGAAAGATCACCAACCCCGTGGGCCTGGAGTGAAGCCAGTTTACTGCTCTGAACGTCATCCGCAACCCTGGGTGCCCTTATGCAGTGAGGGCTTATGCATAATGTGGAAAATTGCTCTGGGACATTCCAAGGCGTGACTGTCAACTCAGTGGTGCAACCATAGACTGCCAGGAAATGATGGGCCTGGAGAGACTGGCTTGGCCCCTGGCAATGGGGAAAGAAGCAGCTCGTTGTGGCTGCGAGTAGTTTCAGGGCACAGGAGTGGAGCCAACAATTATTGAGCACCTTCCACGTTCTGGTCACCACGGTGGATATTTCACATGTGTTATTTCATGTAAATCTCACGGCGGCTCCAGGAGGTAGACATTACTGTCTTCATGACACAAGTGAGGACACTGAGGCTCAGAGAAGAAAGTATTAGAGCTGAGATTTCATCACAGGACCTCTGGATGGCAAAATTCGTACTTTTTTCCCCAAGTATGTCACACAACCTCCAGGCTGTTCTGCAAATATTTGCTGTTATAGTTCAGTGTTCTTTGCCTGTGGGCATTGTGGATGGAGGTACTGTTCTCACATTATTGCTGTTTTCAGGCATTTCTGGTACAAAGAAACAACCTCCCCCCGTGGCCCCACTGTCATCCACTCTGAGAGGCGCGTTTGAAGTCGTTGGTTGTATTTTCCAGCTGTCAGGGCTCCAATCTAAGGTTTTTGCTGGATCTTTTGTTCTTTTACACTTGGTTCACTAGGACTTACAGTTTTGTGTTTCTCCCCCACTTTGGAAACTCATGTTTGGGTTTTATTGAGAGCCATTTCTAGTGTTTTGAAAGGTTAACAGAAACTCTCAAAGCTCTCTGGGTTGCCTGTTAAGGTGTTGCAGGGAAGAGGACGGGGTGCATCCGTTTATGGGGTTAGCCACATTTGTTGATTGAGGCAGACACAGCAAACACGTTCTGGGCGCGTTTCAATGCTTTGTAATAATCAGCACATTCATGAAGGCGAGGCAAACTGCAGGGGTCTCTCTGCAGGGTAGGAGTGTCCTGGGAAGTGCCTCTTAAGACAAAGAATTAGCCAGTGCTCACGTTTAGCATATGGATCCTTCCAGGGGGCCTAGCATGAGATGCCGAAGGGAGCCTGTGACTCGCCCTTGATGAGGAGCGGTGGCCAGTGATCACCTCCACCTGCACGTGATTATCAGGTGCAGAGGCTCCACCTGCCTGGTTAAAAAAACGTAGGCTCCATGCTTCGTGTTGAGAAGGGCGGGAGCCTGTGCTCGCTGCAGGGAGGTGTATTATTGAACAATTTGTGGCTTCAACAATGGATGAGACTGGAGAAAGATGTTCTGGCAACATGGCTTTTTTTAGTTTTATCATCATTTGTCCTTTGCTTCTTTAGGGTTTTCATTATGAACTATGTCACATATTTAAGAGTTTATATCATGTAGTTTAGAGCCTAATAATGAAATGAACCCCTATGTATCCACTGCTCACTTATGGAGGATAAGCCCTTCCCCTTTTGCCTTCTCCTCCTCTGAATCACTCTTTTGAAATTTATGTTTATCATGTCCTTGCTTTTCTTGACAGCTTTACTACATATGATGGTTTGTTAACCAATTTTCCTCTATTTAAAATACAGCTTGTGTATAATAAATCCCTGCGTACCCCGTAACAGTTTCCATGTTTATAAAGATTAATTCTACTTTAAAATCTCTTCGAAGGCCTTTGTCCCAAGTGCTTGCATATGAATGTTGCCCTCATGCACAATTAAATGAAGAAATTCGTGCACTAAGCAAGCTTCCTCTCTACCCTCAATAGCACACACCTGTCAGTTTTGCTTCTATAAATTGGTATATTTTATAGGAGGATGTTAGGACAAGGAATTTAAATGTTTTTAAAGACACTTGGGGTTTAATAAGAATTTACATTTAAGTATAGCGGGAAAAGATTTCTAAAATGTAGTCTCATCCATTTCTGCTTTCCCATTCTACATTCTCCGGTAGTGAGTGAGGTTCTGAGGCAGTGGCAATTGCATGATGTAGTAATGAAAAAAATATGAGAGTCTGGCCATCCTTGTGATTTTCCAGGTCCAAAGGGAGCATATGCCTCACATGCTGATATAGATTTAGTGGACCTCCTGATATGGCTTGATGCCATTGCAGTTGTTTGGATTTAGCACAAATATGTCCTTTTACATAACATATCACTTACGGATCTTCAAGGCAAGCAATTGAAATTGGCTCTGGCTGGCTTTTGCATAAAAGGAACTTCTTGAAAGATCAGGCATCTGGTAGAATCACTGTGAAATTTCAGGCACCAGAGTTAGAATATAGGTGGGAGCAAAGAGAAGCCAGAGCCAGTCAGTCGCACTCCAGAACCAGCCTGGTGAGCCGTCACTGCTGCCCCTGCTGAATACAGCGCAGTGACTTGCATGCCCACTGCTGGTGTTGGCCTTGGATGCTGCTGCTTGGCGCTGCTGATGCTGTTGGCCTGGCAACTGACTGCTGTCATCATGGTCACCAGGATGAAGGCGCCCGTTGTTTGAGTTTCTGGGCCCTGATTTGAAGCCCCAGGGTGGCTGGATTATGATCCATACCATAGTTGACAGAAGGGCTAGAAAAGCAAGAATTTGGCTATTTTCTCTGCTATGATGGAAGTGGCTTTGTTTTCCACTAAGACCTGTATGGTGGGAAATTCACCAAATATAGGAAGTTGTTCAGATGCTGCAAGGCCACAATTTGATCAAACATAATCAACTCATTTTATCCAAAGGCATTCTTTTGATCCTTTAATTTTCCTTCTGCTGACATATTTTTTCTTTTAAACCGTTTATTTATATTCTATATTTCAAGTAGGAGAAGAAAAGATATAAAGAGATAACATTCAAAATTGTTTTACTTTATAGCTTTCTTGAAGTTTCTCTAAGTGGTACTCAAGGTAATAGTGCACTGATCCCACCCTCCTTGCTTGACCTCTTGCACCCCTCCCTTAAGAATTTGGAAATGGACCATTCAAACTACTTTCTGAGAGTACAGCTATAAAATAGGCCTAGAATGGATCAGATGGAAGGAAATAAAAATAATCATTTAAATGAGGTTTAAATATTGCTGGAATTTAGCCCTTTTCTCCCTCATTAGTAGAAATAATCAAATCATGGAATTCCGGAACCTGAAATTTCAGTTTTGGAATGTACGCTTCATTGTAATTGGAGATAGATAGATGCTTGAGGCTGCAGAAGTAGAGCTTAGTGATTATGAATGGGGTGCCGGAGTCAACGGACCTGGGTGCAAATCCTTGTTCAGCTGTGTGACCTTCGGCCAATTCCTTCATTCTCTGGGTCTGTTCCTTATTTAAGAAAGGGCAGTAATAAAGTGATAATTCCTACCTCACAGGGTTGGTAAGGGGATTAAATAAATTCATATATGTTAAGCCCATGACAAGCCTTCAATAAACGGTAGCCAGTTATTTTAAGTCTCGATATAGGAGAGTAGAGGCAAAGCTGGTTCTCTCAAAGAGAAAAGGGGCTGCTTTTGGAGAAATGCCCCGTCATTAGAAGCGTTCACATGGAGGTCGGGTGACTTAACGTGATGCGTGTTGGAGAGGGAATTCCTGCACTGGGTTGTAGGGGTGGTGGACTAAGGGGCTTTCAAGGTGCCCTTCAGCCCCTGATGCTATGGGGCAATAACTCTCTTGAGAACTCAGGCAAGGGTTTGTCCCCTGAGCTGGGCTATTCCTGCTCTAGATGGGAAAACACCAGACACTCAGGTAGGGTTGACCACAGTTGAAACCCATCTGGAAACAAACTAATCAGGACAATGGGGAAACTGGTTGGTCTGCCCAGCTGGTAATAGGTCCATAAATGTGGCAGCCACCTTCACCACTGTCACTGCAACTCTGATCACCTTCTCTGACTTGATTTAACCATGTGTTGAGTAACTTCCTCAATGATGGTGAGACACCTCTGCTGTTTGCCAAGCAGTCCCCAAATAGAAGGGCTTCCCAGCTGGCTACTTGTAACTGATTCTCTTGGTGGACTGTTGACTGGGTTTCAGCTCTCACTTGCCCCGTTCAGCTGGGTCCCTTTGTTCAGTAAGTAACCTGTACGACTCTACATGGTGAGCCTGGCAGTAGTAATGAGCAGGCCTGGGGAATGTGATATTGGGAAGGGGGCTCAAACAGCTCATGGAATGGGCACCCAAGAAGGTTAGAGGGATGCTGAGGCAGAAGGTGGGAGGGTTTTGAAGAGGAGTTTGGATTGTTTGCTTTTTTCCTTTTTAATCTTGATACCCTATACAGTCATGTGCCCTATAATGAGGTTTTGGTCAACAATGGACCACATATATGATGGTGGTCCCATAAGATTAGTACCATATGGCCTAGGTGTGAGTAAGCTATACCATCTGGGTTTGTGTAAGTTTGTTCAAACAGCGATGAAATCACTTAATGACACATTTCTCACAACGTATCCCCATCATTAATGATGCATGACTGTAGTAATAGGACACAGTGTAGATTGTGTGCTGTGTTTTGCAGACATAAAAGAACGAGAAAGAAAAGGCACAATCTTTGCTCTTGAGATGTTTGCAATCTAACTCAGCAATTCCATTCCCCCATCCTTTATGCCTCGCTACTTATTGCATTTACTTCTAGTTCTTCCTCTTTAAATTGAGAATGCAGAGGCAAAACCAGACACCGTGATAATGGAATTTTATGTCGTGGTCTTTGATTACGCTTCCCTTTCAAGCCTCAATATTTCACGTTGTGAATAATAATGTTCTTTGTTGGAAAAATCCTTAATTTGAAAATGTTGCAGATGGCCTTTTATCAGGAACTATGGACTGTCAAAATAAATAGATCTAATTATGAACCATTGTTGTGGAATGGGCTGTCTAAATAATAGAAGTCAAGTTTCCCAAAATTAAAAAAGACCTTGCATTTTAAAAGTACCTCAGAATAATCAGCTGTCTGTGGTTGATTGGTTTTCAACAAGTTATTCAGTAGATGGAGGCCGCCAGTTTTCTTCTGGTGCAGCTATTCTTATCACTAAGGTGGGGATTTGCTGGGACCACACCATCACCTCTTTGCTTGAACAGGATTTAGTGTAGGAAAATCCCACTGCACTGGTACATTGAGATGGATGGAGCACTAGGAAAGGCTTGGGATTGAGCTATTTGGAGAAAGTATGGGTTCTTGTGGGCTGTTTTAGGAATGTTAGTATAATCTTAATCAACACTGGGTTTCAGAACTGCCCCGAAGGTGAAGATGTGAGACAGCTGATATTTCTCTGCAAGAATTCTTTGGTTTGGTAAATTGGTTTTTGCTTTTAACAAATTGCTTGCCTCAAAGCAGAGTGTGGGAAGCCCCACCTCAATGGCTGCTCAAGGAGATTCAAGGGCTCTGCCAAAATAATGTCCTTGCTGCTGTTCCATCCCCAAAGAAAGATCTTGAACACATGTAAATGGATAAGACAACTTAGAAATTTGTAATTTTGTAACTGGTGACTGGAAGCATTTAGTTGGTTTGTGCTTGGTGGTTACCTGAGTTTGCTAAGGAAGATTTAGGGGACTACAGATTTGAATTGATATAAATAAGGTAGAATAAAAATCTAGATGAAACTTTGCTTTTTGTTGATTAGAGTTCAATTTAGCTCTAAAACTGCAGAAAATAAGGGGTTATATTTGTTGAAAATACACATGGGTTTAGAGAATTTAGGTAAATCTGTAGGTAATTGTAACATTACCTCTTCTGCAAAACACGTATACATTTTCTTTCTAATGTGAAATCTCCAAAGAGTTTAAAATTCTTTATAAAAACACAATTCTTAAACAAATTTTGAAATAAATTATCAGTGAGCAATATCATCCCCATTTCAGTGATAAAAATCCAAGTTTTGAAGAGAAAATTTTAAAGGAAGGAGACAGAGCTGCCACTATAATTTAAAATATATTGTTCTCTCTTCTTTCTATTTACTTTTGAAACCAGTTCAAGACTAAACAGTCTTGTGATAGGAAAAACTGGCATTTGTGCCACAACATTCTTTGAGAGTGTGTGTGTGTGTATTTGGAGCATTTATATTACAATTTTGGAGTATTTATATTACAATTATAGGAAATATTCTATTTGACAAAGGTAGATTTTGCTGAAAAATTTGGGAGAACACAGATTTGAATTAACATAAATAAGATTGAATAAAAATCCAGATGACTGAAACATAGTTCATGTTTTGCTGAATAAAGTTCTATTTAGCCCTTAAAGTGCAATAAATGAGAGGTTATATTAGTTGAGGGGCTAGCCTGGTGGCATAGTAGTTAAGTTTGTGTGCTCCGCTTCAGTGGCCCGGGATTTGCAGCTTCAGATCCCGGGCGTGGCTGTACACATTGCTCATCAAGCCCTGCTGTGGTGTCATCCCACATACAAAATAGAGGAAGGTTGGCACAGATGTTAGCTCAGGGACAGTTTTCATCAAGCAAAAAGAGGAAGATTGGCAACAGATTTTAGCTCAGGGCCAATCTTCCTCACCAAAAAAAGAGAGAGAGAGAGAATGATCTCCAGATACACAGTCTCTCTCAATCTTTAAAAAATAAAAAAAGAGGTTATATTAATTGAAAATACATATTGATTTAGAAAATTTAGGCAAATCTGTAGACAATAACCCTCTCAGGGAAACATTTAATAAATTCTTTTTCAACATATGAATTAATTCCCTAACAGAGTTAAATTAATATTTTAGTTCCCTAACAGAGTAAAATTAATATTTTACTTGGAAATGATTTTTTTCCACACTAGAATCTACAGTAAGTTGGTAAAGAAAAATGCACTAGCCATTTATTACTGCAAAAGTTTATGACCTGCCCCGACCATCTCAATGGGTGGGTCCCTAAAGTGGAAATGGTTTTAAATGTTACCTCTGCAGTATTAGGTTTGGGTGAATCTAGAGATATTTGCTGTGAGTTTGGCAAAATGAATATTGTGGAATTAATTGTTGAACTGGAATTTTCCGTTGCCAGCAGATATTCACATTACAAGCCCTCTATTTTTGTCTTCTAAATTTAAGAGCATTTCAATGGAAATTCAATACAAACATATCTTGTTCTTTTAACCTCTCTGTCCAGTTAGCAGTGTTTTCTAACTGCAGTGAGCTATTCACAGGGTCTTTTTTTCTTTCCAGCTTAAAGGGGAAAAATAAATGCAACGGATCTCCCTAAGTATTGAGCACAGATGTGCAAGGCTCAAAGACTCTCAGCTTAGAAAAGCTTTTCTCTGCTCTTGGCAGATGAGGCATGTGGAATCATCCAGGGCCCAGACCCCACTGTCTTCTGATGAAGTTGTTCCAATGTGTGAAGCATCCGGCCTGTGGAGGTTTAAACTGATTGTAGCTTGAGCCCCACAAAAGCAGGTTCTGAGATTTGTCTAAGCCCTTGATTCATTAGAACATATCCGATGGTATGTCATCCCCTGACCCCTGTGATATGAGCTCTCCTTCGGGCCGGGCCCATGAGAGGCCGGGAGGTTCACGATCAGGTCTTTGTCTGCTAAGAACATTTCTCAGCCTCTATGAAATGCTCCGCTGGCTTCATAAAAGCAATAGTTACCACTAGCTTAGCGGAAGTACCCGTTCAAACATCTTTCAGACCTTCTCCTCTTTCGCTTGAATACGAAGTTCAAAATCTTCCCTGTGGTACCCTTCTTAGAGGACCTTCAGGGAGAAGTATTTGATCACCAGAGGGGTGGTTGGGAGCATAGATTGGAGGCTGGTGTTCTCTGTTTAAAGAAGTTGCTTTAAAGAGAATTGTAGTGACTTTCCACAGGCCAGGAAAGGCCAGCTTCCCCTTGGTGTGGGGAAACTTCAAGTGGGATTAAAAAGAGACTGGAAAATGAAGATAGAGAGGGATTTATAACTGTGTATCAGCAGCTTGGACCAGTTCCTAATGTGCATCTCTAGTTAACTGACTAATTAATTATTAATATATTAACCTATTCATTAATTAAACACACATTCATTGGGCATCTCTACCAGGCAAAGTTCTGGGCTCCAGACTTAGAAAAATGAATGATGCATCTTTTTTCCCCCTTAAGGAGGCTAGAAGGAAATATACAAATAACTACAGTGCTTGCTTCTTAGATCAAATAAAGGGGAGGGTTATCTGCTACCCAATGTTATTTTTTGAAGAAAAATATATGATACTTCAAATAGGAAAAGCCAAATTCATGTTCACAATTGGTTTGTCTGCATAATACTGTCCTTACAAACCAGATAATGTTATACGGGACGTGGACTGTTGGGGGCATTGCCAATTTCAGTTCTGATTTGTCCAAAGGATGCAAGTGAAAATTTTTGCCTTTTCTTTCAAGGTGCAAAACAATGAAACCACTGTCAATACAAACTCAGGGTCTCCTTGGTGCTAGGGATCTCTATCATGGCAAATGATTCTTTCCATTGTGTAGAGTTTGATGTTTATAGAACTTTTATAAAAATTACTGCATTTAATCTTCATTACAGCCCTGTCAGGAGGTTTTGTTATTTCCATTTTTCTGTTGAGAAAATGGGGCCTCAGTGATTGTGACTGAGTTGGTCATCTCAGGTTATAAGAGCAACAGTTTCAGAGGGGGTCCTGAATGTATGTCTTCTGCCTCTAAGGCTAGGGAAGTGTGTATAATCGCTCACCAAGGATTTATGAAAGGACCGAATATAAGGACTGCGTGTAGACCTGGTTAAGAAACATCATAGCTATCAAACCGACAAAGGAAAAATAAGGTTGCAGATGGATTTAAGGTTGCTAATCAGATGACCTTAAAACACGGAGATTATTTTGGATTATCAGGTGGGTCCAATGCAAGCCTTAAAGAGGGCGGCAGAAAAAAGTGTCAGGAGGAGACGTGACTAAGGAAGAATAGGCAGAGGGATGTGACATTGCTGACTTTGAAAAGGGAGGAAAGGGACACAAGCTAAGGAATGTGGATGACCTCTAGAAGCTGGAAAAGGCGAGGAAACAAATCTTCCCTAAAACATCTAGAAAGGAACACAGCCCTGCCAACACTTTATTTTAGCCCATCGAGACTTGTGTTGGACTTCTGACCTACAGAACTGTAAGACAATAAACTTTTGTTGTTCTATGCCACTAAGTTTCTGGCAATTTGTAATAGTAGGAGCAGGAAATGAATACAGATGGGGTGGCGTGAGAGCCAGATCTGCAGCTGTCCACCTTCAGAGGGGACAGTTTGACTAGGAACCCTCTGTCATCACAGTTGGGTGGGGACAGTTACAGGGTGGATCAATAGTTCACTCAATTATTTAATTTATTATTATTTATTATGAATAAACATTTATTGCAAATCTATTTGATGCCTGGTACTATTCTAGGCCCCAAAGTAAACAAGACACACAAAAAAGTCCCGCCTTCAAGAAGCTATCATTGTAGAAGGGGAGACAGGCAATAAACAAGATAAATAAGTAAAATACATACAATAGATAGTGATAAGGAAATTCTAAGGAGAGAAAGTGATAGGAAAGTGCTGTGTGTGCGTGTCTGTGGGTGTCTGTGTATAAATTTTAGCTGGCACTGCCAGGGCAGGTTCACTGAGAAGGCGACATGGAAATAAAGACCTGGAGACTATGTCAGGAAAGAGGAAACAGCCATGTGACTTTCTGGGGGAAGATTGTCTAGAACAGAGAATGCACAGGCTCTGAGGACAAAGGGTTCCTGGCATGTTGCTGGATGGGAGACAGTGAGTAAGTGAGAACGTAGGTAAGACTTCCTGGGCGCCTGGTTGGTCTTCTGAATAGTGGCTTATGGCTCCTTCAGGTCTGGAGTTAGAACCTTTACTCCTTAGCTGGTGGTCCTTTTTTATCACCTCTCCTGCAGAGAAAAAGCAGGCCATTTCCAAAAGCCTGCCTGAGGGAGCCAGAGGCAGATAGTATCAGAATGTTTCAGTGCTGATAACCAATTTTATGGATCAGTCATTTGACTTAATAATGAGAATGAGGGAAAGTGATGCAAATAATGTAAGTACTGTTGGCATTTCCTTGGAAATTTGAATAACTTACTTTTCAAACAGCAGTCTGGTTGGTTAGTGACTGGAAACAGGCAGAATTGGGAATGCTCTAAACCCAACTAGCAGTTCATGGAGTGATGCTGGAAAAGGTGAGTCTCTTTTTCTCTCTTCGTGTTCCTCATATTGAATATGAATCCCTCAGACTAACTTTTATCCCTCTGTCTTCAGAGACAATCCGCAGCCACTATCTCCCTAAAGCTATTGTCTAGCATTTCTTTAAATGAGCAGCCTACAGAGAGCGCATCATGTGGTCCCAGCAGTGGACGGGCAGGAAGTTTTGTGAAGACGGAACACCTGGAGTTAAGAAGGAGCCAGGTGTGACCAGAGAGGAGCTGGGCAATTGGCGGTAATAGGTTAGATTAGCTCCGAGCTTACCCTGGGAGGTGGGAAATGCAGGAAATATCAGAGCCTGGTTTCTCATACAGCAAAGATCTATAAGACAGAGACTAGTAAGGAAGCAAACCACAGGAAGAGAAAGATACCCAAAGAGGTATGTGGCAGTTTTAAAACATGGTCTCAAAATCCTCCGATGGTCTTTCCATCAAGAAGTGGAGTCTATGCCTCCTCCCCTTGAATGCTCTTGTGAGTACGTGACCAATAGAATGTGACAGAAGGAACACTATGTCAGTTTCTGGGGGCAGGCCTTGAGAAATTGGTAGTTTCTGCTTTGTTTGTTGAGATGCTCACTCATGGAACCGAGTCATCATACCGTGAGGAAGCTAAACCTACCCTGCAGAAAGGCCCATGTGGAGGGGAACCAACAGCCAGCCATGTGAGAGAGCCATATTGGAAATGATCCTCCAGTCCTTGTTGAGCAACCCAGCTGACATTCCATGGAGGAGACGAGCTGTACCCTGCTCAAATTGAAGACTTGTGAGAAAACGAAACGATTATTGTTATCGTAAGTTACTAAGTTTTGAGGTAGATTGTTGTATATGGATAATTGCAACAAGGTGTATTTTAGGTGACAGAAAGGAGAAATGTCAGGTCTCACATAATATTGGTTTGTTATTTCAAATATATATAATATAAATCATATGATTAAAATCATTCTTAACCATTGTGGAGTTATTGACTCTCTCCTCAGAAAAATGTGCATATATCAACCTTTTGAGGACAGCCACAGGGGTCTCAGGACCTCCAACATTCATCCGTGGACATAGAGGCTCCAGGGTGAGACACTCTGACAAGAATCTCTCTCCACCGCTATTCGTTATAAAGTGGAGTTTGGTGAAGCTGAGGGAAGGGTAAGGGAAAGGACACCGGACTTTTCTGTTATGAGATTTGTGCTTTATCCCAGCCCTTTCATAGACTTGCTCTTTGTTTGTGGATAAAGTGCAAAAATCTCTATATTGCAATTTCTTGGATGGTAAAATGTGGATGAAAATCCTGGCCTTCCTTTTTTCAAAGGAATGTGGAGATTGAAAAAACAACAACAAAAAAACCCCTGAAGAGAACATGCCTAGAAAAGTCAGAATTTGCCCTTACAGGTACTCAATGAATATTTGTTGAATTAATTGTTAGCTATTGTCACCCATCGGGTGCTGCTTGATTAGGTAGCCTAAATCTTTAAGTTGTTGCCCATACAACCACTCTGGGACATGGACCCCAGGGAAAGAATACTAAGGAGGGTAGCAATGGAAAGGGGAGCTCAGTACAGCGTCTCCCACACCCCCAGGTTACCTCGTCACTTTCTGTTGTCCTTCGTTTTGTGGTCCGTCAAGAGGAACTAGGAGAAACAGTAGCCTGCAAAGATTGGTATCAGTTTACACCAAAACAAAACTCTGCTCATCAGCACAAGGAATTGGAAGCAAATCACACAAAAGTCTCATAAAATATAAAAGCACATAGACACTGGCTTCAGCATTGGCGTCATTGGGTAGAAAATCTATTTACATTGTTTCTTATGAGGTCAGCAAAACATTTTGAATAACAACTCCCTGGCTGCCTGCAGTGAGTCTGAAAATATGCAATAAAATATAAACTGCAGACCTGACTTAATAGTCAGGGTGTTCCAAGATTCCTTCTTTGATTTCTGCTGTAACAGATTGCATTGTTACTGTATTTGTAGATTTCTATCATCTCAGATTAAAGGATCCCAGTGTTGGTTAGGGCAAAACCCAAAACATAGGTGATGGAAGGCAACACCCAGTGTTAAAACCTTCAACAAGCAAGATCCACTGTGGTTGTTTTTCCTTCCCATTGTGATGCTATGAGGATAGGGAGGGGCAGGGAGTAAAAGAGGAATCACGTCCACATGGATTGAAGGCAATTTAGTTTCCACCAGACATGGTGACAGTGATCAAGGAATCGCAAAATCTCAAACAGTTGCCCAGCACAAACCGTGTCACAAGATCCGAGATCAAAGATATCTACAATATGTTTAGTTTTCACGTCAATGTAAGCAGCGTCAACTTTGGCTGGACTAAGTGGCCTTTAGAAATAGTTCATCAGCCCTTTCTCCTTTTCATCCTCTCTTGTCTCAAAAAACGCCACAGAATCTGATGTAATCATTATTCAGGTTTGGGTACATTTGCTTTTAAACAAGTTGCTTATGATGAATCCAGTGAGAGTTGGTGGGCAGGTCTGCCCGCATCCCACGCTGCATTGGCTTTCTGCCCATCAGCATTGAAGCTGGTAGAAGTCTCCTGCAGGGTCAGCTCAGCTGGGGGACAGATGCTGGGGACCTTGAGGGGCCTAAAAAGCAGGTCTTAGGATGCTTGTTTTTCCTTTCTAAGGAGTATGTAAATGGGTTCAGTGTGAAGGCAGCTCACTGTCAGGCACGTGAGAGAGCCTAAGTGTGAGAAGTTGAAATGCGGTCACAAAATAGCCATGAGTGAATATGTAGATTTATTCTCAGGGGTTCCCTGCCAGGGTCTCTTAAGCATTAGCCTCCCTTTAAGGAAATCAGCTGGGGCAGAGTGAACCAAACTGATTTATGGCCCATATGTAAGCAAAAGCATCCCTAAGTAGCAATTATTTTAGAAAAGCATGCACTAAAGGGAGAACTGCTATGTTTTCCCCCAGTTTTCCCTTTTGGTCTAGGTTTTGTTTGCCATATTAATTGGAGACTTATACTATTTACTTATGATCTATTGACCTTTCAGGAATTCTTTGGTGTTTTTCCACTTGTTTCTCTTCTTTGCATTGGGCTTGGTGTTAGGGAAACGGATAAACCAAGCACAGTCCTTGCTTGTCAGGAGATCACACTCGGGCAGCCTGGCCCAGCCACGTGCACAAGTAACTACTGCGCAGTTTGATGAGAAGGACAGATACAAGGTGGGGCCGTGGCACAGGTGCAAGTGCTCAACTTGGGTGCAAGGAATTGAGAGAAGGCTTGAGATCTTGAGATGGGGAGGTCTGTGAACTGTATCTTCTCAAAGACTTGGGGTGTTCCAGGTAGACGGCAACAGGGTTGGGAGGCAGAGATGGATGTTCCAAGAAGAGGGGACAGTACGCACAAAACACAGAGGTGGCAGCAGTACTGGGTGTTCTAGGAACCGTTGGTAGATTGGTAAGACTGGAGCACATGCGTGTTAGGGCAGGAAGCCTGGGACATGGCGGAAGAAGAAAGCAGGGGACAGCTTGTGGAGTGTCTTGTAGGCTGCACAGAGGCACTTGGATTTTGTTTAAGCCTCTGGGAGCCTGAGAAGGATTCAGTGGCAGGTGCTGCCAGTGCTTCTCTCATATTCCCTCAGCAGTCACCATTCCCAACAAGCCAACGGCTACAAGTCTCAGTGACTGGAAGTTTGCAAGCCTACAGGGAGCCAGGCCTGACATGCCAGGAGTTACCCTTGGGAGCAGCCCTCAAACAGTGATGGATTAATGTCTCAGCTCCTTTGCTCCTGGGGCGGAGGAGCATAACTGCAGCATACTCTATAGTCTCCCAGAGGTCCCCAGTGAGACTGAACCCCCGTCGTTCACAGCAGTTATATGATCATTAACACACCAGTGTTGACTTCCTTCCCATCCCTGCCGTTCTTCCATAGCCCCCACATTTGCTTCCTGGGGTCACTTCTCAAATAACTCTTTGCACTCAAGTTCTTAGCTTGGGGTCTACTTCTGTGCAACCCACCCTAAGGGAGTTTTGGGCATGGGGAGCAACATGGCGATGAAAGCTGATGCTAGATGGTTTTCATGAGAAAGGAAGTGGGAGGGGAAGACTCAAGAGCAATTTAGAAAGTACAATTCACAGAAATTACAACCTAGCTGGATGTATCCTGAGAGGGAGGGAAGGAGTCTTTGGTGATTCAAGGTTTGGGCTTGTTGCCTGGGGACTCCGTTATACAAGATGAGCAATACAGGATGAGGAATAGGAATTTTGGTGAAATCTAAGGGAATTGGATTTGGTTATGCTGAGTTTGAGGTATTGCCAAATATAAGTGTGGAGCTCCGAGGGGAGAACTAGCTTGGAAACCCCAATTTTGGAAGCCAGGCATCAGCCCCTAAGTAGTGGTGGAAGCTGTGGGCCTGAGTGTAGTGACTCAGGCAGTATGGGCATGAGGGGTGGGGAGAACCCGGCAAGCACAGAACTCTGGGAATAGCAAGAGGTAGCCTTTAACAAGCGAATTTATGAGGAGGAAACTGCTAAAGAGAAGGACTGAAAGGCCAGGCAAGGGCCAAGGGAGTGATGTCATAGAAGTCCAGAGAGGGAAAGGTGTCAGGAGGAGGGAGAGAACTGGAGAGGCTTGTCAAGGTAAGACTTCACATTTCCATTGGGTCTGGAAATTGGGCGGTCACTGGTGTGTTTAGGAAGTTCATAGTAATTTGGATCAATTAGAGAGGCAGGCGAGTTTCTCCCCCTTAAGAAATCTAGTTTTATTACATGGCAGATAGGCTCAACAAGAACTGATAGAAGAAGGATTGCCTTCATGAGTAGATAAGAATTTCTAATTATAGATAAGCATGATTCCAGGTGGCATACTGAAGAATGCAGTCCTCTCTTTAGATGATTTGTATGAAATCGGATACTTACGAAGCTTCAGGTTTGTTGGGTAAGGATTTACCCAGTTGGGTAAGGATTTTCCTTTTAAGCTAGTTATTATTCTTTTCTTTTAAGTTGATCCAACTTCTGTTTTAATTATCCAAGATTTCAATTTTATATTGCCTAAAGAATAAAGCTTAATCCTATAGCCGATGCCCGTTTGAATTTTAACAATTCTACTTTCTGTATCCTATTTAGTTACTTGTGGTTAGGAATTTGACGTCTAGAGTTAGGCTACTCGGCTAACTATTATAGAGGCTCTGCAACTTACTCTGTAAGATCCCTGGGGAAGGTACTTTGCATCTCTGTGCTTCAGGTTTCCTCATCTGTAAAATGGAGATAACAATACAACCTCAGATGGCTCTTCTCAGTACCAAATGAGTTAATTCATGTAATGTACTTAAAAACATGTCTGGCACAGAGTAAGTACTTAGCACCTTTTAGTGCCAGGAGTACTATTCGTTGGTGTTTTTTCTTTTTATTATTTGTTACTATTATTAAAAATTGGGGACAGCATGGTGTAAAGGAATAATGCTCGGACTAGAAAACAGAAGGCTAGGGGTCTGCTCTCAGCTTTTTTGTCAACTCTGTGGGCTTAGGCAAGTCCACTCATTTCTCTGAGTTCAGTTTCTTTATCTGTAAAAGATGGAGGTTGGAATAGGAAATCTTTGCCAGCCTTGATTTTAAAATGCTGGAAGCTTACCTTTTGTTTGGGAGTAGCTGGTTTACACAGCTGATGTTTTTCCCTGAGGGAACGACAAGTGGGCAAAAAGAGGAAATCTGAAGACATTTCCACTAGACAAATTCTTTCTGGAAAGTAAGACCAATTTTTTGTTTATTTTCATGTAATTCCTTTATTGGGCTGAAATACATAAATCAATTGCTTGTGTTATATTCAGATGCCTGATCTTTTCTTTTTGAGTGTACTTTATATTTGGAATAAATCCAGTTATTTCTCATTTTTTTCCCTTTTTTCATACCTCTTAAAATTTTTTTCATGCATCCATTTCATTTGCTGATGCTATAATCTGTACAAAAACAACTCACTTTATTCTTTTAGATTTTAAACATGACACGTGTAAATAGAATAATAATTTTATAATGTGGTGTTTTCTTGTATCTTAACACATTTTTGAGATCTGAAATTTGGTCTCTGTTCTTATTCTGCACTTATTCCAATGAACTTTTCCTCTGCTGAGTTATTTCTCCTGTGTACACATGGGGGAGCTTTTGAGACACCGCTTTGAAGAGTTACACTTCTTTGATGAGTTTTTCATCAACTCCACTCTAAGATGATGGAGTGGAATTCTCCATCGTAGGGAGTGTAATAGGGCAAGACTGACTACAGAGCTGACTGAGATTTCCCCAGTGTTCACTGTCTAATGTGAGGCCCTAGAACCAAGTCAGAATTCTTCTGAAAGTAGTGATGTATGTGTATTCTCTAGCAAAAAAGGACGAAGTTAAAAAAAATGAGAAGGAAAATTTAAGACAGATCCAGTGTTTTCTGATGCTTCAGGATGAAGTAGATGGCCATAAATGTGGGGGGCTGTCTCTTCAGGTGAAATGAGGGGAAGTCAGACGGAAACTCTCACTTCCACAGCAACGTTACTTAAAGGAGCCTCTGAAATGGTCTCATATCCATTCTCCCATAGAAAAAGAAAAATCTAAAAGCATGATGGACTAGAAAACAAATCACTCCTGGAGGGAGTAGAAGCAAAAGTGAAAAGCTTGAGTTGAGTCTGACGCTCTTGGCCTCCAGCTCTGTTTGGTGTTTGAGGAAAATGCAGAAAAATAGAAAGTGCTGTGTTAAGTGAAAGGAAACCTCTATTTCACAGACCCTAAGCTGGATTTATCATTGTCTTTCTTTTGACCTCAATTTTTTGTGGTTACAAATGTAAATAAACATATAAAAATAGCCCTGGGTGGCAGCCCCATAGATGCATGAAGGAGTATCATGAATGACTGGGACTTCCCTCTGCCGCAATTTATTTGGAATTATCAGTGGTTATCACAGTCATGTCTGAATGTTTTGTTCAGGAGACAAGATTTTAAATGCACTTGAGGGGCCAGCCTGGTGGTGCAGCAGTTGTTTGCACGTTCCGCTTTGGCGGCCTGTGGTTCGCGGGTTTGGATCCCGGGTGCGGACATGGCACTGCTTGGCAAGCCATGCTGTGGTAGGCGTCCCACATATAAAGTAGAGGAAGATGGGCATGGATGTTAGCTCAGGGCCAGTCTTCCTCAGCAAAAAGAGGAGGATTGGCAGCAGATGTTAGCTCAGGGCTAATCTTCCTCACAAAAAAAAAATAATAAAATAAATAAATGCGCTTGAAAATGAAGATTCTATGAGAAAATAAATACTGCTAATTTTTATATATAAGAAATCTATTTTTTATGTATTTAGATTTATATATTTACAAGTGACTATATATCAACAAAAACTCTTTAGCAGTCATTTCCTTATGTAAGGTCTATGGTATAACTGGATTAATGTAAATTTATATGAAATTAAATAGATCATTCTTTATGATGAGTTGGGGAATAGGTAGAAATTGTCTCCTTCTCACTGGTTTTTTTTTCTCCCAAGACAGCCAAGTTATATCCTCTGTAGTTGGTGTTCAGTTCCTTGCTGTTCCTTTTCTCTAATCTTTTCCTTGGCAGTCTCATTCATTCTCATGGTTTCAACCATTAACTCTATTCCCATCCTGGGTTTCCATCATAGACTGCAGTTGTATATTCCCAATGCTCATTGCGCATTCCTACCTGGATATGGAAGTCAAGTTTAACAAGTCAACCACCAAACTTACCTCTGTTCCTCCACTTCCCTCCTCTGCCTCTTACTCCCAGTGCCCACCACCCGTCCATGCCCAGCTCAATAATTCCTTCTCACTTTCCTATTTCTGTTCTTGAACCACCATTTTTTGAGCCACCTGGGCTTGAAAATTTGGGGTCATTTTTGACACTCACCTGTCTCATGTTCTGTGCTGTGTCAGGAGTCCCCAAGACTACCCTCTGGCTTGATGGCTTGCTAAAAGAACTCATGGGACTCAGAGAAGCTGTTATATTCATGGTTATGGTTTGTTGCAGTGAAAGGATACCGATTAAAATGAGAAAAGGGAAAGGTGCATGGGGCAAAGTCCAGGAGAAACCAGGTGCAAGCACCAAAAGTTCTTTCCCAGCGGAGTTGCACGGAGGTGCTTAATTCTCTGAGCAATGACGTGTGACAACACTTGCAAAGTATTGCCAACCAGGGAAGCTCACCTGAGCCTTAGTGTCCTGGGATTTTATTGGGGGTCAATCACATGGGCATGCAGTGCCAGCATGACTTACTTCAGCTACTCAGACTCCAGATCCCTGGGGAAAAAACAAACATCCCCCATAAATCACATTGTTAACATAAACTGATCAAACTGGTACCATATGGCCCAAGGCCTCAGACATACAACGCTATTACCAGGCAGAGTATTCTAAGGGCTCAGAGCTCGTCTCCCAGGAACTGGGCAAGTGCCAGTCCTAACAACAGGTCTTTTTTGAGAATGTTTAGGGTTTGAGCAACCCAGGCCTGCTGAGTTAACCTTACATGCACATATAGTCACACTAAGCTTTATTGGTTGTTGGAAGAAATTGGTAAGAGCATATACTGTGGTGTTAAACAGATATGTGTTTGAGTTCTAGCTGCATGAGGATTAAATGAGATGTGGCTAACATAATGGTGGGCACAGAAATACTAAATGAATGTTAGATGATTTTTTTTTTATTATTGTGATTATTGTTTTCTCTGCCTCTTCTTAGCTAATACTACTTCTGTCTATTAAGTCTAAGAGCTTATTGCTTTCCCCTTTATGCATTAGCTGCCCATGTCAGTGAACTTAGAATAAGTTATGCTTCACTAACAAACAATACCCAAATATGAGCAGTTTACAAAAACAAATGAGTATTTCTTGATCCTGGTACTTGCTCGTCAGGAGTTGCCTGCAGCTTTGTTCTGTATTGTCATTCTGAGACCCAGTCAGAAGGAGCAGCCCAAATGTGCAATATTGTGGCAAAATAAAGGAGCATATGATGGAACAATACGATGGCTCTTAACACTTTGCTTGTAAGTGGCACATAGTTTGTCTATTCCCATTTTATTGTCTAAAGAAAGCCACATAGCCAGGCCCGAGGTTAATGGATTAGGGGTACGTAATAGTCCCTTGGTGGGTGGTGGTGAATATTTGGACAGTAATGTACTCTATCAACTTCCTATCTGGCCTCTCTGCCTCCACGTTCCCTCTATCCCTGACACACTTCAATCCATCCTGTTACTATCACCAAGTCTTTATCCCCAAAGCTCAGTGGTGGGCAAATTATTTCCCTTCCCTAAAACTGCTTTAATTCATGGTCTTCTATTGGCTAGTCCAGCAAACCCTCTTTTAAGCTCAATCACTCATAACTCTCCTATATTCCAGCGAAACCAGAACGTTCACCAGCACTGGGCACATTTTATCTTAGCATCTTTGACACCATTGCTTATGACATTCATTCGCTGAGAATGAAGACCCTTTTCTGAAGAAATCTACCATTTTATTCACCTTTAACTCCTCCACAGAGCCTAAATCCCTTAGCCATAGTCATGCCTGAAACACGTGATGAATGATTGGAGGAATAAATGTTGCCCCAGTGTTTCAAAGACATCCAAGAACTATTCAATGACCATAAGAGGCCAGGAAAGGGGTGCAGGGAGGCTGAAATGTAACCCATGTTTTGCTCACAAGCCAAGTCCTGAGGTGGGGTGTGGAGGAAGGGTGTCTTTCCTAATTCACACAAAAGAACTGAATGGTATAGCCATTCAGTGGCTTTCTTTCCGGGGTTATTTTATGTTAAAAGGAAACTTCCTATTTAGGACCTTTCTGTCCCAAAAGGACTATACATATGGAGGTCATCACAGAGAAGTAGGAGGAAAATGTTGTTTTGGCTCTGCTTTCATGAAATTTTGAAGTTCTAGGCCACTCAGTCACCCACCTACTCCGTATCCCTTGAATTTTGAATGTCGGTGACTCAGGACATCTTTATGAGATTGAGTCCTCATGCTGTTTTGGGCTTCATGAGAAGAAACCTACAGAATTTTGCAGTTTTTGCCCACCACAGTTTTAGTTACCTTGGGGGCAGCACTGCTTTTACTGGAGAAAATAACTCTTGAGGCCCAACATAGCAAGCTGAGAGTAAGGATGAAGAAAAGTAACTGGATTGATTCTTCTCGGTAAAAAGATGTGAAGGCCTGTTTCATGAAAATGTTCCTAAAAATAAAAACCAGACCCTGGCAATACAGCAAATAGCCAAAACAACTTCCTTGGTTGAGTGATTTTTAAGCTTCTTCCCTGGTTACAATTTTAAAAACTGCTCCAGAAAAAACTTGTTCCAAATTCAGTACTAAAGGGGAACACTACCTCTTAGCCAGCACAATAGTGAGGAGCAAAGGGAAAGGAGCGCAACAGTACTCCGATGGCCCAAGGCGGCGTAACTTGTACCTGGGACCTATGTCCACCTGGGAAATTCTTCAGCGCTGGGCCTGAGCTCACGGTCAGGCTCAGTAGAACAGCTTTAAAGCAGACAACACCACTGTGCGTGTTGTCAGCAACATGCTGTTTTTTCTTTTGTTTTTTTTTTGTTTTTAAACAATAGTTTACTTATGCTTCTATATTGTGTCAAAGGGATTAGGTTCTTAGATTGGTAAAGTAACAAAGCAAGCAGAGAAAAATCAGGATCGTTCGTGGTAAGGTATTAACTTCATCAGGAATGAGATGCTGAACAGCAAGACAGAGATGATTAGAGGATATTGAATGAAGGTAAACTGAGTAGGTAAACTTTTCAATCCTGACATTCAGAATCCTGGTATTAGAAGTAGTGTGAGGGGGCCGTCCTGGTGGCGCAGCAGTTAAGTGCGCACCTTCCGCCTCTGCAGCCTGGTTCGCTGGTTCGGATCCCGGGTGCGGACATGGCACCGCTTGGCAAGCCATGCTAAAGCCATATAAAGTGGGGGAAGATGGGCACGGATGTTAGCTCAGAGCCAGTCTTCCTCAGCAAAAAGAGGAAGATTGGCAGCAGATGTTAGCTCAGGGCTAATCGTCCTCAAAATAAATTAAAAAATAAATAAAATAAAATAAAATAAAATAGAAGTAGAGTGAGGAGCTAATTGGTCTATGGCTGGAAAGAGAGACCTGGCTTTGAATGATAGAGAAGATGAAGTTTGATCAACTCAAGACATGTCCCCTTCACTAGTGGGAAAATGAAAGGGCATTTGTGTTGTCATGAAATATTCTTACTAATTTAATGAAATACCAATTGTGGCATTTTGGGGTCACTGTCATTACCATGACACAACTGTTCACACTTCCTGTTTACGGGCTCCAAGACTGCTCCGAGGTTCCTTCATACACAACTTGGCAATCATGACTCAACCAGTGGGCAAAACGTTGTAGTCCTGTTCTAGAACTTGAAGGATCTTGTCACTGTTTCCAACTCTGAGCAGACTTTCTGCAACCAGGTCAAAATGAGATAGAATGTTGCCTCCATTGTCTGTACTGTATGTAGAAAAGAAGTTTGTATTTCTCACTGAGCACATCGTCCTTTTCAGAAATGGCTTTTCCTCCATAGTCTTATAAGATGCTACTGACTAATGTATTTTATGTGCTTTTGCTTCTTTTTTGTTTGCATGCGTTTTCTCCCTCTTTTCAGAATGATGAGTAGTCATTTAATTATCAAGGTAGACAGATTTGTGTCCTTAAGACCTCATTTAATGGGGAGTAATATAATGTAGTTCTGTGCCCTTGGTCTCCATAGGACTCGGCAAGTAGATGCCAAATTGTCTGTTTGAGTGGTCGCTTATGAGACTAAGCTGACAGATCGCTTTTATCTAGGCCTGAGTTGGTCCCCCTGTCTGCTGTGGCTGGTGAACAATATTGAGTCAGATTTTGAAGCTGATAACTTTCCCTCAATGCTCCACACAGATTCTATTTCTTTAAATGGTTAAAGTTGAACAGTTCTTCAGTTCATTGATGCTATTGATGGCAGTAATAATAAAGAGGACTATTACTCTGAAGGGGCCAGTCACTGATGCTTGTTCATTCATTTATTCTGGAATGTTTGAGTGCCTACTGTGTGCTGGGCATTGTGCTAGATACTGGAGGTTCACTAGTGGGGTCCAAGTCAGGTATAGTCTTTGTCCTCATAGTATTTAAAATAGATATAATCTACTGGGGGAATACAGAAATAATCAGGCAGTTATAATGTATTGTGATGAGTACTATGATGGGGAAGCACAGTGAGCACATTTAACAAGATTTAGTTGCCTGTACGCGCCAGGAAATGTGTTAAATGCTGAGTTTACAGTTAACTAACAAAATAGACATTGCCCCTGCCATCATGACACTTATTGGATAAAGCTGGTGTTGATTGAATAATTGTGTAAACACATGTGTGTGATATTGCTGTAAAGAAAAGCATGGGTTATGATGAGAGAATCTGTTAGGTGATCCGGTTTAGACTGTGTTCCGGGAACGTGAATCTGAGGAGACATTTAGGCTGAGACTTAAGGTATGACTAGGAGCTAGTCACCTGCAGCAGGGGAGGCTAAGGGCTCCATGTGGAAAGAATATCATGTGCTAGGTCTGAGGCAAGCAAGAGCATGAAGATTCCCACAGCAGAATGTGGTGGTTAAGTATTGTGTGCAGTGAGGGCTAAGAGCAGAGAGAGAGGCACTAGGGGTTAGGCTGGAGGGTGACCAGGTCAGATCAAAAGGAGACTTCTTCAGCCACAGGGAGCAGATGTGGTCAGATTTATAGCTTTAGAAACTCACTGTGGCTGCAGTAATGGATTGAGTTGTGGGACAAGTTAGGAGGCTGTTGCAGGAACATAGATGAAGAAATTCAGTATGGAGTACTGTTAGCACTGTGGGTTCTGGGGCCACGTGCCTGGGCTTGAATCAAGCCTCTGTCACTCAACAGCTGGACAGCTCCGAGCAGTCTCTGTGGGCTTCTGTGCTTGCTTCTGTAAAATAAGGACCATAATACCCATGCCTATCTCATTGGGTTGCCGTGGCTTAACCACCGTTTAGTGCTCAGGGCAGTTTGTGGCACAGCACTGTGTTTTGTTCAGGCTGTGCTCTGCAAAAAGGCTTGTGGTTAAAGGGGCCAGTGCAGGGCAGAACATGCTCCCAGCTATTGAGCTTTGTGCCCTGGAGGGGGCTTCCTCATCTGGGAGTAGGGAATGCCTTTTGTAATTCATCCATCAAAAAGGGGCTTCTGTTTGTAATCCAAACAAAGCCATCTTACATGGCTAGCAGCAGACCTCCCACATATTAAGTACTCAATAAATGTTATCTGCTATTAATGGCTGTATAACTTTGTGCATATTATTGAACCTTCCATGCCTATTTTCTTATCCATAAAACAAAGTAATAATGGTCCCCACATAATTGAATTGACTATAAGAATTAATGAGTTAAAACATGCAAAACACTTAAAATAGTGCCTGGCATAAGTAAATATATGTATTAAAAAGAAAACTAGGGATAGAGAGCATTCATTCAATGAGATTTGTGAGCCAACTATGTGCCAGGCACAGAGCTGAAACTTGCAAGACAGAGACAGATATGGCCCCTGTCCTCATGGAGTAAACAAAAATTTACCCTGATAGTGAATTGAAACTATGATAAGTGTTATGAAAATGAAGTCTAGAGGATAAAGATAATTAGGAAGATTTGAGAAAGAGTTTAGAAATAGAAAAGACAAGATTCTGATTAGATATAGGAGTTGATTCTGGGAAGATTGTGGGCTCATGGAAATGTTTCAAGGAGGGCGAGTCAGCCATGTGGGCCAACTTCAGAGGTACACTCATAAGGTTGAACTGGATTACCTAGCTAACTTTGTGTATGATTTAAGAAATGAATTCAGATGTAAATGAAAATGCACAATAATATATTTAGACTTTATTTGGTACACTGAAAAATTCCCTAAAGGCTATGCAGAGAAAAACACATATACTCAACTGATTTTAAATATATTATATAACTTGTGAGATTTGTTACTTAAAGATTTCAAGTAGCAAATGAAGTCTGGATCCCAGCTCATTATAGACATTTAAAGATTGGATTTGAATTATCACCATTTTTTTCCTTCGTAAACTCTAAACAATGCCCTGATTGTCTATTTGGAGAAGACGTAAGTTAAAGCATCCCATGTGATTTTGCTGCCTTTGTCCTGTTTAATTCTGATAGTGTCGTGGATGAGTCAGATGACCTTCCCTGGGCAATTTATAAAACACTGTCTAGAGAGAACATGGTGGAATATTCATGGGCACCTTCAGTAGTTTAGGATTACTCTCAGACCACATTATTATTCAGAGCTTTGCTGAGGGCTTAGAGTACCCTAGGCAACACAGAAGTTCTTTTGATATGCTCCTTAGTATTTCCTCTTTTTTTAATCCCCGGGTGGAATTGCACCTGGATCCATAGCTGGTGTCATTCCTTTTTGCCCTCCTTTCCCTCCTTCTTTCTTCCTGACACCTTATAAAGATGATGATGTTTGGGGAAGCGAGCAAAAAGTGCTATAGGAATTTATTGGCCTGCAGGAGAAAACTTCTTTGCTTTGCCATGGAGTGCTATAATATTAATTATGAGTTGTTTGTGTTTTGGAGGCTTATTTTTGTTTTGTTTTTGAGCTGAAGGAAAACCTGTAGCAGCACCATTAAGTAGATCAACAATCCTGGCTCAACTGTATTTTTCAAGGAAAGAAAGGCTTGCTGCCAGTGTTGGGGCTGCGGTAGGTAGAATAATGGCCCTCCACTTCCCAAGATGTTCAAGTCCTGGGCCCTGGAAACTGTGAATATGTTATGTTACCTGGCAAGGGGGAGTTAAGGTTGTAGATGGAATTAAGGTTGCTAACATGATGACTTTGAGATGGGGAAATTATCCTGATTATCTGGATGGGCCCAATGTAATCACAAGGGTCCTCAAGAGTGGAAGAGGGAGGCAAGGGGGTAAGCGTAAGAATGATGCAGCATGACAAAGACTCAACTAGTCACTACTGGCTTTGAAGGTGGAGAAAGCGGGCCATGAGCCAAAGACTAAGAGCAGCCTTTAGAAGCTAAAAAAGGCAAGAAAATGGATTATTCTCTAGAGCCTCCAGAAATGAATGCAGGTCTTCCAACTCTGATTTAGGCCAGCAAGACCCATTCTGGACCTCTGATGTCTATGACTGAAAGATAATATGTTAGTATTGTTTTAAGTCACTAAGTTTGTGATAATTTGTTACAGTGGCAAACTAATGAGGCCTGACAATTGCAAGTTGTAAGAATCTGGAGAACAGGAGGGCTATGTTTGTAAAAGAAACAATGTTAAATACATTACAAGTGTTCTGTAAATCTTAGACAATTGGTAAGAATCTAGAGAAGAGGTAGCAAGCTAACAAAACCATCAATGTCTAGGGAGGTGGTGTAAATAAGGGAGACAGGCCTGGTGGAAGAGAATAGGGAGGGGAGGGGAGTGTGGCAGACCAGAGAGTTCATGGTCAGACTTGGGAGGGCAGTGGCTGCTCAGTTCCAGGTGACTGTAGGCATGAGGAAATATGAGCACTATTGCTCAATTTTTCCAGTCTTTTTGAAAGAAGCCCAAATTTTGGAATTTTAATGTGAATTATCCTAATATTTAACTCTAGAGAGTCTAAATAAAAACTAGCAACTAACTAATCAAACCCTATGCTGCCTAAACACGTGCACAGCTGGATGGAGATGGCCTGTGAGCCTGTATTCTGAGATGGCCATTCTAGAAGTGCAGTCACTCTGAGTGACTTATAATTCTCGAACTTCTGAGTATCACAGCCCCAGATCCTTTTTAGAGTGTAAGAAGCTGATTTAAGGAAGTTAATAATTAAACTAGTCAATGGTAAACATCAGGTTTCAAGTCTCAGTGTGTCTGATTGCAAAAGCCAAGTTTTTTTGTTTCTTACATCTTACTGCTTCTAAGTTAAAAGGAAGAGATTAATAATGGTGGAGAGATAAAAGGAGAAACGGAAGGAAAACAATTAATATTTACTGAACACGAAAAGCTTATCAGGCATTGAACCAGGAATTTTAAGCAAATTACTTTTTAATTCTCACAACAATTTTATGAGGTAAGCAATACTCTCGTTTTCTAGGTAGGAAATCTGAATCCAAGAGATGTCAGGTAACTTGCGCTTGGTCACATAGATAATAATGGGCAAAGGAAACTGAAAAGGACACATTTTTTCAGTGGTTAAGGGTTTTAGAGAGAAGGAGGAACAACACTCGCTCTGAGCTGGAGAGAAGAATGAAGTGGTAAGGACTCACCTGCAGGACCTTGTCTTTCTTGGTGCAAGTGGGCGGTAAGGGTATCTTGTCAGCTTAGGGGTAGGTTTATAAGGGCGGGGGTGGTGGTGTCAGATTGGTTACTTCCGGAGGGAAGAGGCTGGCCACCTGAGTGACGTGCATAGAGGATTGAGACATGAGGTGGAAATGATTGATGGACAGAGACAAAGGCCAACAGGTAGAATGGCTTTGAATGGAATGAGTACACGCTCCCTTGATTCTTAGGGTAGCATCTCTTATAAGCAGTAACCAGAGAGGAGTTGAATGACCAAGATTGGCCAATGACTTGGTAAAAGTTGAAAGATTAAGAAAGCTGGGTGGCTCAACTTCATTAGTCTGTAGGAAATTAAAATTAAATCCACAGTACCACATTGATACTATACCATGTCCATCAGAATGGCTAAAATCAAAAAGACTGACAATACCAATGAGAATCAGGGCAGCTGAAATGCTTATAGACTGCTGGTGAGAGTATAAATTGGTAGATTCACTTTGAAAAACTGTTTTCAGTATCTAAGAAAGCTGAACATAGGTAACAATCTATAGCCTAGCATTTCCATTCCTAGGTGTATGTCCAGTGAAAATATGTACATTTGAGTGCATGTGCAAGAATGCTCATAGTAGCATTATTTGTAATAGCAAAAATGAAAACAGCTCACTAATTTGTGATATAGTCACAAAATGAAATACTCTGTAGCAGTAAAGAGGAATGAACTATATAGTCTTACGCGATGTGGATGAATCTCAAAAATACAATGTTGAGAAAAGAAGCCAGACACAAAGCAGCACATGCATACACTTCCATTCACATAAAGCTTACGAACAGACCTACGGTATTAGAATTCAAGACCATGGTAGCTTTCAGGGAAGGAGGTGACTGAGACGGGACATTAGGCGCTAGGGTACTGCAGTGTTCTAATTCTTAAAATTTTGTTACATGGGTATGCTTACTGTGTGAAAATCCACTGTCCTTTTCTGTGCACATATTGTATTTCAATAGAGTATTAAGAGCAAAAAATGTAAGGCCTGGATGGCAGTCTAAAATCATGACAGGGCAGTATTGTAATTGCTGACGAGTGCAGCCAGGAGAAAGGATTGAATTATTGACTGTGTCCCCAATTAAAGTGGATGTGGCGGGCTGGGGGAAATTAGGGACATGTTGGTTGTGACGGGTGACGGAGAGTCACTACGTTTTGGGGTAATGGATGTGAATGACACCTTGTTATGACAAAGTCTGCTATGTAGCTGTTGTGGGATTGGAAATACAATATTGCGTCAGCTGGGCAGCTCTATCTGATGCTGTCTCATAAGATAAGTCAGCGAAGGCCATTCTCATAGTCCAGCATGGGAAGGAGTTAGTTGTTTAATTTAAAGTGGGTACAGAGGAGACCCTGACAACTCATTTCTTGACCTGTTAACTAGGCACTAGAACTCTGTACAGGGAAACTGAAGGCTGTATTATCATATTAAGCAAATTATATGCAATGTAAACAAAGCTTTTGCTACAGCTGTGAGCTTGAACTAGTGTTTCCTTGTCTATGGTCTCTTAGCAAAAGAAATGCAGCAGGTAGATAATAATGTAAACAGTTAAGTTCCCTACGTGGCTTTAGAAGGAAGGAGACAATTCATTCTTTCTTATGTGTTCACTCAAAGCACCTTTTTTTTCTCTTTCTCAGGAAACTAGATTTGGGATCTTTGTTTTAGTAAAGTCTATTCACTACCTAGGTATCTTGGTTAAAATAGAAAGGCCATTTGTCTCATGAATCAAAGGTTAAAAAAATGTTCTTAAAGAATTATATTAATATCCAAGATTGCTTTCCAAATATCGTGGTGACTGAGTCTGAGCAGTCATTATTACTGAGGTTGGTGGACAATTAAGATCAGGGTTGCATTTTCTATCCTCTTGTTGCTTCCTTCTCTTCTGGATTGATACGTGTTCTGTCTTTCCTTACATATTGTTGATTTCTGAAGTTTCATGAAGATAATTCTAAATAAGTTTCATTTATAATTTTTCCTTAGTTTTAGAGATTCTGTTGAATGTGGTCTGTGACATATTATTATGACACCTTCAATGGATTATAAATATTCCATTATACAGCACATACCTAAGAAGACCTTATAATTGATCATGCAAATTGGGACCTTTTGAGAATAAAAGGGGGTCCTATTAATAATTCTGCCGGGCAACAGATGTGAACCAGCATTGTCTGGGGCAAACTGGGAGGTCCAGTCGCTTTACTCAGAGCCCTGCTGGCAGGAATAAGCGTTGTGAAGGCTCTGTGCTGTTAGCGATGCTGCTTATCTGGCCCACCCACTCTGGACTGAGTGATTCACAGGCATTAACTCAGCTCAGTTCTCTCTCTAGTGATGAGAACTATAAGGCCTAATTACTAACAACATATATGATACTACGAGGCAGGTTTTGGATATTGCTTTCCAATGCCTCCCTATTGAAATCCTGGTGCAAACCTGTGACCAAATATCACTAACAGAATAGCCTCTATTCATGTCTGGCCTGATCTTTCTTTCTGATTTTCCTACTTTCACCTCTCAGAGTCTTAAGACTGTGAACAGAGAAGTCTTAGTCTTGTTAAACATAGGATCTTTTTTTTTTTTAATGACAAGGCTAAGAAGTCCTTATGGCATACAGTATGTTTGCTACTCATCCCTTATCCCTGGGCCTGGCTTCCCCCTGGTGGGACCCCCTGAATGTCCTGCCTTCCTCCTCCTTGGCTCTTGGATCAGCTAATTCACTCTTCTGTCTGTGCACTCTCTTCTCCATGGTGGGAGTTATTGGGAATCCAAGGGTTTAACCACACCCCACTCTCCTGTAGGCTTTGGACCACTGGAGACATAAAGACATAGAAGTCAGATGAGACTTCTTTAATACTGTTGCATCTTCATTATGGAGCTGGGCCTGGCTGGCTTCTCACCTCTTCCCCTTGGTAATAAACTTACCTCCTTGGTCACAAACCAAGCAGCTGGGCCTGCCCCTGTGGCTTTCAACAATGAGGACAGAAGAATGTCTGTGATTTCAAGCTGGTAGATCAAAGTGGAAGGGAGAGTGCTAAAGAAGAGGGGAGGAAGAATTACAGACACCTAGAAGGAGAAAGAAAAAGGCATGGAAAGAAAGAGAGGAGAGAGGAAGACAGACAGACAGAGAGCGAGAGGGAGCGAGTGGGCTGCAGCACTCAAGCAATGGAAGTACAGAGAGGAATGGAGGGAGGGGTGGAGGGAGGGAGGGAGAGAGGGAGGGAAAGAGGCCAACAATCAAGTAATTCTCTTCTCTACCCATGATGGAAAATGAATGAATGCTGGAGTAAAGGAAAGATACTTCCTCCTTAAAACCAACAGGTATTGGTGGTAATTCCTATTTTATGTGTTAAAGCAAGATTGTGGGGAGAGGGAGGAAAAAGACCCCCCCCCTCACCCCCGCCATGTCCTGCCACCACCACTCCCCCAGCACAGGTCATGATATACCCTGTGAAACTCGTTTAAGTACATCCTGAGACTGCAACCTCAAGAATGTTACTATTCAGCCATTTCTCATGCAGGGTCCTGGGGGCCGCAGTGAGACCCTGGACAACTGCAATGCCTTTCCCACATCATCACTAAGGAGTGTGAAGCTACACCTTTGTTACCTGTGAATTGCAAAACATCAGCTCTCAGTCTGCAGGAAAAGGGTACGACACCTTTTATTTTAGATAAAGAAAACTTTATTATTGTTGTTCTTATTTTATAAAAGGGACAATTGCACAAGCATGATGGAGAACCATTCTACGAAATATTTGCAGATGTATTATCCTTGGATAAAACCAGGGAATGGTAGAGGATCAAAGACATTTCCAGGAAATAGAATCAATTTCTTTTTCCATGATATTTCTTTCGTTCCCTCTGTCTATAAGAGCTGAAAGAGAACTCTCAGTGATGACATACCTAATTCACAGGTGCCTTCTCTGGAGCAGGCAGGGCTTTTCCTCCTTCTAGGGCAGGGTGGGGCAGTTATTTTAGTCCAAGTGAAGGCATGAGATCATGTGGGGCCTGGAGACGTAGCTCTGGTGGCTCCTCCAGAAGAGTGAAAGGGGCACTTGACGTGTGTGCTTCCAATGGGCTAGGAAGAAGTCAGTTTGGTGTTAAGAGCTTATTCTTCAGATTCAAATAGCACAGAAAGACTGTAATGACAAACATAGTGAGCCAGGGCATCGGGACTCCCACTGAAAGCCCAGGGTAACTGGGTCTTAGCGGGAGGGGAAACATGAAATTGAACGGTGAGATAGGACAGGAGAAATTTCAGATCAGTCAGACTGGCCCAACTTGTTGAAACTCATAGTCCACTAAGGAATAGGAAAGATGACCCAGACTGGGATATTTAGGATAAAAAAAAAAAAAAAGAAAAGAAAATGTATTTTCATAGTTTCCATTTGGTGTAGAATTCTTATTGATATAAAAATTCTTCTTGTAAATTACTTGTACCCCCCAACAAATAAGGAATTGGTTTTCCAAATAGACTGTGTATGTACCCATCTGGGATCTGTGTTCGTTAGGACAGAATGATCTCAGAGATCGGGCAGAGTGGTTTGGGCTTGGGTTTAATTTTCACCTCTCTTGGTCTCATGTGGCACTAACTTATTTCCCTTTTGCAAAGGTTCTAGAATCTGTTTCATGTGAGAGGTTAAAAACCCGGTGCACCAATAAGAAACGCCCAAATCTTCATATCCCCTTAATCACTTGACTTGTCAGGTGCCTCTCCTTGGATGAATTTCATGTACATATTGATGTCATCTGTGTTTTGTTTAAAGTCGACTTCCAGGGCTGTGATGCTGCATATATATGTGCAGATTATTCACTATACAAGTGGGCTGGGCTGCAGGGAGTGAGTGAGAGTGGAAAGGCAGCCATACTCTGCTTGCCAAGCCATGCCGTGTGATGTCAGTCTGTGTCAACCCAGAGGAAGGGGTCCTTTTTCCTGTGTTCCACAAAGGTGCCATAAGGGCTAGTAAGTGGCCTAGATTGACCATAAGGTCTCCTGTTTTGGAGGAGAGCAGGCAGAACTGATAGAATCTAGAGTTCTGGAAGTGGACAGATTCTTAGATAGTCTCCGTTACTTAAGTCTACTACTGAGTTTGGTTAATCAGAGGATTTTAAGTTCTAAGTTTAAGGAAGCCTTGGAACCTAAGCATGTTTGGTATGAAAGAGTGCTTGCTATAAAACTTCACTGTTTAGGGAAAATTGGTAATTTGGGACTACACTGAAATCTATCCTTCTATCCGTCTATCCATCCATCTATCTGATCTGTCTCTTTATTACCAAAGAGGGCTTGCACTGCTCATGCAGCTGTTGGAATTGAATGATGCAAGGAGGGATTACGAAACAATAGGGCAAGGTAGAGACCTGGCCAATGAAGCCTTTCCCCATCTGTGGCCACCGTCACCCTGAGGGGATTGTAGTCTTGCAGTAAAGCAAACATGCAGTTCCAGGGGCTTCAGATATTTTGACTTTTGCAAAAGGAACTGGAAATTGAGATGTGAAATCTCCTGATTTTTAAATACTGACAGCCAATTCAAATGTTTAAAAAACACTGTGCTAACATTGTGAGACTTGTCCCCAGTCGCTGCATGCCAATTTGGGAAAATTTATTGGTCACGTTAGGTGTTTGGGTGTCAGTTTGTGACCTCTCTCTCTAAGGGGTATATGTATGCCCTAAGGAAGGTGTCCTCTATTATCTTACAGGTGAATGGGAAGCTTCCCTACCTTTTAAAGTATAGGTATCATCCACTCATCCCTCTATCTTTTGGAGGAAAGGCGGTCACATTACTTGGATTATACAGAATAAACATTGTCGTTGGTCATTTAGAGAAATTATTATTAGCCCAACTGCTTCCTGATTATGTGAAGTGTGTCTATCAAGACTTTTCAACAGGGTCCTCCACGGGCTTACAAAGGAGTTTAGGCTTGGCAGCGAAAACAGAGCGCTGGGAAGGAAACATTTCTGCTTCTTGGGAATAGAGCCATTCTGTGTATATTGGTTTCGAGAGGAGGGATTTTGTAAAGCAAGCCACTTTAATCTACATTTCTAAGAAATAGGAACCTTCTTGACAGAAATGCCACCTGTTTTAATGTCTGAGCACCAATGGCACTCTGCCAAGTTGAGAGCAAAGTTAGGAAATTTTAATCAAGCTGGCATCTCACAGAATTTATGAACATGCATGGTTCATAAATTTTATCTTTTTGCTTGAGGAAAAAATGACATTTCTCTGATTCCATGGCAGAAAACCTTTTAAGGTTTTGTGAAAGACTGTTAGGATCAGAATGAAACATGTTACAACATTCAATAATATTTTATGATATGTTTAATGTTTTACGTTTTATCATATGTTTTTATATAAATAATTTAATATTTTACAATACAGCTGATTTTTTTACAATGGCTTGCTAAGAAAATCCTGCACAGGCCCATGTAATGCTAGAACAGTCATGATAAAGCACATAGTCTCCCTAGCTTCAGGTTTTTCCCTCCTGTCCATCCTCCGCCGAGCCGCCGACAGTTATCTTCTGATAGATCCTGGCTTGGGTGACACATCACGCTGGCAGCATAAGAATTTAGGAAGTAGCTCAACAGGACACCCCAGTTTGGATGCCCTTCCTGAAAAGGCGTGTGCATGTTCCTCCTGGGTCTGTTGGCTACTGGCAAGTGTGAGCCTTGGAGCCCTAATGAGAATTGGAAACTCAGGAATTCTCTACCCCAGACTTAGGGAAGATCACCGAGCTTTCCCTGTAGGACTAGTAGAACTAGCATTCTATTGTGAAAGTTGAAAAGTTTGACCAATTTTCTCAGACTGTTGGATTGATATTTGTGTATCTATAACTTAATGTCACTTTTCCATTTAACGTCCTCCAGTAGCTTCTCATTGGATTTGGAGTAAAATCCAAGATCTTTTCCTTGAACTACATGGCTCATTTTGAGCTGGCCTCTGCCTTCCTCTTCTGCCTCGTCTCCAACTACTCAGGCCTTCTTTCTCTTCTTTAAATAGGCTAAGCTCTTTCTTGCTTCAGGCTCCTTGTTGAAACTGCTGGTCTCTCTTTCTGGATGATCTAGGTGATCTTCCTCAGATCTTTGGCTTCTTTTAATTTGGGCTTTGACTCAAATTTGACTTTCTTGGAGAGGTTTCCTTTGGTGACCCCACCTCCACCAGCACTCTGTCCCATCACACCGTTTCATTTTCTTCATAGCACTTATTTGAATGAATCTTATTTATTATTTGCCTCTCCATTAAAATGTAAGCCTCACAAGACTAAGACCCTCTCTACTGTACTTTATTGTTATATTTTCAGAATTTAGGACAGCACCTAGCATGAAGTCAGTGCTCGAAAGTATTTGTTGTGTGAATTACAATTTGCCCCCATTCAACGGCTTTACCTGCAATCTGTTTTACTCTTAATTGGAATATAATTTTGTTATTTGGCCGAGATGGGAAGAATAGGATTAGAGGTTGGTGAGGAAATGGGAAAATATGAGAATGGTGAAATTAGCTATGTGATTTGAGCAGTGAGTCAAAAGCATTGTCTTAAAAAAGAAGTGGATATACAGTCATGCATTGCATGATGACATTTTGGTCAAAAATAGACTTGCATATATGATGGTGATCCCATAAGACTAGTACCATAGAGCCCAGGTGTGTAGTGGGCTACACTATCTAGGTTTGTATAAGTGTCCTTTATGATGTTTGCACAATGACGAAGTTGCCTAATGATGCATTTCTCAGAAGGTATCCCCATCGTTAAGTCATGCATGACTGTATGATACTTAAAAGTCAGACTCTAATATAACTTTACAGTGGATGTAGTTGTGTAAATCATGCACACCCCAAGCTTTATCTTTATAATTATGACAGGAACAGGAAGCCTGGTGACATTTTTGCAGAGCATTAAATACATGTAGTGGGCTTCACGTTTGCTTTGAGCCTATCTGCATGGCAGATAAATGCTTTTCCGATAGCAGAAAACATGTATTCAAGATGATAAGCAACCAGCGATAGAGCCATAGCTAGTTTTTTAAAAGGAATCTTCCTTCCATCACCCTGAAACTCTGTGATGATCCATATATTTATTTATGAATGGCTCATCTGGGGCCAAGGGCAACAGAATTAATCTTTTAAACATCAAACAGAAGTAAAATAATATTTTTTATCTGTACTCTAAGATATGTTGGACAGGAGATGTTTCATGAAGCTGATGAAATTTTAACTAAAGTAGTAAATAATCCATTAAGATTTAACCCTCATCAATTATCATCCTTATTGTTACCAGATGGCAGAAAAATGTAAAATTCTGTTAAATGCTACCTCTTGATAGAAAAATATGAAAGTGCGGCTGGAAATTCTCAGCTTCCCTAATGATGACTCATCTGACCCTCCAGTCATTTCCTCCAGATCTGAAATGAAAGAAAGCCAAATGGTTTTCTGTGGTTAAAAGACTTTTATCAATACCGGTCCATAGGAACAGACCAAACACAGGGAAGGAAGGCTCTTGACAATTTTTTGGTCTATTTCACATCTCTTGAACAGAGCTCTAAATGTAATCTCCTCATTGAGGACGTGTATTGCATTTCTGTGGCACATAAATTGCCTTCTCTCCTCTATTCCCAGATCAATTACAGTCTTCTGCAGGCAACAGAATTGCAAATTCTTGTGGGATTAATTAGCAGATCAGAGTAAGGGTAGTAATGGGGGGATTAGGAAATGGTCTGGGACAGAGGTGAGCAAAATCAGAAACAATGAGTCTGGGCTGTGATACGGTCCTAGCTCACTGTTATTTTGTGGAAGCTACAGGGTCTTGGAGTTTTATTCACTTTATCAGTTGTGATGGGCTAAGATGTGCTGCTGTAGTAGTGTGAGGGATTAAACAACAAAGATTTATTTCTTGCTCCTGCCGTGTGTCCATTGTGGGTCAGCTGGGTGCTCTGCTCATCACTGTCACTCAGGGACATAGGTTGATGGAGCAGCCAACATCTCCAATGTTGCCGGTTACCATGCTTGAGGGGAGTGTGAGCTCTAAAGAGTCTCACCCTAAGTGGTTACATGCTCTTCTACAGAAATGGTATGAGGCACTTCAACTTAAAATTCATTGAATAGAACTCATGGTACCAGGCTTCACTCAACCATAAGGGGAACAGAAAGTGTAATTGTGAACAGAACTAGTGACATTCATTTAGTATTTGTCTCCTTGTTTTTGGCACAAACTGATTTATTAGAGTAGGGAGGGTAGGCTGGTTATCAGAGAACGTCTCATTTTCTTCATTCAGAATTACCATTGATTTATTGAATCATGATTTCATTCCTTAATAGTTTACCTCATGGATTGAGTAATTTTCACAGATGTATTTAGTAACTGATTATTTATTTACTGATCAATGCATCAATTCTTGAATTTGGCCAACATTTGTGGGTCACCTGCTATGTGCTCGATCACTATGCTAAATGCTACATAGGATGGCTTTGTTGAATTATCACTCAGTCATCACTCACTTAGCTAACCCCAGAAGTAGATAGATTTCACTGCAGGCAGAGAAAGTTCTTGTGAGGTTTACCCACTTTGTAGGGTGTTGGTGAACACTAAAGATCATGTTTTCAAGGTGCCTAGTACTTTCAGTGATGATGTTGATAACGGTGTTGCAACTTGATCTGGATTTTATAGTTGATTTCTTAAAATATTTTTTATTCAACTGGCAATTCAATTAAGCCATGCCCATTGACTGTTAGTCATGGAGTCAGGACTGCTTCCTTCTCCAATCATGGTCTGCTGAATTGGGACACTTAAATACAGTTCAGTCCTGACGATAACAAGAGTATGGACGCCAACCATACATGCAGTAGTTTCTGGGAGGAGACTTGATCACTCAGCGCTGTCCCTGTGGGATGACTAATGCAGAGCTAGGTACAATGTTAGATATGGATGAAGGTACTTAAATTTAAGCTTAATTGGGCATAAACCCATAACTCTTATCTTCTACTCTCTGGTCCCTTGGCCGTTGAAGTTGGGTCCAGCCTCAGGGATTCCCTTCTGCTGACCCCAATTCCCTGCATTTTCCCTTTAATAGATCACAGCTGTGTAGTTGGTGCCAAATTTGTTTTGTGCCCTTGTGTGTTAAAAGGCAGATATTTGGCATGAGAATTGTGGGTTACTTCTTGTAAGGTTGTGCACCCTCCCTTAGTTGTTTCCAAAAACAACTGTATTCCAGTTGAGTGTGAAGATTCTCTTTGTGATTTTCTCAGATTAATGCTGTCGAATAAACTGACTGGGTGAGGTTTCCTTCTGCACAGATCTGAATTTGGGACTTCTGGCCAGTGTTTTACGGCTTTGTCTGAGAAAGAAAGGGATATGAGCATGCTTTAGGTACATGGCTTCAAAAATCCAAGTCTGCTTTGCCTGATTTTCATAAAAGCAATTGCATCTACTTCTTTTATTCTGGTTTCACCCCTACTCCCTGGTCACTGCTAGAAACTACTAAAAGAGGAGACCTTGTCCCCTAGCAACAAACCACATCCACTTCTGCCCTCAAATTAACAAAAGGTATTTATGAAAGTGGAGAAGGCGAATATGAGGAAAGAACATGTCTTGTTAGGTAAGGAAATATGTGACTATAAAGGTGGGAGAAGGGGTGTGTGTGTGTGTGTACATGGGCAAGAAAGAGAACAGGTGGATAAGACAGGAGTGATTGTTTACCAGATGATTCTATAATATTAGTGCATAGATAACGAGCACAAGAACAGCTTTGGGGAATGTAAGCTGGCTTTCTATGAAGGCCTGAAGATACATTATTAGATGTATTTTACTAGAAGGATTGTCTTTGCAGAAAGATTTTGAGCTAATGTTTTAAGAAGTCTTTAGGGAACAAGCAATTTTCTTCTTTGTTGCCCTAAGAACGGAATAGAAATAGGAAGTTCCATCCTTTTATCTGTTTTCTTTGTAGGGGAAAATCAGCTTCTACTTCCTTGTAAGACCCATCTTTGAAACATTTTTTTTCAAGATGTCTTATTTTTATAACAATATTCTGTTTAGGCTATATTCTTCAAAATCTTAGTCTGGAACAGCATTTTTCCTTATATACATTTTGTAGCTCTGACTTACCTAATGGAATACCATGTATGTCCTAATCCTAACACTCAGAATGGAAGCCATCTGAAGACAGAGGTTATATCTTCATTCTTGTAATCCCCACAAAGCATGTGCCCAGTGGATGTCCTTTGATTGACTGACTGAATGAATGAATGAGGATAGACCCAGGACTCCCAGTAGGAAGAGGGTAAAAGGTTATTTCTGTTTTCTCTTCTGCAGTGGGAGATTACCTAAATATCACACATGACACCATCACACATATCTTGTTTGCCAGTAATTTGACTTTATTTCTTGTTTATTTAAATTCAGGAAAAAATGCAGAGAATTCCTCCTTGTAAATCCCCAAATTAAACTTGAATGAAAACTTATGTTAAATAATGTGCGAAATTCACTCTATGTTCAGCTGCCAAGGGGCTTTTGCCTTTTGTTTGGGTAAATTACGAGGCTGATCTGGAAGGCTCAAGCCCTGGAATGACAGGTCTGTGACACCATGGTGTGGTGGGTTGGAGGAGATGGTTGGCTATCATGTAAAGTGTCTACTGAATGCACTGTGCCAACAGCAATGCTTGGACCACCCAGGGAATTCTCTATTAGAATAACATATTTTCTTGGCTCAACATAATATACCATAATGTGTCTGATACAGTCAGCCAAAACATGTTCGTTTATCAATGCCTCTGCCAGCTACTCAGGCTGGCTAAGAGAACCAAAAGCTAAATGCAGTGATCAACAAGGCAACTAGAGAAGTAGAAGACAAAAGAATGAGGAAAAAAAACAGCCATGAATCCCTGTTTTGCTTGATTATCCCCCTCATTCCCTGGGAATCTGCAGTGTGGGAACCTCTTCTGCCTCTGTGTGTAATCCATCTTCTCTGTGGGGAGAGGGCCACTCATTCCTGAAACCTCTCACTTCTTAGCATACGAGTCATTGGAAAGCAGACAAGGGACCGCCAGAATATGACCTAGTGGTAAAATGTGCTGGCTTTACTGGCAGACTGCCTGGGTTCAGATCCTTGCTCTACTAATTACTAGTCAGGAAATTATTAAACCTTCAGTGCCCCAATTTTTGACCCGTAAAATGGAGAAAGTAATAAAAATGTTATTTCATAGGGTTATTGTGAAGATTAAATGAGATAAGACACATTTATTGCCTAGCATATTGCTATTATTAATAATGGCAGGGTTGGGAAGACTGCATGTAAGTGGTAAATGGGGATGTGAAATGTGTATGATTGGCCAGCGAGTTTTAGTATATAAGGATTTATCAGGAACACAAGTTTAAGAAAATGTTATTATTATTACTCACATTGTTACTAACATTATTGATGTTATTATCAAGGAAATGTAAAACAATATTTCTATATACACCATGAATCTTATTTCACATATAAGATGAATAATATTATCCAAAGATCTCAATTCCCACTGCTCGAGTTTTTCAAATGTTTTTGTTCTCATCTCAAATCTACTGAGAGGTAGCAGTAGTCAAAAGACAGGAATCTGGTAAAAATTTCAAGTAGAAACGCACAAAAAATGTTACTCTTTGAAATGTAATTGCTTTGCCATAAGGAATAAGAATCGAGCTTTAGTCCCAGGATGATATCATTTTTTAATGAATTGAAATTGCGGCTAATAGAAAGTTGAATATAAAGATTAGTGAATATGAAAGGAAGGCATGGCATGGATTATTCATTATAGGTGTTAAAAGAGCAAGAGTGAATTTTTTTTCTACAAAGACAACTCAGAAAAATAAGCCAGGCAGTTTAAAAATGAATTCACTGCACAGCTTGATTCTGCATTCATCAATATAATTAAGTTTAAAGACATTATGTAGTGGCAGGTGTGTATGGGAAGAGCCTACCTGTACGAACTGTGGTTCTGTGGGACAGGGGCATGAGGAAAGTAGATTCTTAGGAGCCCGTCTAACCCATGGGACAGCCTCTGATTCCAACGATTCCATTCCTTTTTGGTATTGCTGAAACACATCTGTCTTCTGGTGTGTTTCTTGCCTTCTCTGCCTGCTTTCCAGGGACTGGAATTTTTCTACCTCTAGTTGCTGTATTTTTTTTCTTTATCAAACTCATTTTTTTTTCCTGACCTGCAAAATCATTACCACTGAGTTTCTGACATTAGCACTAGTAGCTGTGTTGATGACGTGAGTGTCCAGTTCTCTAGCTTCGTGCCAGGTGAATGGCAGTGGAATAGAGCTTACAGAGGCACTGCCCACGAGGCTGGACATCAGGCACCAACATACCGATTACCTCCTTTCTTGTCTTTCCGAGCCATGGAGTCCCTGATGGTTTACACTTTTAATCAAACAAGGCTAGTGAATGCTAAATCAAACAAATTTAGTGTGAAGTATCAATGTCAACATCATGTATTCAGTCACTTATCACTCATTTATTCAATAACATTTATTCCTATATTAAGTGATGGGGCATTAAAGTGGAGAAAAAAGAGAAAACTAGCAAATTTATCAAAAGGAAGATAGAAATTAGAAGAAAGTAGAAGCTATGGCAAATGGCTTCAAGAGGGTATTTTTAAATCATAGGTAGATATTGGGACATCTAGAATAAAGTAAAGTGTTCAGGAAAATGATTGTTCAAACATGAATACGGAGATATTAATATCACGATTTGGATTTCTCAAAATTTATAAATGATGTAAAAATAAGAACTGCAGTCCAAGATAGTCTGTCTAAATATGTAAGGAATAAGAAAAATAGCATTTGAAGAAAAACACTGACAATCTTTGTTAGGTACAATGCTAAATGTTCATCTTGATGATAAAATGTTCAAGGCAATTATTTGCCCCGTTTAATAAGCAAAGCCAGAGAGAACATAATAGTTACTCTGTCTTGTTAGTGAGAATGCTGTTAATATTAATGGGAATGTAACACTCAAGATCCTGGGGATTGATAAAAGGGCAGGCCTAGATCTATGAGACTGACATGCAGCTCTGAGGTCTCCTGACAAGTTAATTATGAGCGCCCTGGGGTCTCTCCACTCTCTTAGGGGCCCTCCCAGGACCCCTCCTGAGGGCTCTCTTAGTACATGTGAGTTGGAGGAAGGTGGGAATGGGAAGACAGACTTTATTTTTGAATTCCTCTGCATTGAGAACCAGGCTAATGGTAGGGATAATTGCAAGGAGAAGTGGTAGATTAAAAGGTGTTTCCTGGTCTGGGGAAATTCTCTATCCCTGGACTGGGTCAGGGGGTTTAGGAATCAATCTGAATTCCGAGGAGAAAACGTACTGGCGCTTTGGCTTCTAGAGGCACATGGCCCTCTGCCAGGAGGCTCTGGGGAGAGTGGATTGTCATCATCTAACTAGCCCAGTTGTGCAGCCAGACAACCTTGCTGGTAACGCAGAGATTTGCCCGTGAATACTATAGTACTAGTCTAATGTGCAATTAGCTACATTTGCAAGGTGCAAGGAGGCCCACAGTGGGCTTCCTTGGGTTTGGTATCCTGACTGTAGTCCCTTGAGCTTATTTTTATTTTTTACAGTATTTTCAAAGTACAGTTGTGGCATTATAATTCCTTGCTTTTGTGTTTTTCAGTTGTGGTAAAAATAAAAATAAAAACACCAATCAACAATAACAAGCAAACAGTTTCCAGGAAATGCCTGAGTTATGCCTGCTATGTCACATGGCATTTACATAATTCTCATCTATATTAATAAGAGTTCGCTGGGGAATAGTAATCTCAGTGCATAGCCCTTGCTACCAGGGCTGCTTTCTCTGCATGATTTATCGCAAAAGTGGTTACATAGGAGAGTGGATTCTGCCCAACAGGCAGCCTAATCAATGGTCAAACTGTTGTTTTTCCCCAGTGATTGTAAAAGGGACAGATTTAGTCCCAGGCATATTCATTTCAGTGTCCAACAGAATGAAATGAATGTCCTGGACCATTCTTTGCAAAGACATCTCAGCACTGGTCTGAAAACCAATTCACAGCATTTAATAGTGTGCCTCGGTGTTTTCTGTAATACACTTTGATCCCTGCGTGAACTTCTGTTCACTTTCTACTGCTTCTGTGTTTGTTACTTTGGAAGAAAAGTAGTCAATGCTACTTAAAGGGTGTTTTTTAAATAGTCAAATGGGGGTGCTGATTCAAGTATACCTACTTTGCCTCATTTTCTATCTGGGTTATTTAACTCTAAAGTAATTATAACTAAGTTTCAGAGTTTGGTTTGGAACATTTATATTTCATTCAGATGTTCATATTTGTACTATATTCTCTTATTAGATATTAAACTTCTTGGGAAAGTATATATATTTTTACAGAGCTTTCCAGAACATGTACCATGGTCATCATTCTCATTCATAACAATCCATGCAGTAGCTGCTTATCTATGGTCTAGTAAATGGTGATATGAAAAATGGAGCAATTCAGATACTATGTCCTCTGGTTGATGAAAATTAAAGACCCTGGCCTGATGACTTTCTTGTCAACCTCTGTTGACCGCCTGGGCTGTGCATAGTATTGTGTGCATGTCGGGTATTTGATATGTACTTAGTAATATGACACTTTTTTTTGTGTGTGTGTGTGTGAGGAAGATTGTCCCTGAGCTAGCATCTGTGCCATCTTCTTCTATTTTGTATGTGGGATGCTGCCACAGCATGGCTGGATGAGTGATGTGTAGGTCCATGCCTGGGATTCAAACCTGCAAACCCTGGGCCACTGAAACGAAGCACACGAACTTAACCACTATGCCACTGGGCCGGCTCCATAATATGACATTAAAAGTAAATTTATTCTGTGATAGATATAGTGGTTTGTCTTTTAACATCAGTTTGAATCTCCTACTAGTATACCCTTGGGTCCTGCAAAAACTGGAATGTTACCAAACAATCTCTCAGACATCTTTGGAGATAAGATAGTGAATGGCCATGAAGATGTTTCGTTGCTTTGTTCTCAGCATTGGTCCTCTTCCCAGGATCTGATCACTAGGTGAATGGGCATTAAGAGGCAGGGTGTGGGGGAGCAGCTATGCTGGTGAAGAACGTGGCAGGCACTGTGTGATTTGGAAGCAGACATCAGTAGCAGCAGGGTGAGCAGCTTCCTGACTGGGTGGCCTCTGGATCATAGTGATGTCATGATCCAGCTGCCTTTCTGTTAGTGTTTTTATCCCTGCTGTGGAAAGGCACCATGGTCATGGAACTGGCAGCATCCTAAGGTGGCAGGCAGCTGATCACAGAAGAGGTAGAGGTTCTTCTGGTGGCCTAGTTCTGTGGTGTGGCTTGGGAGTTATTTTTGAAGGCTCAGCTTAGATGTATTTCTTTAGGCTTCCCCAGTGATTCTCTAAGCCATTTAATTATCTGTATAAAATACTTTTGTTCTTAAAATAGCTAGGCTGGATTACCTTCTCTTTAACCTGACCATGACTAGTTTCCCATTGGGCCATAGACTTCCTCCAAAGTGTATTATTTCATGGAAAGTTGTGGAAGTACCACTAGAAGTAATCACAAATATAATTATAATTGTGTCTCTTTTCAAACCCATTTCAAAATGTTTACACATACCTCATATTTTCCCTCTAACTGATGAGTTACGTTGGTGGTATCCCCAGGCCCATTAACTTCAGTTATGAAATGTCCCTTGAACTGTACTTTGAGGCACAACATAATTGAATTATTTGAGCTAGAAAAGCAAGAGCAGACAAAAGTGCAGAATCTCCACAGGAAATGTTTTGCCTCCAGGGTCCTGTCATTCAAACTAGAGATTGAAAATACCAATATTCTAGCAGATGTCTAAGGCTGCTTATTCCTGTGGGTTAAGGCATAGTGCTAATTATAGGCCAAAGCAGTGGGTCCTGTCACCAAGTGAGCCATTTAGTTTTATTCTCTTTTATGGCCTCAGCCTTCACTCTTTTGTCCTGCCTCCTTATACTGCCTGTCTTTGAGAAGAGAGAGAGTGGAAGAAAGGTGGTAAAAAAAATACTTTCTCAAGATGCTTTAGTGATGATGGGTCAACAGCATCATTTCCATACCTCAGGACTGTATGTTCCAGTTAGTCTCCAGGGAGGAGAGAAATGCAATCTGTGAAGTAACTGTGAGCCTTGCTAAGCTGAACAGACAGGCAATGAGGAAACTCACTACCTTGCCTTCGGAAGGAATTTGTATCATCAAGGCAAATGGCATGTATTGATTAAAATGGAAGAGTGATAGGAACATTTTGAGCATACAGGAGAATTTAATTCACAGCAGAAGAGGAATTTAAAAGGGCTAGAAGGATTATGTGGAGCAAAGACGGCTCAGGGAAGGAGAGAGACTACATTGCTTAAGAATTACATTCAGCTATGAATAATACAGATTCCTCTTCAAATAGTGGCTTAAATACACAAAGGTTTGATGTCTCATATTAAAAAAGCCTGGAAGTAGGCAGTCTGGGGCTAGCATGGCAATTCTAGAAGATCATCATGGACCCAATTTCCTTCTATTTCTGTTATCCATTTTTTAAAGACATGGTTTCCATTCTCAAGGTCAACTCAAGATCCAAGATAGCTGCAGAATTCTAGAAATCACCTCCACATTCCAGCCAGCAGGAAGGGCAGATGGCCTTTTCTTCCTGGAGGCCCGTACAGTACTTCCTCTTACATCTCATTGGCCAGAATTTAGTCTCATGACCTCACGTAGCTGCAAGGGACGCTGGAAAATTTAGTCTGCTTTGCCAATCAGTGATATGCCTAGCTAAAAATTTAGGTTCTGTTACTAAGGAAGAATGAGAAAGTGGCTATTTTGTAGGCAACTTGTGATCTCTGCCACACAGACTGAGCTAGACAGAGCTTAGAGACTATGCTTTTTGTTGACTGTGGCCTTTGGGCTTGGCACAGAGGCCCTTTTCTCTACCACCACAAATGGAGTTTCTTTCCTTTAGTTTTGGGTGATCCAGGAGGCCGAGGTGGTTTCCAGAGAATACTGCCAAGAACGGATGAGCACACACACAGCTGTGTGAGATAGGCAATGGCCCCTGAGACCCTTTTATCTGCGTATTGTAGAGTTTAATCGATTGAAACAATAGCAGGTGTGTGTGGGAGTTCTTTGGCATACTGCCTGGGAACCTTGTCTGATTAATGCCCTCAGACAAATGTCTGTACCGACCAAAGCTCTGGAAAGGTTCTAAGAAGAGGAAACAGAGTAGGAATCTTTCTGAGGTCACAGTTATGGGTAAGTGTATTAAGGTGTTTTTAGAACTACAGAATCCCAAACCTGAATATAGGCCCTTTGACTACTACAAAAAGCCTAAGTTATAATGTTTTGTTTGTCCCAAACAATTTAAGAAAAAAATAGGCCAACATTTGAAGATTAGTTTATTTCATATATATTTGAATAATTAGACCATTCGGCGACACCCATTCTGCATTCCTGTCTGTTGACAACCTCCTGGGGCTGAGCAGTGACTGCCCCCTTTAGATGGGGCCTGCATTTGCTGACTCCCGACCATTCACACATTTCTCATATCTTACGTCTGGTCACTTTCACTCATTTATATAACCTGCTTGGCACCGGTAGGCTTCCATGCTTGTGCCCCTTGCCAAAGATGGCTCAGAAGGTAGCCAGTCTGTGGTGCAAGGAGGTTGCTGGTCTGTCTCAATCACTATCTGAGTGGGAGGTATGTGTGGAGGACTCCTGGCCTGGAGAGATGAGAAGGCATGTAAGTGAAAGCTGGGGTCCTATGAGGAAAGGAGGGTCTGAAGGCTCGTCCAGTGTGAGGACTCCAGGGATCATCTGTGGGAAGACACATAATTGCACTCTTGGGTATCTGGTATCTCAAGACTGTGACTGAATGGGCTCAAATTGAAGCCATGGTTTTCAAAGCTGGAGCCAGCATGTGACTGTGGATTTAGCCAAGTTGTTCCAACACAGGTGGACTGAATTCCCGTGGTGTTTTGAAGTGATAATCGGCCAGGGTAATATTTTCAGAGTAGCGGTTCTAACAGATGGTGCTATTTGAAATCCTTCCCTACAATCTCCAGGAATGACTCTGTAACCCACTTAGGAGGTTTGTTCGAGTGGTTCACAACCTAGGCCTATATTCCAACTGCTTGGCAATCTGTTCATCGACAGTGTTATCTGAATGTCTGTAGCAGACATTAAATTAAAAAAAAAAGAGATATACACAACTACTTCCCAAGCCACTCTCATCCCAACACAATACTGACACATGCATGTGCGTTTTTTGCAACCCTTAAAAACTGACTTGAGATTCACTTTGATTTTAATGTGCAAACGATGAAGAAGAAAGAACCCTTAGAAAGCTATAGGATTCAGATACTTCTTATTTATAAAAAGAGACATTGGGGTCCTTCAAGCTATGTTGGATTGAATGATTTGAGGAAACATCTTTTTCGTCATTTGAAGCTTTTATTTAGGGCCTCTGTTTACAAATTTCAGAAAGAGCCCTCTTGCCTTCTCCCAGCACAAGGAAGTCATTCGATTGGTATTTGCATCCTTGGACGTTGGCTTGAAATGAAATCTTCAAGCTCTGCCTGAGATGGTAATGTCAAGAGTTTAGAGTGGTGTGATTCTGGTCTCTAAATCTGCCCTACTGCTGAAAGCTGCAACTAGGAAAAAAGGAAAATAAGAGCTGTGTGCTACCTGGAGAAACGAGAGTGATCTCGATTTAATTTTCCTTAGATGTGAGGTCTGTAATTGTAAGATCTGATTTTATTTCTTGTAACTGGGAAAGCCTCAACATTTTAGTTAGCAATAGTGATGTAAATCACATCAGTTGTATTTCAGTTCTTTGGGTTTTAATTTTTTCTTGAGTGTATTCAATTGATGTAAAAACATCCAGCCAAGGGTTCCCTCAGCTTAAGGTTAATTTTTCTAGTAGTTGAAAACAGATGCATTCAGTGGCCCAAGCACAGTGCATTTGGCTACAATCTGCACATGAGAAAAATAGCAATTTGCTTCTCACTTGGTGTTACTACTAATATTTGTCATGGCTGTATCCTAACGGATTCGACGTTTTCCCATTGTGCTGTCTCCACTTTATACCATAGTTTACCTATTTGATTCTAAATTTACTTTGTAAATTTATTTTGTAATTTTAGTTTATTAGTTTCCATGTAGTTTGGAAAACTGTTTCCTTGAAGATATCTTTTATATCTCCCTCGTAATTAATACATTTGGACTATTCCTTCTAATGGTCTCTAAGTTTGAATCTTAGCAAAATGGAATTACAGAGTCTCGTTTCAGAGAACATTTGTGTAAGGGATTTCTTTCTATTCCTTATCTAATCTTAGGGCATTGAGGCTAAGATCTGAATTTTCTAGTTTCTATATTTTTTTGTCTTTAAAAATGTATATTCAATTATAAAAGTAATACAAGTCCCTCAGAGCTTTTTTATAAAATAGAGACAAACTGGAGAAGGAAAAAAAAAGAAATAACAAATAACCTAGAGTTCCATGAAGGTCATCCTACTGGAAATTGAATTTTGAGCATTTAGACTTAACATTATTTCATGAGAATTTTCATCTCTAAATGTATATATAGCTATGCCATCAAGAAATGTGTCTAGGTCACTTATGGCTGTTTCTAATATTTTTTTTCTACTAAGACTAATGTTGTGTGGAATACTTTTGTGTAGAAACCATTTTTGTATTTAAGATTTTTTAAAAATTTGAATTCCAGAGGTAGATTTACTGGCTCAGGGGATATATTTTATTAAATATTCTTTTGTGGGAAGCTCATCTGTGTTTCCTGGTACCCTGCCTGGCTTTTCTTCTGTGGTAGGATGTCAGATGTGAAGTTGAGAGGAGAAACAATGGAAAAAGAAGAAGGAATGATCAGAGTCATGGCAGAGTTTTGCTATCCAGGTCTTGTTTGCTAACTGATAAGGATTTGCTGACAGAAGAGAGGACAGTTTGAAATAGCTCTTCCCACATCGGTGTTTTTCCTATCGCTTCTGATGGCCAAGAGACAATAGCAAGACTTCTGAGGTTTTATTGAGACAAATCAAATTAACAAACACTTGAGAGTTTACTGTGTACTTTGCAGGGCATATGAGCATATGGCTCAGCAAAGTAGGTGGGCAGTAGTCTTGGCCTGCCCACTTAATTTGAAATGCAGTCATTAATCTCTTGGACTGACTGTGATTACACCAAGATCAATGGAAAACAACTGAGGAGGGACCGCTGGCTCCAGATTATTGTTCTTTGGAGGTGTTGAGTCATGCTGAGTTTTTGCTCTCTGGCCTGGCACCTTGATGGCTTTTGGTCTTTCCTCTGTTCCCTTTTTTCCAGTATGGCTGCTGAACTACTCTGTGCACACAGAATTATTCCCTGGGATCTTCAATTCTTGAGTTCCCTGGGGAATGATAGTGAATTAAATATGTGAAAATGCAATTTCTTATGTGTGTGTGTGAGAGTGTGTATGTGTGTGTATAAAGAGGAATTGCAGATTTTTGCTGTTAAGAAGCAGCTTCGATACTTGTGAAGGTTGAGAACCGCCACTCCATACTGTGGACTGATGGAGAGAAGGAGCGGGAAGAGATGGTGCTTTGTGTATCCCACATCTCTTGGTGTTGTGGGACCACACAGATGCATTAATTCTGCTCCAAACTCTAATGCATTTGGCTTGTCAGCAGTGGGTTTTTATTCCAGGTCTTCAAGGTGGGCTGATGCTACGAGGCTAACAGCTGGCTTCAGGAGTGTCCTTAGCTCTCTAGATTTGTGCTTTCTCATTGATTTTGGCGTCTGAGCATTTCCCTTTCTTTCTAAATTGTGTCTGCATTTAAATATTTTAAAATATTTTATCCAGCATTTTTTGTTGTTTCTCACTTAAACAAGTATTATCAATATTGTTGTGAGAAAACAGGAGTCCTTTCTGATATTACTGGAAAGAAAATATGCAATCTGTTGTCTACCCAGTAGCCAGGGTGATCTTTTAAGATATAAGTTAGATCACGCCCATCCCCTGCTTAAAATCTTCATGGCTTTTCATTGCTCTTAAGTTGAAAACAAAACTCCTTATCCTTCCCTACAGGGGTCTGCCTGATCTGGTTCCTCCTGATCTTATCTCTTAACCACGCTTTCTCCTGCTCATTGACTTCCAACCATAGTGGACTTCTCTCTGTTTCTTGAACTAGCCAAATTTATTCCTGCTGGGGGCCTTTGAGCGAGCCAGTTCCTCCGTGTGGCTGCCTTGGACATGCTGGCTCTTGGCATCATTCCGGTGATAGCTCAAATGTCCTCAGAAAGACCTTCGCTGACCACCTCAGTGAAAGTAGCATGCTTTGCCCTCGCCCAATCCCAGTCCCATCACCTGTTTGCCTGCCTGAAATCATTTTGCGCATTTGTTTGCTTGTTTACAATTCAGAATATAAGCTCCAGGGGAGCAGGGACCTCCTCTCTGTAGTTTGTGGCTTCAAGCCCTGGACTGGAACAGTGCCAAGAAGTGCATGTTTATGGGATAAATTAACGAATTACATAGTTAGTCTACATCATGTCATTCCCAAAGCTGGCGGAATACCATTATTGAAATTTTATTGATAAGGGAATCTGGGGTATGGAAAAATGAGCGGGATGCTTAATTTGCATTAAAAAAAGCAATGGTTTATTAAAACACATTAAAATCACGGGGTGTTAGAACACAAAAGGACGTTTGGGTCCTTTAGCTCAGACTGTTTTACAGATGTGAAAACTGAGACCTTGAGATTCTGGGAGTGGTTCAGATCCAACAATTAGTGGTAGAGCTTGGGCTAGGTTATACAGCTTCTATTTCCACCTAGCGAGTGTTACTTAATATCTCACCACGAGTCATATCTACTACCCAGTGGATTGGGCACAGCAAATGAATATTGGTGGCAATTTGCTCTCGATTTTGCAAAACCATAGGAAATGGATTGAACAAATTTTCCTGTCACTTTTTAAAGAGGCAGTGAATAGCGATACTTTAAGATATTAGAGAGTAGCATCTGAATACTTTTTAAAAAATGGTACAAAGTGAATATAGAGAGAAAATTGTAGTGTTCCTTTCTGCCTATTGCTTTGAGAATATCAACAGATGACATTCTTCTGCTTGCATTTGAATGTCACAAGTAGGATCCACATCTTCTCACATACTGTATTCTGAGTCTTTCAGCACCAAGGAGGATATTCGAGTTGAACTTCCCTTAGAAAGGCAGTAGGAATAAAACAAACGAAAAACATGGTTCATGATTACCACGATATTGATGAAAATGGGAAAATTCATCCTGGCTAATTAACAAATCTATTACAAACTCCTGCATGTTGCAAATGGATTCTTTGTCTTTGTAGGGTTTAACAACCTGGAAGACAATGAGAAGTGAGAAAACAATCATCTTAAGTTTAAAGTTCTTAATTGAGCTAGCAGCTTTGTATTTTACTCAGTAAATACAAGCTCGACTTTTTCTTTTAAGAAAGTTTTGTTAGGAGACTATGAATATATTTCAGAAATACTTCAGTGATTTTATCATTTAAATGGAAAATTGGATTATTCTGGAAAACGGTTTGGTAATAGGTTTCAAGTATTTGAGCATATTTACTCCTCTGGCCCAGTAATTGCACTTTTAGAAATTCATCCTATCTTAGGAATCCAGCCTAGGGAAGAATCTGAAATTCAGTAAGTTTTGCAAAAAAGATGTTCACAATAATACCACTTATAATAAAAAAATGCTGGACATCACCTAGTACTCAAATGTATAAGGTATAAGATAACTTGTGGCAGGCCCATTTGATGTAGTTTATGCAATTGTTTAACAAATTTAAATATTTAAAATTACTCAAATGGTAAAGGAATTGGACCCAAAACTATATGTAGTATAATCTCAACTATGTAAAAAAAAAAAAAAGAACAAAAACCAAAAGACTGAAAGGAAAGAAACCAAAATATTAATAGAGGTTATCTCTAGAATGTGAAAGATTAATAATAATATAATTTTCTTCTTTCTATATTTTACTTTTTCTATAATACACCTATATTAACAATCAGAAAATCAACAGAACTTATTTTAAATCTTAGCAAATGAATATAGTGATTGACTATGTCAAAATGTGGTTGGAATTATGTATACTTCTTTACAGAAGAATATATATAGTCATATAATTTATATATATATATATAATATACATATAATTTCTTTTTCTTGCTTGTATAAATAACTCCTCATATAGAAAATCTTTGGCTGGAAATGATGACAAATTAAAATTGAGTAAATACATGTTTGTGTGTATTTAAACTATTTATCTCTCATGTGCTATTTATTTCTTGTGTTGCTTTTGCCATAAGACTGAGTTAGTTGTTGAAATCTGGAATAACTCTTGCATAAATATTTCATTAGATAGGCTAAAGGATAGAGTGCAAGAGAAATATTTTGTAGAAAGAGTACTTGGTGGAGACTCAGAAGGTAGAGACCACATGAGTTCCTCAGTGTGGTCACATAAATATCTTTGCCTAATATATCACTGATACAAGCTTCTGCTCCATAAGAGATTGGTACCTAGCTAAGGAAAGTCATGATATACTCACTTTGTAATAGTAAACTTAAGGTGCTCAGGAAAATTCATGAACCAAAACTAGTGAATGGAGAACTCTATTGTTATTGGCTTCAGTCTAAGTAGACTCCCAAGCAAAGCTCACAGTCCAGAGCAAACCCCTGGCTATGTCCTTTGTGGGAGACTGGCAGCAAGATAGTAGGTATGTGGGGGATAGCTGTTCCTCAAGTAAGGGGGGAGATAGGAGTCCCTTCATATACTTCTAACTTTCATGCTTTTATATTGCTTCATTAAGAAGTGACAATATAATGCAGCATCCAAGAGATTTGGCTTCAGAATCATCAGACCAAATTTGCCAGTTTCTAACTATGTAATCTTGGGCAAGCTACCTCTTGATTTTCTCATCTGTAAAATGAGAATAATAATGGTCCAAAAACAAAAAAATAAATCATCTACAGTGTTTGAACCAGAGGGAATTTATTGGTTATGTAGGTGAGGGAAGAACTGAGAAGCCAAGCAGGGTCACTAAACAAGCTGAATATTAGCAATAGCTGGAAGCATCTACTAACCCTACTCTGGAGGGGCAATCTGTTGGAGACAGTGTTACTGAAGTCCAGGGGTTGAGGTCACTTGGAGGAAGCTGCATTTATGGTGAAACTGGAGGCACAGAGGAGACCCCTTTGCTGCTGGAGACTCTGTCCAAGGCACAGAGAGAGGAGAGAAATACCCTGGCTTTCCCACCCTCCATTCTTATAGCCAAACACAGCCAGAAGCCAGCTGACAGGGGAACTGGCATCAGCCCCTCTGTGATACAGAGTGGAGTGGAGGGAGGGCAAGTAATGGCTCCAAGACGGGCAAAAATCCCTACCCCAGAGAGTTGTGAGAATTACTCGAGGTATCGTGTTTACAGCATTTAGAACCGTGCCTGCAATACATGCACCCAATAAATATGCATATATGCACCCAATAAACACTACCATTGTCAGCATCATCATTGTTGGTCCCGTTTGCAGAGCTGTTTGTGAACATACTTTATATATTGGGTGTCAGGAGGTTATTTCTGATATAGCTTCCTCTTTCCTGGGTTCTGCCATGGTCAGGTTGCTAGTCATTTCCAAGTTTTCAGTATCTGGTCAGACAGAGGTGTTCCAGGTGCCTCCTTCCATCTCCTATTCCAGTCTTCCCTGTGCTGGGTTTGAGTTGAGTGATAAAACCTAGCTCATAGATGACCAGAACTGAGCCATGGCCAGTTCCAAAGAATCTAGGCTGTTTCAAGAGCGTGGTAAACGTTCATAATCCCAAGGAAAGACCCTTTCCATATTAACTTTAAAATTTACTTTAAAAATAAGTGATTTTTTCATATATTCTAATCCCTTTGGGCTTGAGTTTAGCTGGGTCCTACAAAACCAAAAGAATGCATATTTGATTTGTTTGTTTGTTTTTGCCATAGCTTGACATTAAAATTAATGAATTTAAGGGAATCGAAAGTTTAACACGATGCCTTAACAGGCCCACCAGGAAGAATCACATAGCTGCTTCTTTAAAGCATGGACATAAAATAAAAACTTCCATCCAGAGAAATCATAAGGCTTTGCCAAAGAGCCCTCTTGAGTTGCTCAACTTTTGGAAACACACTATTTATTGTAGCATTTTGCTAAGTCCTGGGAATTTCTCTCCTGAGAGATTTTTATCAGTACAAAAAAGTAGCAGCTTTTCTAGGACTTACAATATTGTTAGTCTTTTTCACATTGGCTTTTCAATTACACTGATTCTCGGAAAGAACATTTATCAATCTCAAAGAGTTAGGATTTATCTGATTCTCTCTAATGTTGTGTTCTTCGTGTTTCAGACCAGCTCTCAAATAAGTGATAATAAAAGATAATAGCAGCTAACAGTTTTTGAGTGCTTTCTCTACATCACTGCTCCCCACACTTTGAGTTCATTCTCTCATCTTAACGTGATGTCAGGACTTACAGTACCTCATGAGACAGGTGTCCCATTTTAAAGATTAGGAAACTGAGGCTAGAAGTTATAAATCTTCAAATTAGCATCGCCATGCTGCCAGATTCCACTCTTCATCCCTGTGTGGTCATGTTAACACACTGATGTGAATGTTAAACAATAAAGCAGAAATGGAGAGGGAAAGAAGTAAATGTAAATCAAAGTGTGTGAATACCTTGGAATTATACGTGACTAAAATGCCAGGGCAAGAAATGATCTTAAAGAGCATCTAGTTCAGCCTCCCATTTTTACCACTCAGAAAACTGATCTCCAGGAAAAGAAACAAGCCTTTTGATAATGAGAAAGGCTAACTCTCAAGTACCAAGTCTCACTTATTCTCCTCTGCCTTCCAGGAACAGAGTTATGACAATATCCCATGCCATTCACAAACAGACGTTGAAAATGACATTGGTTCTTTACTTTACTCCAAAAAAGCAGACATCTTAGGCGATGAAAATGAATATATTGCTTGCATTTGTTTTGTCTACTAGAATCAGGGAAACAGGCACCTAAGGAGAGAAGTTAAGACACATAGGATTGGGGCCAGCCCTGTGGCTGAGTGATTAAGTTCCTGTGCTCTGCTTCAGTGGCCCATGGTTTACCAGTTTGGATCTTGGGCTCGGACCTATACACCGCTCATCAGGCCATGCTGTGGCAGCATCCCACATGGAAGAGCTAGAATGACCTACAACTAGGATATACAGTTATGCACGGGGCTTTCAGGAGCAAAGGAAGGAGAAAAAGAGGAAGATTGGCAACAGATGTTAGCTCAGGGCCAATCTTCAAAAAAAATTTTTTTTTGTCATTAAATAATATGGTTTCTAGGCACCAGGTTTAGAAAAAGAAAAAAAAAAAGAGCCATAGGATCCATGAGTGGCTGCTTGTTGCTCTTCTCTGCCTCTAAATTCAGGTTGATCAAATTTTGGTGTTGGCTAAAAGGCTGATGAGTCTGTGTTTGGTTAATGAGTTCACTCCAGCATACCATATTCCTTGCATTTTTCAAGCTGGTGCCTAGTTCTGAGTTTCACACATCTTTGTCTGGTACTATCCTCTTCCAGGTTTGGCCTTACATCTCTTGCTTTCTTTCTTTGAAAGAGATGGTGCTGCTTTAAAGGCAAGGTAATCACAACATGTTGGGTTGTTTTGGCAGATGCTCTGTATATGGGATTCTTCTCTCAGTTTTAGTATTAACAAGGTGGCAAGGATGGAAGGTGCTGTGTTTTGAGTCTTTTGTTCTTTGAAGGCTCTTTCAGGTATTTTAACCCTGATATCTGTAGCTGAGTCACAACACCTGGGGAGTGGTGGTGGGTGACTCACGGAGGAGAGGCAGGGAATGGAAGGAGAAGTGTGATGAACCTGGAGGGAGTCACAGTGGCCATTGCTCTTCCTTACTCTTCTAGCTCCACCTTGGGGTGAGCGTGAACTGCCCACTGATAACCTTACTCTCAGGCACAAAGGATACTTCAGAATCCAGGGGGTCACTTCAGGGAAAGGGAGTGACGGTGGTCACTGAGGTGTGATGGAAAACAAGAGGGCAGCAGGAGGGGCCCTGGGCTGGAGACAGCAGGCCTGGACGCCTGCCGGGGCTCTGGAATATGCCCTTGGGTAGGTCACTTGACTAAGCCCAGTTTATTCCCTTGTAATATGATAGGAGCTCAATGATCTTTGTGGCTCTAGAATTTTATGATTTTTAGTGTTCTTTGAAACATGATCATGAGTTCAGCAGAAAAAAAAGTCATTTTCCATTCGGAACAGTTTCAAGATGTTGCTGTGACTCACCAGATGGTTAGTCAGAGAGAAGGGAGAGCCTGACTTCCCCTTGGCTCTGCCTTTCTTTCACCAAACGGTGCTTCACGGTGTGCTTGTCCTGCAAATATAACAGTTCTCTGGAGAGTACCTCACATTTACTTACTAGCTGGGTGATAACACAAGTTCACAATAAAACCTCATGGAAGTGTATAAGACTGGGAAAATATTCTTCCTTCTTTCTATTACACACAGAAGAACAAAGGCTGATGTTTGTGTGTTATTCCCCTTTTGGACAACAATGGCCCTGTCCGTGTTCTTATCATTTGTTTTTGTATGTCATTGGGTTGTTCCAACACTTCTCTGAACTTTGTAACTTTTCATTATACTTCTTTCCTGGAATAGTCATTAAACTCCACTTAAATAGCCACCTTCATCTGCAAACTTTATCTGGTCAAAGCCTGAATTTGGTTGCAAATGAGGGTATCTTTGAAATACTTGTTTGCTTTTTCAAAACAATGATGTAACTGCTTTGTGAAGGGGCATAATGGGGCTGTGTTCTGTTTTCTTCCTCTTCAATAGCTCAGTCAGGAAAGGAGGCTATTATGATTTCCCGGAGTGGTGGGAGGTTCGAAGCCTCCCCATGTGCTAGTCATGGCTGAAAGGAGAAACTATTGTACAAGGTACCGTCTGGGTCTGAGATAAAATTCCCATTATAACCTCCTTAAATATTTCTGCATTCAAATGGGGTGGGGGAGACTATCCTCTCTACAAATGTAATCCTTTTTCTTCCCGAGCCAAGTGAAATATACTGTTTCTTTCCCCTAGATTAGAAAAATAAAATAATAGGCTGGTCTAGACATTCTTTTATTTGGCTTGTCAAAGGACTGATAATTCAGACTCTGTCATTTGTTTAGCTTATGCAGTGTCAGAAAAGGCACCTTAAACAGGGATTCCCTGAGCAGAGCACTGAGGGCCCAAATCCCTGTTTGGGTTTCTTGAAGAGCTCACTGGCAGCCTCAACAATGCTTTGTGCCAGTTCTTAAGAGGCCCCAAAGCCACATGCACATCAATATAATCTTTGGTGGTTTGGGCTGGTTTATAATCTGTTCTATTGAAGTTTAGTTCAAGCCCTTTAGGGTACGGATTTCCTGGAGCTGAAATAAAAACGTTCGGTTTGGAAGAGATTCGATCCTGCCAAATGAAAGTGGCACATTTCCCACTGCACATGCTGAGTTGCCTCTGAACACATCCATGCAGAACACAGACATGCTTCGGGTAGCTCATTTGTGGAAGGCCTGTGCTGAGCACAAGGGGGAATTGAAAGACAGATGACTACCGTGAAATACCTACCTTCTAAAAGCACATCCCGAGTTGGAAAGACAAGCCAAAGACACGCAAAGAATATCATTGAGTCTAAATATGACTTCCTATAAGTGAGATGGTTCAAGACCCACAGAGTTGGAGAAGAGATTTTCTTCCCAGCAGTAGCAATCAGAGTTAGAAATATCAGACAAGCCAAATTACAGAGGCTCTGGATACTAACTATGCTGAGAGAGGAGACTGACTTGGAGAGATGTAATTTTTGACTGCCCATGTTCAACCCCCTTTCCAAGTTTAGGTAGTTGTCTGTTGTATACAGCTTTGGAGAGAGGCTGTTCTTATCTGTCTCTGCCTCTGACAGCAAGGTGCTGGGTATAGTCATGTGATCCAGGCTCAGCCAATCAGGCTCTCCTGCTAGGACTGAAGCTGGAGCAAATGGGTCAATGTCAGGGGACTATTAGAATTGATTCATGGCACCTGTGGTGGTGTCCATTGGTTTTCAGTGGCAGCAGTAGCAGTATCCTAGTCACTATTCCTGCTATAGGATGGCTCTTGTGATTCTTACTCCTTGGCATCCAGAATGCCCTGGGGGTATTTTCGTGTGCCCACTTTCCATATTTGGTGTGGTAGCCTCCCACTGATTCTGTGAACCAGCACATCCTTCCAACAGAGTTTGCTCTTTCTGCTTCAGCTAGCCAGAGTCAATTTCTGCTACAGCAAGCAAAAATTCTGACAACACATGAATGACAAGGCTTTCATCACTTGTACTGACCCACTGGTTCAGCTTACCTCGTCTTCTTTTCCCTGGGTACTTGCCCTCCTGTATCTAATTGTATTACTCCCTTCTTTGAAGGCTGAATTAAAACTTTTGAACTTTTCCTAAGTTATCAAAGATAGTCTTCTGCTTGCTATTCTCCATTTAGTGCATCTTGTAATTATCTTTATATACTTTTTATACTGTATGTCATTTTTTTTTTTAATTCATACCTCTTTTTCCACTAGCTAGTGAGTGACTTCTTTTTGTAGGGACTTTATTTTCGTCTTTGTATTCTCAGAGCCTGGCACAGATCCAATTAATATTAGATGTTTGTTTCATAAATGAACAAATCTGCTTGCAGAGAAGTATGTGGTGTTAATTGCAGGCTTAAAAAGAATTAAAAAAAACCCTGGAATAGCTGTTGTAGGACATTTACTCTGATGAAAACTGGAGTGGAATAAAACGATATATAAAATGTGTGAGGTCCATCTGAGATGGAGTAGTATATATTTATTTTCAACTTTTTAAAGTGAGGCTTATTTACTACAGTAAAATTCACTCCTTTAATTGTATAGTTCTATAAATTTTGATGAATGCATAGTCATGTAAACACCACCAGAATCAAGATATTAGAACAGTTTGATCACTCCCCAGATTCCTTTGTGCCCCTTTGTAGCCAACATTTCTCTACATTCCCAGCTCCTGGGAAGCACTCATCTATGAATTTATATTTTAAGCAGCATAGTTCCACAACTTTCTAGAACAACGTTTTCTTCCCTTGAAAGGAGAAAATAATTAGATAGTGGATATTTACCTAGATATAGAGTATACAGAATTAGCAAATTAAAATAGCACATACTTATACTAAAAATTATTCATTGCCTATATGAAAGTCTAATTTAACTGGGCATCTTGCATTTTATCCAGAAACCCTATCTTGGATGGGTGTGGTCACTGTGGGAACTGTTAAAGTTGAGTTTAATTGTGAAATTAGCAGGCAGAAGAGGAAATAAAGGGAAAGAAAATGCAAGCAAAAGAGGTCATGGATCATCAGCAACATCAACCCACCAGTGAGACACTGGGACAACTTAAAGGGGGTGAGAGAATGAGATTTTTGTATGAACAAGAAATTTACTTGCTTGTACATGAATGATATATGCAAGATTACTTTGAAGACCAAGATTCTTGGTGTTCCAATTTGTAAACCAATGTAAGATTCTATCAAGGCAGCTTGCTACCAAGCTGTGCTGCGGAGAAGTGCAACTCAGGAAGTCATTAGGCACTCTGAAGAAGGTGAAATGGGAAATAGTCAAATATATGCTAGAGTTCCACCCCTAAGAAAATGACCTTTTCCTGAGCTATCCAAGAGAGTTCAGTGCTTGCTGTTTCTCAGGATGGCCATGCAGCAAAAACAGACTTGTAGTAAAATAGTCTCCTGTTTTGAGTTGATAGTAATTAAAATGACTGGCCTCTATGTATTTTTACATATTGAAACAGAGGGCTTGCTAAGCAAAGCCAAAGAAAGAATGTTTCGAGTAGGTTCTTCTTACTCTATGTTAAAGAATAAACTATTTAAAAAGACTTTTGGCAAGTCCATTGTTTATACTCAGATGGGTCTTATCTTTCTGCTTTGAAGCAAGCTTGGCAGGACAGTTACTTGGAAAGAATGTGTTAGTGTTTGATCTGAGTGGTGGCACCTCGTGCCTGCACTTCTGCATTCTTTACCTCCCCCAAGCTAAGCTGCCTTGCGTGGTCATCTCCAGCCTCGGAGCTCTGCCTGAGTGCCTATGCTGCTAAACTGGTTGATGCGAAAGGCATGATAGTTAGAAATGATTTAACATGTTAATACTACTAATTAATAATTTACAAATAGCATCTTTGGCTCCTAGGTTTGAAGAAGATGTTTATGAGGAGCATGGACAGGAGGTGATTTGGGGTAGGCATCTTTGATTTCCTGTTGCATTAAGGTGGCTGTCTACTCATGCTCACAGAACAGGGCCTTGGTGTTTCTTGCTCTGGAAAGCTGGGACTAGAAGCATCCTTGGAGATCACCTCGTTTGCTGGTTTTAAAACTTTTATTTCATTGTGAATGGAATTCATTTTTAAAGTTATGTGGAATGCACAAATATAAAGCAGACAGAAGCAGAACAGCTCTGATAGCAACAGGGGTAAAGGGTCCAGAATCCCATTAATTTCTCCTTTTCATTCTGTGCTTACTTGGGAAGCATCAGAATCGCTGAGAATTGAAGCAGGGAAAGTCACAGGCATGTTTGCAAGAGAACCAGATTCCTGCCCTTCAGAGTTTTTTCTACCATCCCAGCTCATTTGGCTCAGTAGCTCTCTGGGGCAGTGGCTTGGGTGTCCTGGGCGTGTGCCTCCTAAACAGGAATCCACAGTGGGACAGAGATCAAGAACTCTGCAAATGGGGACAGAGAGGACATGTCTTTTATAAGCCTGGTGACAGGGCTTGGCATAGAGTCAGAGCAGGAGATGACTCAGAAATCTCAATGCTTAAAGACGTTACTCTGTGGTTGCTGAGATGCCTACAATGAACTTTGCCTAAAGTCTGTAATGTAATTTACATTAACTATTCTATCCACCCCCCAAACACAAGCTGAAAAAATGAGCAAGTTAATGTTATTAGCTTCTTCAATTGGAAGATGAGAACTATTAGGTGGGTCCAAAGGGAACTGGGCTGGGGTGGGTTGTTATCAGGTTAGAAACGGTTATCAACAGGGCACTATTAATCAACTGGGAGTGGATATGTGGTATCAGAATTTGCCTTTTGATGATGGATGCAGGACACGTTTATATAACTAAGTCTTCAAGAAGATAAAATTGGCAAGACATTCAGACAACAGAAAAATTCAAAATGATTTTACCGTTAGTCTGTACTTGGGGAAGGAAAAGCACATGGACGAATTCATATTGGGAAGGAAGGACTACATCCAGTTATAGCAGCAGAGGCTATGTTGGTTGATGATATGAGTGTGAGTCAGTGACTTGATACCATATCTAGAACAGAAAGAGTGACCTTGGGGGCATAACTCTCCTACTCGTAAAAGTCATGAGGAAATCTTATCTAGATTTGATATTGGCCCATTCTATATTTCCATAAGTTCTTCTCTCTTTTCTCTCCTCTCTCCTTACCTTCTCTCTTCTCTTCTCCATCATAGGTTATTGGTTCCAGCTAGACAATTCCCATCAAATCCTGCTCTTGCCTACTTCAGTGTTTTTTTTTTTTTTGATGGAAATGCTCTTCATCCTCTACTCTGTCTATCCCAGGGTTCTTTACCTGGAGGGTGAAGATAAAATTCAAGTCATCAATGAAACTGGATGGGGAAAGTTATATCATTATTGTTGCTAGTGTCTAACTGGAACTTAGCGTTTTCTTCAATTATCAATATAGGCAATAAACCACAGGAGTGTTAGCAGTACCTGTGTGTGGCTATGTCATTAATTGGAATCACAGTATTCTCATATCACATTACAGTTACAGATATCTCTGTGTATCGTTTATGCTTGTCATTATGTTGAAATTATGGTAGTTTATTTGACCAGCTACTAGATCTTGTTATCTAATGCATTAATACAGAAGCATATATATTACTAGGTCACAAATTTGTTTTAAAAATATTTTATATACAGTCAGTTCTGCTATATTGCAATATACATGTTCCTAAAAATCACCCTGCCTTGCAAAATTGTACAATAAAACTCACAGAGTTCATGGGCAACATGGAGTTTGGGGTATAACACTCAAAAATTTTGCCAATTACACATCAAAAAAAGATAGGAACCTAATAAAAATGGTGGCACAGTTACACACACTTGTATGTTAAATGGTTAAAAAAATACATAAATTCACACCTGCTGGAATAAATATGGTACATCATTCTGAAAAAGAACTGAAGTGTGCTTGTGGAAATGCATGAGGCTTGTGAGTTATTGTGAAGTGGGGTTATTTGAACTCAGATGGAAAGTTGTAAAATCAGATGTGAATGGAAGCAACTGACAACACACACGGTGAACTGAGGAAGCTGGTAGAAGTTAGAGGCGCGCATGCCTGTGCATTTTGTGAATTCCTATGCGGCTGGGTTCAATGGGTGCTGATTTTGAAACACCTAGGGTTTCGTGTGGGTGGAATGGTGTATAAGCAAACATGAAATCTGTGTTATGCCCAAATTTTTCCCTAACATATGAGTTGCAGTGGAACAAATTTACATTTTCAAAAGAAGCATTATGGCAGAAATGGCTACAATTGATTTCTTCTGTGATCCAATGTATTTTATTTTACATATTTTAAAATGTTGTGAGAAGGTCTTAGACTTCAAGCTTGCGTTTAATAGACCCAGCACACAAAAACAGTCAGGAAGCCCAGCTCTGACAGACCCTATCCCCTTACCTATCTCAAATACCTACAGCTCTTCTACGGAGCCCCTCCCATTCCCAGCGCTGCTCTCCCCCTGCCCATCTACAGTCATTTCTCGAACAGTAGTGCTTATGGCACTTGTTTCAACCACTCGTTCGGAACTTAATTACAGTCTGTTCTATATTGTTATTCATATTTTTTATGTTTTCTCCTCTCATAACTATATTCTAAGCTTCTTAAAGATAGAGACCGTATTCTTTCTGTTCTTTTCATTCATTTGTTTCAGAAATTTATTCTGTAAGTTCCCATTGAGTGAATTACCAAAATAACATTATTCAGACAAGGAAAGTAAAGGAAAGCAGGAACGGTAATAATTAGTCGTTCAGTATTTTTAATCGTTAATGAGGGCAGAGTGGTTGGGGGGCAGAGCACCATCGTCTTCTAAGTGCTAAGGAGAGAAGCAAACAGATGGAAGGGCAGTGTTCATTATGCTAAGAATATTAGGAATTCTTGGCAAGAGTTTTAACTTAGAAGGGCTCCCAGAGAGACTGATGGACTCTTGCCGTCAAGTCCTTTTCATCTAGAATAGACTTTCCTTTGTTTGTTTGGTTGAAAACATTGCCATGTTTAAAGGTAGCAGAGAGAAAGTAGATGCTTCTGGCATTTTAGATTTTTAAATAATACTTTACTCAAGCCACACATTAGTAAGTCAGCCACAGAGTTGCAAGCCATTTTTGGATCCTTCTGAGCCTCCACGTAGGCTTGTTCAGTGTCCTTATGTTAGGGTGACAAGGTTTGGAGCTAAAACCAGGAAGGAGCCAACACTGCGCCAGAAGCCTCTCCAGACCCACCGTGCTAGTTTTGAACCGAGGCGTTTTCTGTCCACAGCCATCTGCAGTGTGAATGGGCCGCAGATGTACATCAAGTGAGTGGGTGAAATAACATTTGGAGGGAAATGATGACAGTTTTATGGCATTAGTCCTTGGAGCCCCAGGTGCACTTATTCATCTTTCATATATTTTAAGCTTTCAGCCTTGGGGATATTTCAGCAGGTTAGCATCTGTATTTTAAAGATGAGCCCTGCAGTGAATCAGCGAGGAGAGCGAGTCATACGTGGAAATGGGAGAAGAGATGAGAGGATCCTTATTGAGAGATAAGTTGGTTGTAATAATGCAACCAAGAAGAAGTCATGGCTTTCTGTCTTTTGTTTTGACCATCCAGCCCACTGAACTTACTGCCCCAGCCCTAGAACCTTGGCTTGGGCGGGTTGCCCCAAGCTTTGCATACGCCCCTAGAATGTCGTTCTGTGTCAGAATTACCCGGACAACAGGTTACCCTGATGCAGAGCCTGGGTTATAATTTCTGAGCTCGGAGTATCCTACCCCTTGACTTTTGTGTGAGGATTTTTACTCTTCTCCTTCTGACTGTTTAATGAATCATATGTCTCCTTGACAGAGTGAGGATTCTTGTGTGTAAGTGAGTCAGGGCTGTATCTATATATGACCACTGAATTGGCTGTTTAAAAATTTGTTGTTGTTGTTAATTTGAATAAATATATTTTAGACAGTGATGTGGCCATAAAGATAACTAATAATCTACAGCCTTTGGATGATGTTGATTTTTTTCTTGTAATTTTGTGGGTATCATTTCTTGGACTTAGTCTTAGATTTCTAAAACTTTTCCCACCTCTAAAATTGTCATTATACAAAGTATGATTAACAGTAGTTAAAATATTTGTTTAAATCCACCTACTGACTAACAGCAACCATAGTGAATGCAGTTTAGGTTAGATTTTATTTATTTTATCCAAAGAACGTTGTGGGATATACAGAGCAATGAGCAAGTACCTCAAGACCTTGAACTTGTGAGAGATTCAGAGTGAGTTTCAAACATGAAAAGGAAGGAACATGAGTAGCACTCCTATAAAATAGCTATAGGAGTGGGGTAGCTTAGGGAGGCAGACTGTTGTAGAAACACAGCGAGTAAAATAGTCTGGTTGAAAGACTGTTCCTTAAAAAATCTTATACTCCTGTAGCATTTACTTCCAAATTGCACTGCTCTTAGACTTCGGCAAGAAGTTCCTCTGCCTGACCTAGCACATTAGAGAACCCCAATTTGGCCCCCCTCTGGTCATGCCATTGCCCATTGGGTAAAGATTCTGTGGGGCCAAGGAATCACACCTTTCCCTTTTATAAATTATGGTCAGGGCATCTGGGCCTTGGAATTTCCTGCCCAAATGGTCCTAAGCCAAGACATGGGTCTGTCCTTCGGAGGACAGGTTGCATTCCACACAGGGAGCAGCCCAGGGGCAGCTGTGTGCAGGAACAGGGAATGTGGATGGCTGCCAAGCTGGGGCGTCCATACTGTGTTCAGATATGTGCAAATCCCAGTGAGGGAGTGAGCTGGTGCAAAGAGAATGGGGGTGAGCTTGAACCTGGGGGGGTCAGCTCTTTCTGAACCACTAGATTCTGGTGTAGAACCTTTTCTAGGTGCTTTGCACTCATGATCTCATTCAGACCTGCAGAATACTTCAGACTAGTGTTTTATCACCACACCATGGGAGTGAGGCCGAGGGGAGTTAAGCAACTAACACAAGGTCACTGAATTAGTGAGAAGTTGAAACTTAAACCTCAGGTAATTGAGTTCCAAAGAGCATGTTTGTTTTCACTTTGTTAGGTCGCCTGTTATCAGTATCTTTGCTTTTAACACCTTCTAGGTTCTCCCTGGAACCTTGGCACACAATGACATGCAATAAAGATTTGTTGAGTAACTAAGACTATTGAACAAACTATTTTTTTACCCTTACCTTTGATGGGATATAGAATATAATTATGGTGTAAATGAGAAATTCCATGTAAAATGTGGCGAAGGGGACATGTCACTCCTGATCCATCTACACTATTAAGTGTGTTGATCTCGCCAGACACTGGCTGTGTTGCTTACTGGGATCCCCTCTGCACTAGTCAGGCCTGTAAATTGCTGCAAATTTTTTAGCTGGTGTGGACTCAAATGTCCCAGGAAGTACTTTTATTCAGAGAAAAATATTAACAGACACCAGGTATGTTGCTGTTCTTTTCTTTTTTCCTTGAAAGGAGATGAACTCTGAGTGTTAAGGTGATTCATGGGGAGTTGTCAGAATGCCGGCCTCCCACAGGTTGATTGGGGACCTCTGCTGGCATGGCCCCATTCTTGGCTTTCCTGTGCTGTGATTGTTCCACCTGTGTTACCAGCTCCTTCTGCAACATTCAGCTGTGCTGTCCCTTGGCTTTGTCTTTCCTTGTGCTCCTTCCCACTTATCTGAGATGCCAAGACCATTCCCTGCTGTTGGAAGAAAGCCCTGGAACCCTTTTCTAACTTCTGCTATAGACTAGTTTTGGTATTTTCCCCATGTGTTCCCATCTGCACACTTAATTGTTTTGGTTGATTTATTGGTCTTCCTTGCTAGATGATAGCCCTGTTTGAGGGCGGGTGTTGTGTCTTTCTTGTTCACCATTGTATCGACACATCTAGCACAGTACCTTGCACACAGAAGGGACTTAAGAAGTATTTTTACAATGACTGAATGAACTGCCATTATAATTGAGTCACTAAATACTTTTTCAAAGAAGCTCTAGCATTAGGTATCAGACCAAGGATTTCTTTCACAGAAACCTTATAGTCTCCTCTACAGCAGAATTGCATCTGCCTACTTGGAGGCTCACCTGGAGTGTGGTCCCTGTGTACCCTCTTAGAGTGATAGGCCATTGCTAGGACCACGTCCCTTTCTCCCTCGGAGAGTCTGCAGAACTGACTCTTCTCAGAAAGTGACTAATACCTCAGCAAAACTCAGAAAGTTTCTATCTACTTTATCTGGGTGCAGACAACTGTACCCCTGTTGTGTCACCTCCTGCGTCCATTTACTCAGTCACTGTGCAGAAGAGGGTCAAATTGCCCATGTCTCTCAGTGACGAGGACTAAATATCCTGCCAGGTGAATTGTTTCCTAAAACCAGAGCTCTGAATCCTAATACCCACTAAGCAAGGTTGAGCTTTTGTGCAAGATGGTGGTGACCATTGCTTGAGTTCAGAAAAAAAGACTATTATGATGATGATATCACGAACATTTATTCATCCTTTTTTTAAAAAAATTCTATTTATATAAGCTATTATGTTTAACGGAAATATAGAAAAATATGGAAATTTTTTTTCAGCGTGGTGAATTTTCATATGGTGAACACATGACTGTAATTTCCATCCAGATCAAGAAATTGAACATTATGAGCACCCCAGAGATCTTCCTTATACCTCCTTCTATCTACTATTCCTAAAATGGTAATATTATCTATCCAATTTTTGAATTTTTGCAAATGCAATAATTCATTATGCATTCTTTTTTGACTGAGTGAATTCAGTCAACATTGTATTTGTAATATTCGTCTATATTGTTGCATGTTACAGTAGTTTGTTCTTTTTCATTTCTGTGTAGTATTTCACTATATATTTTATATTACCACAGTTTATGTATTCATTCTACTGTTGATGGACATCTGGGTTATTTTCAGTTTGGAGCTGTTACAAATAATGCTGCTATATATGTATTTTTTGTAGGTTTTTGGCTCACATGTGTACAATTCTGTTGGGCCTATACCAGGGACTAAAATAGTTGGGACATAGGTATTCGTATGTTCAGCTTTAGCAGATTCTTTCAAACACTTTTCCTTGTGTAGATTGTCTAAGCATGGGGCAAAGAAGACATGCTAACTCTCAGACTTTCCAGGGAGATAGGAAGCTTCTAGAAAAGATCTCTCTAAGATACAGTTGTTTGGCCCATATGATTTGGTTTGATGTTAATACAATCTAAGCTTGAACAACTTTAAAAATGACCTAAGCCTGTAGTTGTAAAGATAGAAGCAGAAGTGCAGTGTAGTTGATGGCAGAATAATCTAATAGCTGTTAATGGCTAAGAAATACCTATGAGTTATTTGATCAATTGAGTCTGCATCAATGAGCAAACAGCTCTCTATGGGCAGTCTTCTTGCTTAAGAGAATGACAGTCATACATATTAGTGCTAAATGGGATGGTAATGAAATATTCAAAAGTCGTAAAAAACATGTACAAGATGGAATATTTCAGGATGCAATGGGGTCACGTGGTTTTCTGGTGGTGTAGGAGTGCAATTTTCTGAATGTAGCTGATCAAATTTTAGGAAAAACTTAAGTGGCTAAATTAAAGTTTCCAGTCTTATCTCTGATTTTAGGCAAGTCTCTACTCTTATCTTCACTTTTATCTTTAAAGTAGAGGCAGAGGCACTTATTAGAATGGTTAAATAAAAAATAATGTCAACACCAAATACTGGCAAGGATGGAGAGACTGGATCACTCATATGTGGCTAGTGGAAATGTAAAACGGCACAGCCACTCTGGAAAAAACTGGATAGTTTCTTAAAAGGCTAAACATGTAACTGCCAAACCACCCAGCAAATGCACTCCTGGGCATTTATCCTATAGAAGTGAAGACGTCTATGTTCACACAAAAACCTGTATGTGGATATTTATAGCAGCGTTATTCATAATTGTGTAACAACTGGAAACAATCCAGATATCCTTCAATGAGTGAATGGTTAAACAAACTGTGGTACATCCATAACATGGAATATGATTCAGCAATAAAAAAGGAATGAACTATTGACACATGCTGCAACCCAGATAAATTTCCAGAGAATTAAGCTAAGTAAAAAAGTACAATCCCAAAGAGTTATATATTATATGATTCAATTTGTACAGCGTTGTTGAAATGACAAAATTATGAAATGAAAAACAGATCAGTGTGGATTAGTAGTTGGCAGGGGTTAAGGAGGGGGAAGGGCAGGAAAGACCTGGGTGTGGCTATAAAAGAGCAACGTGGGAGATCACGGTGGGGATGAACTGTTTTGCATCTTGACCATGAATGTCAACATCCTGGTTACGATATTGTTACCATTGGGAAAAACTGGGGAAAGGTCAACAGGATCTGTCTGTATTATTTCTTATAATTGTATGTGAAACTACAATTACCTCAAAATAAAAAAGAAATTAATTCAAGAAAAAGAGAATCAGGCAGTGCTGTATACAATTTCTCTTAGGTCAATTCTCCTTTTCATAATTACCAATTCGTGTCTTAAATCTTGCAGATCGTTACCAGAAGAAAGCCACTGTTTCCTGCCGCCCATTAAGGACAACGTTAATCACTGAAATAGTCATCTATTAAAAGTTCAGGTATTCTTTGTTCATGTCAAATTTCAGGGAGTCGTTAGTTCATATTCTTTGACCTGCAGAGATACCCACAGATCAGGTAGGAATCTTGGATCTTTAGAAACAGTATTACTGAACTGCAGCTAAATAAATGGAAGGAGGGCGGAGGTTTTTCCCCCCGTAATTACTTTTCCTCTGGCCCCAAAGAACCTACCTGACTAGTCATTAAGGTCTAAGCAGTTTCCCATTGTTCAGTTTCCATTTGGCTTGGGTGGTCCAGGGATGAGCTTAGGGAACAGTAGAGGTGATATGATGAATCTCAGCAAGAATAAAATGATTGGGACTTTTTGTGTGCTTCTTTTTACGGCTTAGAATGTAATATTCACTCCCTAGTTCTATGATTTGCCCCGATGCCATGCTTTTTGTAATGCTACAATGGTTATATCCTGGGGAGCCTCACCATATTTTTTCTTTTTCCCTCCATGCCGTTATGCGTGGGATCTTCCAGCTGATGAGTCATCATCTCTGGGTTTTCTTGTCTGAACAAGGTCTCTTTAGGGACTGTTTTCCTGAGTGCTGTGGTTGAACATACTTAGTTTTCCTTTGTTTTTGTGTACATTATTTTAACCTTCCAGTTGACCTCAAGTTCGACGTTGTCTTTGCCGATGCCTCTAGTTGCCAGCTCTTTGGAGACATTTTAAACTTTTCTGTTACAGCTGCTGGTATTGAGAGGTAGCCTGGCATTAGAGTGTCTCTTTAAAGAGGAGGGCTCTTTGTTTGGTGTGCAAGTCAAAGTCTCATTGTTACTTTGCTATAAAGCATTTTTGGGGAAGGTGTGAGGTAAAATAACTTCCATTAACTATTGACATGTTTGATATGTCAGGTGAGCTAAGTGAGATGTGTTTCGTGACATTCTACCCTAATTATTCTTTACAAGAAACTTATACTGTAAGGATAGGGAACAGGAGAGCAGGGGAAAAGAGAGAACATGAAATAACATTCTTCTGAGTGGTCATCAGGTGCCGTGTCCTTTATGCACATTATCTTATTGAATCCCCAGCACCTTTAGTGGATGCCTCTTACGTCTGTTTTCCAGATCAAGTAACAAGCTCAGGTGCCCATGGCAGCAGGTAGTGAGTGACAGAACCAGACTGCAAACCCAAGTTGGCCTCATCTGAAACTCAAATGTCTTTGATACTAAAAAATCGTGATTTAGAGGTATATATATTTTTGTAATAAAAAGGGCTTTGGGTCATAGTAAAGATCTTTAATCCTAATGGCAAAGTAAAATTATTGAAGATATATGAGTGACAGATTTATGATTTAAACAGCTCTTTTTAGCTCAATGTAAACATGATATGATAGAGCTTGGACTGAAGTAGTGGTGTGAAGATGGGGAGAAGTGGATAGGTTTCAGAAGTAGTTAGGAGGCAAAATGGACAGAAATCAGTGACAGATTGAATATGGGGTCAGGAGAAGAAAAGTAAGTTTCTGCCATTGGCTAGGTGGTGGCACCACTCAGTGGGATAGGAACACTGGACGCAGATCAGATTTGGGGGTAGATTTCAAGTTCAATTTGGAACATGTCAGGTTTGGGGTGACTTTGAGAGAGATAAGTAGAAATATCAAGTTGATATTTAAATCTGTTTATCTGGAGCCAAGAGGAGAGATCTGGACTGGAGCTATACCTTTGTGTATCATAGGACGCAGGTGGTAAAGGACATCATGGCCATGAGCGCCATTGCCTAGAGAGATACTAAGGAGTGGTAAGAAAAGAGAGCCTAGAACCAAGCCTTTAGGAACTTCATTTCATGGCTGTGTGAAGGAAGACCAACCTACAAAGGAGATAGAAGAAAGTCAGAAAAGACAGGAGGAAAACCACTGGAATCATGAAAACAAAGAGAAGGTGCACTTTGATAAACAAAGAATGACCAGCAATATCACACGCTGCTCAAATACTGTGGGTTCGCATAAGTCCTTTAGAGTTATTGACATGGAGGTCATTGGTGACCTTAGCAAGAGCTGTTTCTGTGGAAGGATGAGGAAGAAGATGGGTTAGAGCAGGGTGAAGAGTAAGTGAGGGCTGTGCCATTGGACACAGTCGGAATAGACAAATCTTATGAGAAGAGAATAGCAAATAGAACAAGTAGGATTTGGGGAAGGTTCTTTTTAATAAGACAGCAGAGACATGAGTATGTTTAAAAGCCAATGGTAAAGATTTAATTGATAGGGAGCTGGCAGCAATTTGAAAGAGAAAAAGGATAATGGATAGTGTTGACTCATGAGAAGGGGAGTAGGCAGGGGAGGATTTGCAGAGATGCCCTTGTTGGCACGCTTGATATGAAGAGGAGGAGGGAGTTCTCCTCCTAGGAATGCTATTTTCCTGTAAAGAGACGGTATCTTTGTCTGTGAGAGAGCAGGAGGGAGAGGTGGAGGTGTGTGGAGAGCAGAGAAAGTTTGAAATATGGTAGTTGCTGTGAAGAGTCGGTGTGAGTTGGCTTTAGAAAAGTACTGGAATTCCGGGTCAGTGTTGAGGACCTGTTCTCCAGGAGCTTGGGAACATTCGTTTTCTTATGCTGTTAAACAAACAATCCATGGTGTATCTACGTTTTATGAAAAATCCAAGTTAATAACATCCACACAAATGAGAGGAAAGTATTTGAGAAAGGTGAGAAGGATTTTTTTAAAAGTCATTGTTTTCCAGACTGTTTGGGGAGTCTGGAAGGAAAGTATTCATTTGAAAACATGTAAATTTTTAAACACCTCTGAATGTTTATATACTTATTAAGTGAACTGGCTGAGGGGAAAAAAAGTTCCTTTTTCACATGAAGAAAATTGACCAGTTTATCTTGTTTAAACATTGAGGCCTGGGCTGAGTTAAACATTAGAGGTTATTTTGAAAGGATATCAGGGTTTGCACGGAAAGGTGCACTAAGCTTGCTGGATTTCCATTTTTGCTGCTGATGCCCTTGTGTTAGTCTCTGCAATGTTCTATCCACTCAAGAAGATGAGCAGATGTTTCTGTGAATCTGAAACTAGTTCAGCAAATGGAGCCTCATTTTCTAAATGTTTTTTCTGGCAGAGGAAGACAAGGAACAGACACTTGAAGATTTAGAATTGTGTCTCTAATCACTAGAAATGCTTATTTTAATGAGTGGCCTCAACTGGCTAATAGCAAGTGCCTAAGGGTGAAATTTCAAGTTTCTTGTATGTAAAGCACGTTACCAGGTATGCTGGTGAGGGCACAGGAGAGTACACAGAAGGATTGTTTCCCCTCTTGAAGGATTTCTTGTTTGTTTAGGGAGGGAATGAATGTACCCATACGAAGCTAGAAAAAAACTCATAAGTAGCCCTACAAATGCAGGTGTTTAAGGAGGTGAGCAAAGGCTCAGAGTAAAAGAAGGAAGAGGCAACAGAAAGATCTCATAAAGAAATAAGAATATTAGAGATATAGCAAGAACAAGGCTGAGATCTACTAACTGCTTCTAAGGTACTTCTCAGGAGAATGTGGAGAATCACTTCAGAGATTTTAGGGGCCAGGCCAGGAAGAGGCATGCATCCCCTCTGTCCTATCCCACTGGCCAGAATTCAATCTCACTGCATTAAACTGAAAGACAGGCTGGGAAATATAGTTTAGCAATGTACTTGGGAAGAAAACCTGGGTTTGTTGAATATCTAGCCCGTCTCTGCTTCATGCCCACTGGAGTTTCACAGAGGACGTTTCAATCCCTCTCCCTCACTCGTGACTCTTCAGACTCCTTTAAGCCTCGCCCCCCCCACCCCAGGTGAGCCACCTTCATTTCCACTAGATATTATTTATATGTCATTGTTCCCAAACCTTCTACTACCCCAGCCATCATTTTTATTGTTCCTCTTAAAATGAGGTATTCATAGTAAAACATAATTCTCTAGATGTGATCCAAAAAGTGTCGGTAAAGTAGGATTACTGTTTTCTTGGATTTCATAACTGTAAGATCAAAGAGAGGGCCAATATTGGGAAGACCTCACATTTGATGGCAGATAATGGAAACCCACAAAGAAAAGAATTTGAAGAATGAAAGGGGTCTGCATGATGCCACTTCAATATGGCAACTGTATCAAGCATTAGTGATTATGTACTATTCTTATCCACTGCTTAAAGAACAAAAAAGGCACACACACTCACAAATCAACCAATTCATTTCCATAAAACCCCAAGGTGAACTCAAGGAGAAGTACCCTCAAATGGTATTACTTTTACTTTAGATTATGGATTTAAATGAAGAAAAACCACCCAGAATTTCCATATTAAGATATTTTTATTGTGATATTAACCGGTCTACCTGTCTTACATAGTGTCTAAAGTGTTATATTCAATAATCTAGCCAGTAATCAACATGGCTATATGATACATAAGCAAGTTAGCATTGCTATGTGGAACTAAAAATTGGCACCTCACACTTTCACCTGCATTAGACATGGCACCAATGTCTTGCCATTTCGACATATCCCAGTGGCCTCAGAGTCACTGATGTTTTCATTTAGTGAAGAGAGAAAGAATGAATCTTTTCTTTCTTTTTTATTTTCTTTTGCAACAGCTGTCCTTTCAGTGTTCTCTGCAAAGAAATATTATAACCCCAAGCACATGGACATTCTTATTAGAGAAGAGAATTGATTGAAAACAATTTATCTATTTCTAAATTCTTAGAAGAGGCAGGAAAGCCTATGGGTCTTGCTATCTAATTTACCAATGTGCTTACCTAACTATTTCAAACTTTTTTTCTAAGTTGAGTTTTGTTGTCTGGGTTTCAGGGTCCACTGGTTTCCATAGTTTTTGTTTGTTTGATTGTTTATGGCTAGACTCATTGTGAACAGTGACTACCACACTTCTATTTTTCTATAAATGTGGCTGCTCTTGGCTGTTGAACTTAATGTTGTGGGAAACAGAATCCATTGCCATTATAATTGAAATTTAGTTTCCTATAGCCATTCCTGTTTCTTCTTGTCCCCAGGTTGTCTCTCAAGGGGAAGATGCTGAGGACATAAACAATATTTACTGATTTGAGTATTAGTGACTTTTTTGACAGATTTACTCATAACAATATTTAAGTGATATTAACAGATTCTCATCAAGCACTTCAGAGTAAACAAAACGGTGAGGATCTAGGCAGAAAGCCATGTCCTTTCAGAGCTCAATATGTTTATAATACATATAAAGGCAAAAACACGGAGACAACATAAATAACGATTCTACTTGGATGTCATCTGCCAAGTTATTTTTTCCAGAGAAGAGTTCGGCCATAGCTACATCACTGAGCAGGAGCACAGTAAAATATTGGGGGCAAATGGTGGCAGTGATGAGGTAGGTTTGTTTTCCAGAAAAAAAGATTGCGATCCAAGGGGGATTTTCCATTTTGAATACCTCAGCTCTGTCACAGGGCATTTGTCTTGCTATCTGAATTATCTTTGGCACCTGGAGGAAAAATGGTTGTGAAAACTACAGATGCAATTTTCTTCTTTGGCCTTTTCCATAATACCATAATCATGAACCATGCTGAGTTAGGGGGTGGCATTCACTGGCGAACATCTTAAACTGCACTTTGAAAACATTTTGGCCTCTGTGGCGTCATTTAGAAACACAAGCCTTTGTGGGGTTTCTGGCTTTTCTTTTTATCTGATGGGCTGAAAATCTTATAACGACGTTAGTTTTGTGACCAATTACCAAAGATTTTTTATTATTTTTTTTAAATTGGACCTTCCTTAAATGTTTACAGCAAGGTTAAAAACAGTTCCAGAAGGGTGTGGGATAGAATAGTTTAGAAACTTCCAGTCGTGGATGTTTGGTACTGCAGAATTCAACAAGGAATGCTGGAAATTTCTCAAAACAAAATTATTTTAAGTTCAATCTCACAAAAGGTTATGTTATAGAACATATTGAAAAAGAGAAGGTTAGTTGGAAAGTCAAACATGATAGAATTTCAAAATTACCAGGCTTTCAGATATAAAAGTATTTCTCATATGTTGAGACAGAATTTGTATTCTCTTGTGCTTGATGGCATTTTATGAGTTACGTATTCCTGCTCTTCTACATAAATAGACTAGAAACATCTCTATTTTTTCTAACGTCATGAAAATAAGTAATGGCATGTGAAGAAAAGGAAATTTTTATGGATTTTTCACTCTTCTTGCCAAATTATTTTGGTTAATTTTTGGGGCATAATTTGGGGGGACATTATAATTATTCTCTCTTATCTGATCTAGTGGGATGCAGGGGCAGCGGCAAATGAAGGATGGGGAGGAAAGAAAAGGGCTGACAGGGGCGCAGATGCAGACAGAGTTGATGGACATCCGTAGTCTCATTGGTACCATGATGCGTTATTTAATTTTCAAATGGTTTGTCTGGCTGAAGTTGGAGGCTGACCTCTGGAACTCCATCTCTCCCCTTGTGACCTGAATACTGGCTGGACATGTACATGCCAATTTTCAGAATAACTTGTTGTGATTAACCTATGCCTTTTTCAGTGATTTGAAATGTCACATTCTTCTAATAATAAAATTTTATGCTGTACATATTTAGCATATTTATCTTTGGCAGCTAATCTTTCTCTTTTCATTGTTTATCTTTCTTCTCTGGAGCTAGTATCATAATGTTTTCATTGCTGTAGGTTTCTAATATACTTTATTATCTAGAATGGCTTAATTTTCACTATATCTTTTTCCTTTGATATTTTAAGAAAAAGAATTACTATGGAAAATAATAATTCTGCCTCTGTCTCATTGTTTCAAGTATTTGGAACTCTTATTTGGTTGTAACATTTTTTCTTTTAATATAGTCTTGGATTTTATGTAAATATTTTACTTAGTTATGTTTTCATTTTAATAAAAGTGAGGAAGCATATCTTTTAAAAAATAGTCATTGTCAGGTTCGGTATCAGGTTTCTAATATCTACGGAAAATGAGTATGGTAGGCTTCCATTTAATCTATGTCATGGTGTAGTATAATTTTGAAATAATTTGCTTCTAAAACCATCTGTGCCTTGTTCTTTTTTTAAAAAAGATAGATTTTCTGAGAGCTTTTTCTGCTATATGTGTTCTATTATTTTCTGGTTACTATTTCTTTCTGGATCATTTTGTTAATTTACATATTCTTATGGTACTGTCACTGCATCAGGATTATCATGTTAATCAAAATAGGGTTGTATATATTATTTTTTATGGTATTTTTAATCTTATTTGGGCTTATCTACTTTGTAATTTTAATGAAATTTGTATTTTCTCTTTCTTGTTTAGCATGGCCCTTTTTTCTGCTTTTACTTTTATTGATTCCTTTCTTCTATTTTCCTTAGGGATATTTTATTGACCTTTTTCTAGCTTATTAAGTGAATATCTAGTTCTGTTTTTATTTTCATTGATTCATTACTGCTACTTTTCTTAGGATTATTTTGTTGACCTTTATTAAATTGCTCTACCTTATTGAGTTGGATATCTTATTCTTTTATTTTCATTAATTTTTTAAAAATAATAAGAACCCTAAATACCATGATTTTTCCCCCTTTGAGGCCATCTTTTACCATACATTATCAGCTTTTATTTGCAATGGTCCCCTTTTATCCACAGTTTCGCTTTCTGAGGTTTCAGTCACCTGTGGTCAACCAGGGTCTGAAAATAAAAAATAAAAGATTCCAGAAATAAACAATTCGTATGTTTTAAATTATGTGCCATTCTGAGTAGTGTGGTGAAATCTCGTGCTGTTCCACTCCATCCTGGCCAGACGTGAATCATCTCTTTGCCCAGTACATTCTCTCTGTAAACGCTGTAAACGCTACTTGGCCGTTAGTCACTTAGTAGCCAACTCAGTTATCAGCTCGACTATCTCGGTACCGCAGTGCTTTTGTTCAAGTCACCTTTATTTTACTTAATAATGGTCCCCAAGTGCTAGAGTAGTGATGTTGGCAATTTGGATATGCCAAAGAGAAGCCGTAAAGTGCTTCCTTTAAGTGAAAAGGTGAAAATTCTCAACCTAATAAAGAAAAAAAATCATATGCTGAGGTTGCTAAGACCTATGGTAACTTTTATTGCAGTATTTTGTTATACTTGTCCTATTTTAATATTAGTTATTATTGTTAATCTCTTACTGTGCCTAATTTATAAATTAAACTTTATCATAGGTATGTATGTAGGAAAAACATAGCACATATAGGGCTTGGTACTGCCTGCGGTTTCAGGCATCTGCTGGGGGTCTTGGAACGTATCTCCCTGCAGATAAAGGGGGAACTACTGTAGATTTTCTAATTGTTCTTAATGTTAAAATAGTTTGTAATTGCAATTTTGATTTCTTCTTTAGTCTGAGCCATTTAGGAATGCTTTATTTTCGAGCTTGCCTTTATGTTGTTATTTTTAACGTTGTCTTCGGATATTAATTTCCATTGTGTTTGTGTGTATGTTTCACATACTTGTGTGTTCTGTGAGTAGATAGATGGTCTATTTAATTTCTACGTGTTATAACTTTCTGATATTTTTATCTGCCTCTAATATGTGATCTATTTTTTCTTCTTTTTCAGCTTTATTGAGGTATAATTGACAAAACTGTAATATATTTAAAGTGTACAACATGATGATTTGATGTATGTATACATTGTGAAAAGATTCTATAATCAAGTTAATTAACACATCACCATCTCACATATTCACATATTTATCATCTTTTTGGTGAGAAAACTGAAGATCTATTCTCTTAGCAAAATTTATTATACATACAGTATTATCAACTAGAGTCACCATGCTGTACATTAGATCCTTGGACCTTGTTCATCTTATAATGGAAAGTCTGTACGCTTTTACCAACCTCTCCCCATTTTTCCCACCCCTCAGCACCTGGCAACTACCATTCTACTCTCTGTTTCTATGAGTTTGTTTTTCCTTTTAAGATTCCACATATAAGTGATACGATGTAGTATTTGTCTACGTCTGTCTAGCTTATTTCACCTAGAGTAATGCCCTCCATGTTGTCACGATTGGCAGGACTTCCTTTTCCTTTTTTGGTGAGGAAGATTGGCCCTGAGCTAACACCTGTGCTAATCTTCCTCTGTTTTGTATGTGGGATGCTGCCACAGCATGGCCTGAGAGTTATCTGTATGTCCATGCCTGGGATAAGGACCTGTGAACCCTGGGCTGCTGAAGCAGAGTGCATGAACTTAACCACTATGCCACCAGGCCAGCCTAGGATTTACTTCTTTTTTAAGGCTAAATAATATTCCTGTGTGTGTGTGTGTGTGTGTGTGTGTATCACATTTTCCTTATCTATCCATTGATGGACACCTAGGTTGTTTCCAAACCTTGGTTATTGTGAATAATACTGCAATGAACATGGGAGTACACATATCTTTTCAAGATGATGATTTCATTTCCTTTATATATAAAGTCAGAAGTGGGATTCTTGGATTATATGCTAGTTCTATTTTAAATTTTTTGGGGAACCTCCGTGCTCTTTTCCATAGTGGCCACACCGGTTTACATTCCCACCAACAGTGCACAAATGCTCCTTCTTCTCTACATTTTTGCCAGCATTTGTTTTCTCTTCCTTTTTGGTAGTAGACATTTTAACAGGTGTAAGGTGTTATCTCATTGTGGTTTTGATTTGCATTTCCCTGATAATTACTGATGTTGAGAACCTCTTCGTGTACGTGTTGGCCATTTGCATGTCTTTGGAAAAATGTCTATTCAATTCCTTTGCCCGTTTTTTAATTGGATTATTTGGGGTTTTTTTGCTATCAAGTTGTATGAGTACTTTACATAATTTAGATGTAATCCCTTATCAGATATATGGATTACAAGTATTTTCTCCCATTCTATAGGTTGCTTTTTCATTTTGTTGATTGTTTCTTTGGTGTGTAGAAGCTTTTTAGTTTGATGAAGCCCCACTTGTTGATTTTTGCCTTTATTACTTGTGCTTTTGCTGTCAAATCCAAAAAGTAATTACCAAGACCAATGTCAAAGAGAATTTTTCCTGTGTTTCTTCTAGGAGTTTATGGTTTCAGGTCTTACATTTAAGTCTTTAATCCATTTTGAGTTGATTTTCATGTATGGGGTGAGATAGGGGTCCAGTGGTCCAGTGGTCTTTTGCATGTGAATATCCGGTTTTCCCAGCACCATTTAGTGAAGAGACTATCCTTTCCCTGTTGAGTACTCTTGTCTCCCTTGTCAAATATTAGTTGACCAACTATGCATGGGTTTATTTCTGGGTTCTCAACTTTGTTCCATTGGTCTATGTGTCTGTTTTTATGCCAGTACCATACTGTTTCATTAGTATAGCTTTGTAATGTTGTTTGAAATCAGGAAGTGTGTTGCCTCTAGCTTTGTTCTTCTTTCTTAAAATTGCTTTGGCAATTTGGGGACTTTTGTAGTTCCATATAAATGGTAGGATGTTTTTTTCTATTTCTGTGAAAAATACCATTGGAATTCTGACAGAGATTTCACTGAATCTATAGATGACTATGGATAGCATGGACATTTTAACAATAATAATTCTTTTGATCCATTTATTTGTGCCTTCTTTAGTTTCTTTCATCAATGTTTTATAGTTTTCAACATTCAAATCTTTCACCTCTTTGGTTAAATTTATTGCTAAGTATATTATTGTTTTTGATTTTGTTGTAAATGAGAATGTGTTTTTTGTTTTCTTTATTTTCTACTCCAATGGTTCATTATTAGAGTATAGAAACACAACTGATTTTTGTATGTGGTTTGTATTCCATAACTTTACTGAATTTGTTTATTAGTTCTAACAGTTTTTTGGTGAAGTCTTTAGGATTTTCTGTATGTAAGATCATGTTATCTGCAAACAGAGATAGTTTCACTTCTTTCCAATTTGGATGCCTTGTATTTCTTTTTCTTGCCTACCTACTCTGGCTAGGACTTCCAGTACAATGTTGAATAGAAGTGATGAGAATGGGCACCCTTGTCTCACTCCTGATCCTAGAGGAAACACTTCAACCTTTCACCATTGAGTATGATGTTAGCTGTGAGCTTGTCATGTATAACCTTTATTCTGATGAAGTACATTCCTCCCATACCCAATTTGTTAAGAGTTTCATTTAAAAGACTATTGAATTTTGTCAAATTCTTTTTCTGCGTCTATTGAGAAGATCATATGATTTTTATCCCTCATTTTGTTAATGTGTATCATACTTGATTTGCAGATGTTGAACCATACTTGCATCCCTGGAATAAATCCCACTTGATTATGGTGTATTTATAGTGCTATAGAATTTGATTTGTTAAAACATTTTGCATTTATATTTATTGGGAATATGTCCTGTAATTTTCTTTTCTTGTAGTATCCTTATTTGGCTTTGGTATCAGGATAATGCTTGCCTAGTAAATTGAGTTTGGGAGTGTTTCCTCCTCTTCAATTTTTTAGGAGAGTTTGATAAGGATTGGATTTAATTCTTCTTTAAATATTTGGTAGGATTCATCTGTAAAACCTTCTGGTCCTGGGCTTTCCTTTTATTAGAAGGTTGTTGATGACTGATTCAATCTCCTTACTAATTATTTGTTCAGATTTTCTATTTCTTCATGATTCCATTTTAGTAGGTTGCATGTTTCTGGGAATTTATACATTTCTTTTAGGTTATACAATTTGTTGGTGTGTAATTGTTTATGGTAGTCTCATCTGATCCTTTGTATCTTGGTATCAGGTATAATGTTTTCTCTTTCATTTCTGATTTTATTTATTTGAGCCACATCTCTCTTTGTCTTAGTCCAGCTAGGTGTCAATTTTGTTTCTCTTCTAAGAAACCACCTCTTAGTTTTGTTGATATTTTCTATTGTTTTCCTAGTTTCTATTTCATTTATTTCTGTTTTGATCTTTATTATTTTCCTCTGATAATTTTGGGTTAGTTTGTTCTTTTTCTAATTCCTTGAGATGTAAAGTTAAGTTGTTTGAGACTTTTCTTATTTCTTAATGTAGGCCTTTATTGCTATACACTTTCCTGTTAGAACTGCTTTTCCTACGTCCCATAAATTTTTGTATGTTGTGTTTCTATTTTCTTTTGTTTCAAGATATTTTTTTATTTTCCTTTTGATTTCTTCTTTGAGTCATTTGTTGTTCAGGCTTGTGTTGTTTAATTTCCAAATATTTGTGATATTTCCAGTTTCCCTCCTGTTATTGGCTTTTAAGGTCACACCATTTTGGTTTGAAAAGACACAGTATCATTTAATCTTCTTAAATTTGCTAAGACTTTTTTGTAGCTTAACATGATCTTTCTGGAGAATGTTCCATGTGCTTTTGATAAGAATGTGTATTCTGCTGCTATTGGATGGAATGTTCTAAATACATCTGTGGGGTCCATTTGATCCATAGCATTGTTACAGTCTGCTGTTTCCTTGTTGATTTTCTTTCTAGTGATCTACCCATTGTTAAAAGTGAGATATTGAAGCCCGTTACTATTATTGTATTGTTGTCTATTTCTCCTTTCAGATCTGTTAGTATATGCTTAGTATATTTAGATGCTCCGATGTTGGATACATATACATTTGCAGTTGTTATATCCTCTTGATGAATTGACCCCTTTATCATTATATAATGACCTTCTTTGTCTCTTGTTATAGCTTTTGACTTAAAGTCTATTTTGTCTGATTTAAATTTTGCTGTCCCTGCTTTTTTTGGTTTCCATTTGCATGGAATAACTCTTTCCATCCCTTCACTTTGATAATATGTGTGTCCTTGAAACTGAAGTGAGTCTCTTCTAGACAGCATAAAGTTGGATCTTGTGTTTTATCTATTCAGATACTCCATGTTTTTTGACTAGAGCATTTAATCCATTTACATTTAACGTAATTATTGATAAGTAAGGACTTACTACTGCCATTATTAATTGTTTTCTAGCTGTTTTATAGTTGCTTGTTTCTTTCTTCCTCTTTTGCTGTCTTCCTTTTTGAATCGTTTATTTTCTGTAGTCGTCTGCTTTGATTCCCTTCTCTTTTGCTTTTATGTATCTACTGTAAGTTTTTCTTTGTGGTTGCCGTGAGGCTTACATGAAACATCCATAACACTCTATTTTAACCTAGTAACAGCTTAACTTCAATTGCATACAAAAGCTCTACTCTTTTGCTTCCCCTGCCCACATTTAATGTTTTTGATGTCACAATTTACCTCATTTTATTTTGTGTATCCATTAGCAAATTATTTTAACTATAGTTGTTTTTAATACTTACGTCTTTTAACCTTTATACTAGAGTTAAGTAATTAACACAGCACTGTATTACAGTATTAGAGTTTCTGAATTTGACTATATACTTACTTTTACCACTGTGTTTTATATTTTCATGTTTTCCTGTTACTTATTAGCATCCTTTCATTTAAGCTTGAAGAATTCCTTTCAGCATTTTTTGTAAGGCAGGCCTAGTGGTGATGAACTCCCCCGGGTTTTGTTTGTTTAAGTCTTTATCTTTCCTTCATTTCTGAAAGACAACTTTGTGGGGTAAAGTATTTTTGGTTGACTGTTTTATCTTTCAGCAATTTGAATATATAATCTCACTCTCTCCTGGTTTGCAAAGTTTCTGATGAAAAATTTGCTGATAGCCTCATGGTCATTCCTTTGTATGTGAGGGTTTTTTTTCTTGCTGCTTTTAAAATTCTCTGTTTGTCTTTGATTTTAGTTTTATTATAATATGTCTTGGAGAACATCATGTTGAATTGAAATTTTGGATGAACTATGAGATCCATGAACTTGGATGTCCAAATTTCTCCCTGGATTTGAGAAGTTCTCAGCTGTTATTTCTTTAAATAAGCTTTGTGCCTCTTTCTCCTTCTCTTCTCCTTCTGGGACTCTCAAAATGCATAGATTATTTCTCTTAATGGTATTCCATACTTCACATAGGCTTTTTTTGTTCTTTTTCATCCTTTTTTATTCTTCCCTTCTGACTGGATAATTTCAAGTGATCTGTCTCCTACTTCACAGATTTTTTCTGCTTGATTCAGTCTGTTATTGATGCTCTCTACTGTGTTTTTCATTTTATTCATTGTGTTCTTTAGCTCTAGAATTTCTTTTTTTAATGATTTATATCTCTCTGTTAAACTTCTCATTTTGTTTCTGTATTGTTTTCCTGATTTTGCTGAATTGTCTTTTTGTGTTTTCTGGTAGTTCACTGAGCTTCCTTAAAACAACTGTTTTTGAATTTTTATCAGGAAAGTTGCAGATCTTCATTTCTTTGGGGTCAATTACTAGAAAATTATTGTGTTCCTTTGGTGGGGTCATATTTCCTTAACTTTTCATGTTTGTTGAGGTCTTGCATTGCCATCTTCCCATTTGAAGAAGCAGTCACCTCCTGCAGTCTTTATTGACTGGCTTCAGGAAAGAAATACTTTCTTTCAATCCTGTTAGGGATTCTGCAGCTTTCTCAGATCTTTTCTATGGATATGCTTTCTCCACACTTCTTGGTCGCTCTTATGAGGGAATTCTTAATGTTGTATGCCTTCTCTTGATGCTGCAAAGCCCAGCCATGTGCTGACAGATTTTTACTTGCTTTCTCTAGGGTGGTGCTGAATGCTCAGGTTTGTATATTTTCTCCTAATCCTGCAAAGTCAGGCTAACTTTCTGCTGTGCTCACTAGCTGTCTGCAAAGGCTCATTCTCACCACCCTTACACTTGGGGACACACATAGTGAGCAGGCCAAGAATGAGAGTGTGTGTGAGTTAGGCTTGTGGAGCATTGGGATTGTCAGTAAGTCATTTTGGGGGATCCACAGGTGATGCATCCCCAGCAGCTCATGGGCAGGCTTCCTGATGGAGTCTGTGAAGTGGTTATTAGGATCCTTATTCCTCTGATGCATTCTGATCTGAGCCCTCACTCATCATTCCTGTCTCCTTGCAACTCACTGCCCCCCAGCTCATGTCTCAGTATTCTGGATGGGGTGAGAAAGAAGTGAGTCACTTTTCCAGCATCCTGCACAGCTGAGCAAAGCATATGCTCTCTCGCACACACTCACTTTCCCCTGTGGGAGAAATTGTGGGCTTTGAAGGTCTCTCTTGACACTGAGCTGTGCTCAGTGAGCTTTGGGGGTGGAGTGATGTGGGTAAAGTGAAACTGTTCCTTACCCTCTTTAGTGCATCCAGTCTCTGATTTTCTGCTTCAACTGTGTGCTGGAACTTCTCTGCTGGGCTCTTGGATTTCCACAAAGGCTCTTTCATCTCTGGATGATTGTCAAAATTGATATTCTTTTAGGGGTAAATGATGGAAAACTCTTATTTAGCCATGTTGATGACATCACAAAATCTAGCATGTTTAAAAATGTTTTGTGGGTAAGCATTTTTAATCCTCTCTGGAATCTTGCAGAATTTTTTTCTTTATTCATTAGTTTAAAAAATTTTAGATATGTTAAGGTTTAGGTTGTTACTCATTTATTTTTTTCTTGGAGCCATGTGACTCCTTTTTCTGAGCTTAAGAAACTTTTCTTCAAGTACGTTTTTGATTATTGTTTCTGTTCTATTTCTTTGGGCTCTCCTCTAGAAACACTGATTAACTGTATAACTCTTTAGTTTCTATTTTTCCACTTCTTTTCTATCGAATTTTCCTTTTTCTTTTCCCTATGAGATCTTGTAGAACCGTTAAGTAATGTTTAAATGCACCACCTTCGGTATAAATTAATACTTCTACTCTGTTTTTAGTTTCTTTGTAATCTTTCTTTTTAAAAATAACATTTCCTCTTTTTATTTCTCCCTATTTATTTTCTTAAGCTGCCTGGAATCCTCTTCATTTCATCCTGTTTCCTTTTCATAGAGGCCATATCTCTTTATTCAAAATGAGGATACCAAGTTTTTTTCTGAAATTTTCTTTTGGATTCTGCAGTAAGAAAATTTTCAGAAGTTTGCTCTAAATTTTTGGAACACTGTTGTCTTTCCCCTGTTCTATGCCTAAATATTTTTTTCTATTCAATTTTAAGTAATGCCATAAAGATGCACAGGTTGAATGGATTTTCCTTGTTCCAACTCATTTTCTACTGTAACAGTGAAGAAAACATCAATGTTCACATTATGGTTTAATGGACATTATTTCCATTTCACCTACCATTTTCTGACAGTTTTTATTTAAGATACCTCCCCTCAGTTGTAGTTCAATCTTTCAACTCTCATAGCCTGAATCTTTTATACTCTAAGGAGAAATTTTATATGGTATCTGTAATTCCCAGCAAATCAGGTTATTCCTCTGTTCCCCATTCACCTTTCTTCACTGCTCCATCCACCAAAGCTTCTACCTATGCAGACTAAGCCTTTTAGAACATGTACTACAGGCCTCTCTGTCCTACTTTCTGCTCACTTTTTTTCTTAAAGATGGTAGAATGGTGAGAGAAAGAGTATTAGCCTCAGAGTATAATTCCCAAAGCTAAGAACTCTGGGTGGCTCTTTCCTTATAAAGGACAGAAGGATGTATTCTTAGTTTTCTGTGTCTGTGAGCCTAGCAATTGGAAGTGGATGCTGGGTATGCCATGGAATCACTAAATTCTCTTACAGTTTCAAAGTTAGAATCTATCTTTCTAGATTATGGTATTAGCTGTCTGTTAGTTTTGGTTTTAAAGCTTGTCTTCAGTGGTTTTAGTAGTAAACTGAGCAGAGCAGCACTAAAGATTGCCAGCTGGAAGCTGTTTGAACTGGAACCTCTTAACAGAAAGCTGATAAAAAGCAGCATTTTACACTTATTTAGAGATTTGTGCTAATCATTTAAATTTTAAATCTTTCTTTCTGTCTGTAATTAAGACGCAATCTTGTGGATAATTTTAAAAATATGTTAAAAATAGTTTTCTTCTTTCCTTTTTTGAAGTAAGAGTACCTCAAAAGAGTAAGTAAAACAGAGACCTAAAATTTCAATGATGACTGTTAAAATGTAACAGAATTGCATTGTGTTTGAATCCACTGTAATACATCCAAATGTCATCCATCTATTTGGCGTATTTTTTCTTATTTCGATAGATGATACAACTAAAGAACAAGAATTTCCTGTATGTCACTGACTTGCAAATGTCACATAAGTAGAAAATGAAGGGTTAGATAATCTGCACAAATCATCCTCGCTGTTAGATACATTGATGAGAAAACATAATTGAATTGTATGTGTTAAAGAGATAAAGCCATTCAACAAATTGTTCTTAATAGACAGAAAAAAATGATATAGAAGCTAAAATTGACGTGGAAAAACACTGGAAGAAGTTGAGAGGTTGGAGAGGGAGGGAAAATGGTGGAGGTTAGTGAATATCTGAGTGTGCAATTGCATTTTTGGTGTAATTAGTCACCTAATTATGTATCCTGTTATAGTAATTGTTGTTCCATAGTTATGATTTATTTTAAGTATCCTCTGTGTAATTTTCAGTTGTTTTCTTTTTCAAAATCAAATTTCAGAGGAATACATTTGTTTGAAATTGCTTTAGAAATGTCTTTATATCCCATTTTGGAACAAGTAGAAAGATTTTTCCTCTTTTAAATGGGTATGAAGATAGATAACTTCTCTGATTTTTTAGGTAAACACATTTATGTTAGTTGAATGGTGGGTACTTACTTATAAACAGGAAACATTAAGGAAAAATAACCCATTTGATGCAAATGAATTTCTGTACCTGATCAGATAATTGAGCTTTTGCCTATAATATGCTTTCGTTTTACTGGTAGACATTTGTTGCTTTGAAGAAAGATAAAAAAGAATAGTCAAACTACATATAGAACCATGGCCAAATAAAGAGTAGTTTTTACTCAAGTAGAAGGATATGGACTGCAAGTACAAAAAGAACTTGATACTCTAGGAGTACATTATTTTGAATGTATGTTTGAACTAGCTGAAAATCCTACTCCACAGCTGAATGCTCTGGCAGCTTGTTAAATGACATCTGTAAGCATGAGTCATTTACAATTGGAGTGGGCTTCCCACTTGCAACATCTGGAAGATATTGCTTCTTTGGATATGCCAAATTAAGCATGCTTTGAAGCTGTATCATGTTAAAATTTCCACAATGAAATTTTATTGGCATTTCCTTCGTAAGTGGCTTATAAATAAAAATACTCTCATAAATAAAAATACTCTCATAAATAAAAATACTTCGGCTTCTTATATGAAAGTGAACCTACTAACTTTTGGTTATCAAATATTATGAGCAATTTTATTATAAAGTGTATTTCAGTAATTGGAACACTGTTTTTATTATGCAATTGGAGGTACAATCTTGAAGAATAATTTCCTCCAGGGGATTGAGTAGCTAAAAACATCATTTTGGTAATGAAGTGGAGATGACATCCAAATTTATAATGTATTTGGACGCTGGAATAGACATCTAGACATATCAATTTCCATCTAATTGCTTATTTTTCTTTCACAACATTTTTAAGTTTTATAGTACTTTCCCCCCATCTTTGTTAGCCAGTTCTATACATAGTGAATCTTAGAAAACTTTCAATGATTCCTATTTCTTCATGGTTACAGCTTTCATTTCCTTGTGTTTCTGCTTTTGCCTAGTCTCCTTTTTCCCAACCTGTTCTAATGTCACAAAGCTCTGCAAACCTCACAGGGGATGCTAATTATTACCTTTAGCATCTATGAATTGTAAAAACACTTGATTAAAAAAGTTGCTTTTGAATTACTTTGCATTTTATTAACAGCACAAATATTTGAAAAACAGAAATATGTATATGTTTTCAATTTACAAAGTTCATTCAATATATGTCACCTTAGGTCTCTGGCAATAACATGCATCAAAGAGCTTGAGAAACGTTGGCTCGTTACTGTGTGCAGTTCACATAGTAGGGTTGGATCTCTTAAGATATGCTGAGTTTGTCAGTTTGTCACATTTGAAAAGCATTTTATGATACTTAGAAAGAACGTGTGTGTGTAAAAATATGACTCTTTTGAGAAGTAAGTTTACTGAGTCATTTTTTAAAAATAATAGCCTTTTTGGAGGTAAGAAAATACCTCAAGGCTTTGGCTCTAACATTTCAAAATAAAACCGAACAATGGAGATAAAAATAAAGGCTGTCATCATTCTGTGCTATCGCTGGTGCACATGGAAAAACTGGAGGCCTGAGAATACCTCCTCCCGAGGGAGATTCTGCAATATCTTTGGAGATCTGAGGTTGATTGTTCTTGTTCCATATGGGCACTGCACCTAGAATAATGAGTCAGATACCTTTAATGGGCAAAGGGGTGTAAGTAGATAAGGCATATAAGTAGGGGAATCAAGCAAGTCAGGCTGCAGATCAGAAAACACTAATCCCCACTCAGGGATCTGCCTGGAGATCTCTCTGATGAAGTTAACTAGAATCTTTTGTGTTCTGTGTCTTACTGCCTCACTTTAACTCAATGATTCTCAAATAGGGGCAATTTTGACCATGTGGCAAATGTCTGGAGACAACTTTCGTTGTGACAACTAGGGGAAAGGTGCTACTGCCGTCTAGTAGGTAGAAGAAAAGGCTGCTACTAAACATCCTACAATGCACAGGACAGCACTGACCCTTCCCCAACAAAGAATTATCTGTAGGAATATTTGATAAAAGTCATCTTCAAAAAAGTAAAATGCCCAATCCTATAGCTACATCATACTTAAATGTGAAAGATTCTTTTCCCCTAAGATTGGGAACAAGGCAATAATATCTTTGTCACACCTCTATTCAGTATTTTACTGGAGGTCTTAGCCAGTGCAATCATGCAAGAAAAAAATTAAAAGGCATAGTTTGCAAAGGAAAAAGTAAGGTGGCCTTTATTCATGGGTCACATGAACGTGTGCATAGGTAATAATAAGGAATAACTTCAATAAAAGTGGCTTGAACTAATAAGTGATATGAACAGGTCTCAGTATCAAACTCAGTACAAATTCAATTAAATTTATAAATACTCGCAATGGACAATTGGAAGTGAAATTTTTAAATTCCATTTACAATAGTGTCAGAAGATATAAAATATTTAGAAGTAAATTTAATAAAATATAGGCAGAACACTTACACAGAAAGCTACAAAACATTACCAGAGAGAAATTAAAGAAGACTTAAATAAATGGAGAGATATACCATGTTCATGGATTGGAAGACTCTATATTGTTGAGATGTTAATTCTCCCTGAATTAATCTCTAGATTCAAATTAATCTTAATCTTCATCTCAGCAGGTTTTTATGCCATGAGAATTGACAAGCTTATTTTAAAAATTTGTATAAAAAAGCAAAGAATCTAGAGTAGTCAAAATAATCTTGAAAAAAGAACAATTCTTCCTGACTCTAGACTTCCCATAAAAATAAATTGAACATGATGGTGAAATTTTGGCATGAGGATAGGCACATAAATAAAGAGAACAGAATAGAGTCCAGAAATAGACACATTATACAGTATATTATTTTTTTTAATATACCAAAGCACTTAAATGAGGAAATGGAGAGTCATTAACAAAGGGTGCTGGAAAAACTTGATATCCATATGGAAAAAAATGAATCTCACTCCTACTTCATACCATAAACATAAATTAATTCATAATGAATCACAGACCTAACAGTATAAACTAAAACTCTAACACCACTGAAAGCAAATATAGGATAATATTTTTCAAATTGGTGGTTGTGATGGACTGAATGTTTATGTCCTCCCAAAATTTATGATAAAATCTAACACTTAGTGTGATGGTATTAGGAAATGGGGGCCTTTGGGAGGTGATTAGGTCATGAAGGTGGAGCCCTCATGATTGGGATTAGTGTCCTTCTAAGGAGCTGAAGAGACCAGAATTCTCCCCTTTTGCCATGTGAGGACATAGCAAGAGACAGTTGCCTATGAAACAGGAAATGGACCTTATCAGACACTGAATCTTCCAGCACCTTGATCTTGGACTTCCCAGCCTTCAGAACTGTGAGAAATAAATGTCTGTTGTTTATAAGCCACTCAGTCTATGGCATTTTGTTATAGCAGTCTGAACTGACTAACAGAGTAGTAGGCCAATATTTCTTTGACAAGATGAAGAAAATAATAACCATAATAATTGATAAATTTGAATACTCATCAAAAGACTTGATTAAGTAAATGAGTAAACAAGTCACTAACAAGATGAAAATATTTGTAAAATATATCTGGCAAAGGACTTGAATCAATGTCACATAAAGAGATTCACAATCAATAAGAAAAAGACAAGACTATCTTAATAAAAATGGGTGAAGTACTTCCATGAACACTTTACAAAGGTACATATAAAAATGGCCAGTGAACACAGTAAAGAGTGCTAAATATTTTTAGTCCTCAGGGAAATGCATTTACAACCACAAAGAGATGCTACTACACAACTAGTAGAATGGCCAAAATTAAAATATTGACAACTCCAAATATTGGTGAGGATTGGAGCCACTAAACTCCATACATTGCCGATAGAAATATTAAATGTTATAACTACTTTGGGAAAATATTTTGCACTTAAAAAATTTACATACACCTATCCTTTGACCCAGCAATTCTACTTCTACCCAGAAGAAATACAAATTTATATACATATGAAGAGTTGTTAAGAATGTTCATAGCAGCTTTATTCATAATAGCTCCAAGCTGGAAACAACGCACATATTTATCAACAAGAGGATGAATAAACAAATTTGGTATAGTTATGCAATGGAATACTACTCACCAATAAAAATTAACTACTGATGAATGCAACAACATGGATGACTCTCACAGACATAACGCTGAGCAAAAGAACCAAAATATGAAGAATACATCTTGCATGATTCCATTTCTAGGACAAAAGTTTAATGCAAGATTAAAAAAAAAAGAATGCAGATTGACTAGTCAAGAGAAAGAGAGAACTTTCTAGGGAGATGGAAATGTTTGATATCATCCTAAGGGTGTGGGTTGGATAGGTGCATCTATATGTCAAAACTGTACTGTTACGATTTATGCATTTTCCTGCGTGCAAATTTACATGAACATTTAAAAATATTAATAAGAATAGTTGCATGGGGTAGAAATATTTCTCATTTTATAAAAGTGTATTCTTCTTTGCTTTGTTTGTTTCAGATTTTCCTTTCAAAAATATTTATGAGTGAACAAATTTCAGCTTTTAAGAATTTGCCCTAACTTTCAAATAATAATGGAAATGTTGTGACATCATTAAAAAATTCCTATGTGTCTGAGAACCCAAAATTATGTAAGATTTTTGGCAGTTTGGTACATATTTATTAATGTGCCTATTGTTCACTTACTGATCACGGTTTTTTTTAATCAAGTAGAAATGGTCTCTTGGCTCTGAGCTTACCTTCAAATGTTTAACACAGTTTGTTTAGGGTGAATATAAAAATTAGGAAATGCAGATAGCATCAAAGAGTGAAAACTGCCTAGTAGATGTGATAAAGAGTTCTGCAGACTAAGACGACAATATTTCTAAATAACTACAGGCTTTTTTTGAAAATTATTTGAATGGCCTTAGAAAGTCTGTTTTTAATCCATTTTGTTAGTACTACTCAGAGTTATATTTTCGAAGTTGGAAAGTGTCTTAGAAAGGAGGTAGAATCAAGTAATTCTAATAATCCTCCAAAATGTTAACATCATTAGTTCTTCTCCTTTATCTTGAGTAATTCTTCTCTTGTTATGCTGTGTTTGGATTTGTCACCTTTCGAAAAGCATCACATAATCATGTTGTCAAAAAATTGCACAATAAAAATGAGTATGGGAATTCCATTTTTCTGTTCAATATTTCAAGAAAAAGCATTTTAAGTAAGCTGGTAGTCAATGTTCAGGGATCTTTTTAATCACTCTTCAACAGTGATAGCTCAGGAAATAGTCCATCAGATTTCTTGATAAGAAAAATAAAAGAAAGTTGTACACTTATAAATGAACGTGACCAAGGAGAAAGTGACAATAACTAGAGAAAAGGTTCCCTTGAATCCTCAGGAGACTTTAACGTTCCTCAACATTCATCATCAAACAAGGACCTATTATTTTGGACCATGGCATAACAGAGAAGAGACATTTCAGAATTATCCATATGTTCCAATGACAGCATGATTATAGAAGCTAGTCATAGAACTGAGAGAAATTAAAACCACTTTTATTGACATTGATAAATAATATCAATCAATTCATTGACAGTACAAATCTTTGAAATATCTTTTATCGGGCTGGGGGATAGTATATCTAATTAGGTACACATCTATATTTTAGAAATAAAATATCTTGTATATTCTTTGTAATTCAATCTAAAAACTAGAATTGGGAGAAATAGCCTGTATAACCCTAGAGAGCAAAAGTTTATGAATGTTTGACAGAATTAAGTTAAATGTTCACTATAATTGGACTTGTTGGGACGAACCATAGAATCCTTATAGGCTCTTGGGAAGAAATGTGTTTTATGTTGTTTCAAATATATACTACTTTGTCTTAAGGTTTACAAGTTAATCAATAAAGATTGTTGGCATAGCTAAGTAGAAGAGAGTGATTTCTATTTAGCATATCAAATGTATGTCAGTCATAAGTGTTATCTGATATCCTGAAAACGTTTGGTTTGGGACTTTGTTTAGATGACTAGTTTGTGTGTGGTGGAGATAAGCTTTACTTAGCCATACCTGTTCCCTGTCTGGATTCTCATAATCCTCAGTTATTGTAAACCAAATGTATTAAGCCAAAATGATATTTAGTCCTGTGTACACAGCATTATTGGAGAAAACGGTGAAAATTTATTCCTTCAATTATGTGCTTTTCTCATTAAATGACACTATGTCTTTATGGAGATAGTTATTTCAGCATGTAGTTTTCTATGTGTGCGGGCAGGTATGGACCTAAACACACACACACACGCAGAGTTCGACATCATATCTTATGTAAAATGTTGAATCTTGCTTTTCTACTTAGCATTTTACCATAAATGTTTTCCTATGTAACTAAAAACTACATAATATGTCTGTATAATACCAACATATCATAATTTACTTAACCATTCTTTCATTCTTGGACATTTCTTTGTATTAAATACAAATTTTTAGGGAACATCTGTGTGATTACACTTTTATCTGCATTTTGGGTTATTTACTTAGAATAGATTTCAAACTGTGAAACTGCCAGGTCAAAAGCTATTCCCAAATTGCTTTCCAAAAAGACAGTTTCACGGTATTCTATCAGTAGATATATAGAAGTATGCTTTTCTCATTGTTCACTTGCCAGACTTACATATTATAGTTTTTATTTTTGTTATTTAAATATGAAATATCATTGTTTTAGTTTGCATTTCTTATATAACCAAGGAGGTTGAAATGTAAAAACCTGTCTTTTATGCCTTTCTCTTTTAGGGTTTTAGGATGTTCCTAATGATTAATATTATCTCTTTCTTCTCTAAGGATTTTATTCTTGTTCCCATTATACTGTAACAGATACTTTTTACATGTAGACATTTACCTTTTAATTATGTTTTTGAGTTTTAATTGACAGAAGTAAAAATTTTTTTTGATGCAGTCAAATGACATCATTGGACACTGACTATTTTGTACACAGAACTCTATGGGCAAGTGGAATCTTACACTTCCGTTACCTGAATAGTAGATATCATTAGCAGTTGGCTGTTTAATCCGTGACATATAGTTAGCTTTTATTTTTTAGAATATTACTGCTTTTTTAAAACTACAGCTAAAGGAAGGCAGATGGTTAACTTGTTTTCCACTTCCCTGAAAATATCCAAGAGTGGAACCAATGTTATCAGTCTCTAATGGAGCTTGGCAATGTCAAGATGGTTTGTCGCCATGTCAAGATGTTGAGTCAGCGCCCAGGTCGTGGCTCATTAAAAATGCTGCTCTTTGGACCAACGAGACACCCAGGTACAGGAGACCCAGCAACGGGATCCTAACAGTTTCTGATGCTACCTCACATCCCTTCAAGACAGTGCAGAACATTTTGTTCTTTAGAAAATATTCAGGCCTCTTTTCTTCTGTTACAGCACTTACTATTTGTCTATTTGTATTATAGATCTGTGCTTTTTTTTTTTGGTAACAATGAATACATTGGGGGAGAGAATGTTTTTTAAAAAATCACTATGCTTTTGCTTTATCTGTGTCTGCATATTCTCCCATTAGTTATTCTGTATATATTTTTTTCATATGATTGTATAGCTTTTTTCAAATATGGATTATTCTAGTTTGACAAATCATTAATAATTCTCTGCCCTTCCACAGTCACTTCTTATTACATGTGTCATTTCTTAATTTTCACCAATCGTTAATTTCTTCTTTTCCTTCCTCATGCTTTTTGTCTCATTGAGATCTTCAGAAAATGAATCAATCTCCATTCTGTTATGATTTATAATCCTCTGCTTCTCATATGATTCCCTCTTCAGTGCCTTGTGCCTTCTGTTATGCTCTTATTGCTGTTGGTCTTCATTGCTTTAATTTCCCTTCCTCCCACCTCACCCCCACCATTGGCCACTGTCTATGAAATGACTGGCCATATGAAGTAAGCATATGTTCTGTATGTATGTATACATTTTGCTAAGGCTACTAGTAGACATCACTCCTACTCACATATATGAGATTGGCAAATACTGATCTCTTTGTGATTCAGCAATCATCGCCAAACATATCTAGAGACATATTTCTTCCTCATCAGTAAATTACTATACCACGAGACCTTCATCTTTCCCAAAAGAACTCGGAGAGCTTTGCTATATTAACTCACCCAGTCTAACGATTCAGGAAAAATCAACTCAGTGGCATGAAATTAAAAAAGGTACTGCCAACATTGTGGCATCTCTAAAGCGATATTTTTTTGACCACACCAGAAACTCTAATCTGGCACTATTTTAGCTGGGGTTTACTGGTTCCTTTCCAGACCATAAAAATTTCTGTAAAATGGAAATAACTACGCATTTAATTATAGTTCCCAAAATTTGCATTCTTGGATGAAACTAACTTTTTCTCTTGTCCTGCTATAGCCATAATTGCTACATTGTCTACTGTTAATTTGCATTTTAATTGAGCTTTAAACATTTAACCAGAGGCTGATCCAATAGGAGATCCTATAACCATCTCAGTAATGGGTAGGCAACAGTTATTTCTTCTTGATATTTTAGCAGAAGGAAAGTTTGTCCTACAGGGCTGGGGAAAGAGTTGATAACCTTCAAAGCAGGCTCTTTACTTTGAGGCTGTGATGAGAAAAACAGAACATAAGTTAGGAATGGAGAAATTATGAGAGACAGATGGTGAGAGTTTATAATGATTTCTAGGATCACCCAAATTATCTGAAATTTATGCCAGAATTTTTTACCAGTTAGGGCAAAATATCATGCTTATTTTGAGCTCCCATAAACACATTTAATGCAGTTATACTGAACCTTGCTTTCTGTTATGTTTCTTTGGGTCTTCAAGGAGTTTTAGAAGCAGCCTATATTGGACATTGTCAGTGTTTCCAGAAACTGACAAATTTTAACATTATAAACATTACTAAAACATTTTCTTTTAAACCACTCTGGGGAAAGACATGAAAGTAAGATGACTGATTCTTAGATTATCTGCATTTAGAATAATCTTCTTTCAGTTGCAAAAACACAGTGATGGTGTCTTCAATGTGAAACAGGGGGAAGATTTAGTGGGCACAGCAGCTGTTGATTCAAATATAATTATACATGTTCCTTCTATGTTTTCTCTTAGGTTAATCAGCAGCTTTAGTTTATTATGAAAATTAGCAATCTATAAGATGATTCTGCAGAATGAATTCTCAGAAATATGAAATATATATGTGACATAATTTGGTGAATGTGAAATGTTCCAGTGAAATACTCATATCCCATTGTGATCCTCAATGGTCCTATTGCAATAATGGTCATAGTGTCAAGAATAAAACCAATGTGACAAGTGATTCAAAGTAACAAAAATGCTTTATGTTCTCTGGAGAAAATATGAATGATTCCTTGCAAATGAGAAATTCCAAAATGAAAGCACATAAAATGCCAGCTATAGACTGCTCAGCATGACTCTTGAAATTTTTAAAATAAACTTTTCTAACTGTTGAGTTTTGAAATCTCTAACTACATGAGATTTGTCTGTGAAATGAAATATCCAGTTACATACAAGATTCCTTAGAGTTGGAAAACTTCTTTTGCATATGCTTTACCAATTAACTATGTTTAGCCCAGTCTTTCTTATGTGTCCAGCAATGTGCTAGAAGCTGTGTACTTCATGCACTCTTTGTTTTGTTTTATTTTGCTATGTGTAGAGGTAAGAAGGAGTGAACAAAGAGACTTGAAACTTTTGGGGTGGAGGGAAAGACATTGGTATTTTGAACCCAGGAATCTCCTACTCAGGGGTTGAAGAAAACTCATAAATGTGCAACAGAATTTTGGAGGTCAAACACAGAAGGTGACCACCATTTTGGGGTAAATAATCATTTAACATCTTACTCTAGGTATTGGATGCTAGCTAAGACATAGATGTAGGGTCATCTATCTATGTCATCTGTGATATTATCCAAGGGGAGGAAGAATTAGAGGAAAACAGGGCTTGGAGGTTTGAGGAAAAAAATACGTGGAGTAGTTAGTGTCAAGATAGTCCTGGGTGTCAACAGCCCTTGAGCAAACACAGTACAACGTTAGAGCAGACAGAAGATTGCGAGGTTAAGAAGACCTGGTTCCACTGGAATCTTTCAATCACTTCTAGAAGTATAATTTCATTCAATCAAAATTTTATTTAGCTTCAGGCACAATGTTGATAAGATCTCATTTAAGCAGCAAATGGATGCTTCTTCAGAGTGCTGAAGGCATTACAAACGAGGTGTTAGAGTTAGGAGCCTACGTATAAAAGCCAAGGTACACAAATAGCAATAGCAAAATATTGAGAGGGGGTGTCAAATGAGGGCTGTGGACAATAATTGATTTAAGAATTCAGCCACTTAAAACCATTTTAGAAGTTTGAGGGATATAAATTACAGAAAAATCCGGGGAGAGGATAGAAAACTTCTGCCTAGGGTAGGAAGATGAGGCCAAATTAGATATTTCTGTAAGGAAGAAGTGGTGTTTGAACTGGATAGGATTTTTAGAGTCAGAAGCGTGAATGTGTGTGTGTAGAGGAAAGGGGTAAGAATAATAGTGACCCATTCCAGATTGAGAGAATTTAAGTTATTAATTTTTCCATTTATTTTGCTACATTTATTGATGGCTCCCTATGTACCAGACGCTAAGCTAAGTGCTAGGAACACAGGATAAATAAACTTCACTTCTTATCTTTGAAGAGCTCTCCACAGTGGGAGAAGCATATGTTAAGCATTGTACAAAGGCAAGTGCTAGCAGTGGCTGGTGCTCGAAGGCCTGAAGGGGGCGCCTCTCCTTCACAGCACCAGGGCGGGGTTCCTTCTTGGGCCAACTGACACCTAGGTGAGCTGCACAGTCCAGCAGAGGGTGCATTTTGTTTGTTAGCAGCCCTTTTTATCCTCTACTTTGTACTAAAATTATTCATGTATTTATCTTCCCTCTAGACCTTAAGTTCATGGAGAACACGAAATTAGGTTTCATCTTCTTTGTATTTCTTTGTGGTATCTAGAACACTGCCTTGTACTGGCTACATTAAAGAGTTTGGGGCATGTAATTAAATTATGTATGTTTTGGAAAATAAAACATGTCTCATAGGAGGCATGGTTATGAGATAAGTTGTGCTACTCCTGCCATTGTCCCCGTCGCTAATCCAGCCTTTTGCAGGTTTTACAGCTGTGTCGTGAGGCTGAGGCCAACAATAGCTAGTGTTGTGTTGAACCCACCTTGACCCTTGTTATTATTTTTTGAGCTATGAAGATTTTGCAGGCATTCTTAAGTTCCCATCTCTCTATGGCTAAGCTTTTTCTTATTAAGGGGTGGAAGGAAGCTGAACATCAGTGCGCCATTCTGCTCATTTATTTTTTAAAAATGTACTTGTTAAAAAGTCACCTTTTACCCCAATTTCACATTCAATTTAAGTTCATCCCTGCTCACCTGACACTAAGTCAACATTCTGAGGGAGTTTAGGAGTCTTCCTATTTTTCTCAGCTGTAAACTCAATTACCTTTCAAATGATTTTAGTGCTCACAGTAAATGGTCCATGAAGTATATGAATAAAAATGAGGGCAAACATTTCATGCTTAAATAACCATAATGGTGGTCAGTGTAATGGACTGGAGTTTCAAAAATAACTGATGACGAATCACTCAGTGGCTGCAATGCTATTAAGCTATGGTTTCTACAAAGATATTTGCAGGTGTTCTGACACACGTCTTACTCTCATTGGTAATTTATGATGTTTTATTTTATGTAAACAAGTGTCTGTGTATCTTTGGAGTATGAGTGTCTCTGGAGATCAAATATAAGAGAAAAGAGCTCCGACTTGGATTCATTGTCATCATAAGGGGTCTTTGAGAATGTTGTTATTTCCTTGGAAAATGTTACTTAAATATCTACAATTGCTGGTCACACTTCATGGAAATAATGTAACTGTATAGCTTCTCCCTGGGTGTGTTTAAATCTCTGTCACTATGGAAACAGACTAATTCTATTTCTTAAATAGTTCCTCATGGTACTTTTAAGAATTATCATGTTTTCTGGATTGTAGTGACGCAGATTCATTGTAGCCATGCCTGAACTCACGGTGAAGGGAATGGGCAAGTGGTATCCTGTTTACCTGAAGTTGTCCAACCAAAATGTCTTCACTGACGCTAGCTATTTCTTCAACGCTCTATATTTAGTCAGAGACATTGAAATCATTCTGTCCCTTTTACGTGTGCTCTCTGAGACATTCAAAATGCTTTTCAAATCTCGGAATCTGGTGACTATATTTAAATAGTTTTACAAACATGCAAAGCCGGTCATGTGGTCTGCTGGCCTTTATTTATGAGTGCCATTCACTTGTCAAAGTTTATTCAAATAGACCTGAAAGCAACTCTCAAGGTCGTTTTTATTGCAACCCATTGTTGATGCCATTGAGAAGTTGTGGGCACCACGTCTCTCTGTGAGCAGTGTGGCAGTGAACTGGGGCTGGTCAGGTAGTATCTCTTTGTTTTCACTTTAGCCGTGTTGCGTTCTCACACAGCTTTTCTTCAAGAGAAGCTATGGGATAGAAGTCTTCCTCTGCTACTCCTCCTTGGCTGTCCTGATTTTCTGAAACTTAATTTTCTTGTTCTTCAACTCCAGACAGAATTCATTGTTTCCTTCTCTGCAATTTTTGTCTGTGTATTTTGATTGAGGTAATTTTCTAGTTGTAGAGGGGAACTTTAGGCAGGTTTTTTTTTTTCTTTTCTAAATAAGTAGGCCTTTACAAAAAGTCACAAGCTTAAAAAGTAACAGCAGAATTCCTCGTACCCCATCTCCCTTTACTCGGCTAAGTGTACTAACTGATGCTCTCTATTTCCTCCGTAAAGTCAACACACTAACGCCTATGACGTTCTAGAATGCCATCCTTTTGTACTTCTGGGTACTTTGGGTCCCCCTTGTGGTGGTGTATGTTTACCAAGAGGTCCAAATTTGTTGATGACAGTTGTACTTGCTTTTTTATTATGTAATAAAAATAATTATCATTTATACATATATAACATATAAAGAGAAAAGTTTATATGAAAACTAAAATAGAATGATAGCCAATTTGCTAAAGAAAAGTTGTTGAATTAGGTGTGGGTGAGCCGATCATAAAAGATTGGAAAAAATGTGAATGCTTAGGAATCATAGAATGATTCTTAACTTAGATTGCTTCTCTTTTTTTTGTGTGAGGAAGATCGGCCCTGAGCTAACATCTGTTGCCAATCTTCCTCTTTCTGCTTGAGGAAGATTGTCACTGAGCTAACATCTGTGCCCATCTTCCTCCATTTTATGTGGGATGCCACCACAGCATGGCTTGACCAGTGGTGCTAGGTCTGCACCCAGGATCTTAAACTGGGAACTCTGGGCCACCGAAGCAGAGCATGTGAACTTAACCACTATGCCACCAAGCCAGCCCCAGATTGCTTCTTAAGTGTCTGTAATTTTCTCACTTTAATATAAAGAAACAAAACTGGAAATTGTAGCTGATGTATAATGGATACACTTTATGTAAGATGTTGTAGAAATCTAACCAGATGATAGATACGTCAAAGACAGACCTTGGCTCTACATCAGAAGAGTAGCAAACTATGTGCATTTAAATGTTTTTATAAAAAATCTTTAAGATATTATTTTAATGATTCTTGACTTCAATATATTTATTTGATAAACTGGCCAACTACCTATTCTGAATGTGATAGACAAGAGGGCTCTGACAAGAAGATAAATCAAAAGCCACCAACTGCTCTTGCCTTAACAAGTGGGGAAGAAAGGTGAATGAGGTGTTACAGATTCTCATAACTCTGGGCGTCCTGATGGTGGAGAAGCATCTTCAGGTAAACCTGTCTGGTCTGGACCAAGAAGAAACAGCTTTTCCATCCGTTGGTTTCTGAAGGTGCGAGAGCAATGGCACAGATGGGGAGGGTGTCCTGTTGTCTTAGATTGTCCTGGAGAAATACCAGTAAGGCCTCCTTCTGATACAGCCCATGCCAAAGTAAAACATCAGTCACTCTAAATCTTCAGCTGAAAGGAAGTCGCACACTTATTTCTCATATACTGCACTTGTATCTTAATTCAAACTTTAATGTTGTCGTTAGGGCCTCCATGCACTGACTACTTTAGGCAGCAGTCTAGTGACCAAAGAAAGTGTCCTAAAAAGTGCCACTTCTTGGGAGTTCATACCCCTGGGAGGAAGGTTGTTTCGGGGACATCTTCCCCAGATGATAATTCTATTGCTGAGAGACCTCATAAAAACATAACTACAGGCTACCTTGTTTTTCATTATTATGCATTTTTATCATCAACTAATTTTTAATTTCCTTGAGATCAGGTAGTAGTCATATTAATAGCTCCCTATTCTACCTAGCATAGCACCAGAAACAGAGTAGGTGGCGAACAGATGTTGAAATAACGATTAAGTTCTCAAACTGGGATATTCTGTACTTTTGCATAATAATTATAACAGAAATTCATCTCCTATGACCAATTGTAATTTTATCATATTAATTTGTTGGATTTTGTCGCACCTTTCTATTCATTGTGCTAGCCATTATGGATGATACTGTGTATTTTAATGTTGAGATGTGACCACACTGTATTCATTCAGGTGGTTTTTCAGAGCTGGCTCAATATGAGACAGATTTTTTTCTTTCAGTAGTGAGATTAACTCAGCACATGTGAAATTCATGACGTCCTGGCCTGCCTTTTCCTTTTCTGCAGATGGTTGCTCATGGACCTTCATTTGCCTCCTTCAAATATAACAACAGCCCAGAGGTGAATTATTCAGACAGTGTGGCTACCCTGGGAGACCTGACGCATTTTCTAGGGCCTGCTGTGATACAAACCACTCAACCCAAGTCTTTTATGTCTTCTTTCCATATTGTAACTCCCACGAGGGAAAGCGTTAAGCTACATTAAGCCTCATAAAGAGAAATCTGAGTTCATGATGTGTAACTTCTCAGTAATGATAATTAGTATAATCTGCTTCTCGAATTTGCTAACTGATATTTGAAAAAGAAATGTTACCAGTTTTCTCATTTCTATTTAAATATTTGAGGCCAAAAGCTTTTTAGTAGAGCACTTTGTACCTCTCAGCAAACTTTGTAAGTAGCTTTGATTGTATGCAGAATTATATCATATGATCAGAAGCAGACAGCTCATGAAACCAAGAACATAAACATAATTTACAACATTTATAAGAAATGCCTTTATGCATTCAAGTGAAAGGAAGAGTTGCATGTCTCTCACTTTGAATCAAAAGCTAGAAATGATTAAACTTAAGAAGGCATGTTGAAAGCTGAGAAAAGCTGAAAAGCTTGGCCTCTCGCACCAGTCAAGTTGCAAATACAAAAGAAAAGTTCTTGAAGGAAATCAAAAGTGCTACTGCAGTGAACACATGAATGATAAGAAAGTGAAGCAGCCTTATTGCTGATATGGAGAAGGTTGTAGTGGTCTGGATAGAAGGTCAAACCAGCCACAACATTCCCTTAAGCCAAAGCCTAATCCAGAGCAAGGCCCTAACTCTATTCAATTCTATGAAGGATGAGAGACATGAGGAAGCTGCAGAAGAAAAGTTTGAAGCTAGCAGAGGTTGGTCCATGAGGTTTAAGGCAAGAAGCCGTCTCTATAACATAAAAGTGCCAGGTGAAGCAGCAAGTGCTGATGTGGAAGCTGTAGCAAGTTATCCAGAAGATCTAGCTAAGATAATTCATGAAGGTGTTACACTAAACAACAAATTTTCAGTGTAGACAAAACACCCTTTATTGGAAGAAGATGGTATATAGGACTTTCATAGCTAGAGAGGAGAAGTCCATGCCTGTGTCCAAAGCTTCAAAGGATAGGCTGACTCTCTTGTTAGGGGTTAATGCAGCTGGTGACTTTAACTTGAAGCCAAGGCTTATTTACCATTCCAAATATCCTAGGGCCCTTATGAATTATGCTAAATCTACTCTGCCTGTGCTCTACAAATGGAACAAAGCCTGGATGACAGCACATCTGTTTATGACAAGATTTACTGAATATTTTAAGCCCACTCTTGAGACCTACTGCTGAGAAAAAAAGATTCCTTTCAAAATATTACTGCTCATTGACAAAGCACTGGTCACCCAAGAGCTCTGATGGAGATGTACAACAAGATGAATGTTGTTTTCTTGTCTGCTAATACAACATCCATTCTGCAGCCCATGGATCAAGGAGCAATTTTGATTTTCAAGTCTTATTATTTGAGAAATACATTTCATAAGGCTATAGCTGCCACAGTAGTGATTCCTCTGTTGGATGTGTGCAAAGTAAATTGAAAACCTTCTGGAAAGGATTCACCATTCTAGATGGCATTAAGACCATTTGTGATTCATGAGAAGACGTCAAAATGCCAACATTAACAAGAGTTTGGAAGAAGTTGATTCCAATCCTTATGGATGACTTTGAGGGGTTCAAGACTTCAGTGGAGGAAGTAACTGCAGATTTGGTAAAAAATAGCAAGGGAACTAGAGTTAGAATTGGAGTCTGAAGATATGACTGAATTGCTGCAATCTCATGATAAAACTTTAATGGATGAGGAGGTGCTTCTTCTGGATGAGCAAAGAGAGTGGTTTCTTGAGATAGAATCTACTCCTGGTAAAGATGCTGTGAAGATTGTTGAAATGACAACACAGGATTTAGAATATTACATAAACTTAGTTGATAAGGCTGTGGCAGGATTAAAGAGGATTGACTCCAGTTTTGAAAGAAGCTTTACAGTGGATAAAATGCCATCAAACAGCATTGCATGCTCCAGAGAAATTGTTGGTGAATGGAAGAGTCAATCCATGTGGCAAACTTCATCGTTGTCTTATTTTCAGAAATTGCCACAGCCGTCCCAGCCTTCAGCAACCACCGCCCTGATCAGTCAGCAAGCATTGCCATTGAGGCAAGACCCTCCACCAGCAAAAAGATTATGACTTGCTGAAGGCGCAGATGATGGTTAGCATTTGTTAGCAATAGATTATTTTTTAATTAAGGTATGTACTTTTTTTAGACATAATGCTATTGCACACTTAATAAACTACAGTGTAATGTGAAAACTTTTTTATGAACTGGGGAACCAAAAAATTTGTGTGACTCACTTTATTGCAATATTTGCTTTGTTGTGGTGGTCTAGAACCAAACTTGCAATATCTCCAAAATATGGCTGTATAGTACCTACTACTCATAATTATAGTCAGAAATTTTATTGCCTCTATCTCATTAATTGATTGAATAATTAGATAGAAAATCAGTAAAGATATAGAAGACTTGAAAAATACAATCAAATAATGTGACCTATTGACGTTTATAGGGTATTCTACCCAACAATAGAAGAATGTACATTCTTTTCAAATGCACACAGGACATTTACCAAGATAAATTACATTTTGGGTCATAATAGTAAGTCTCAATACATTTAAAAGGATTGCAGAGTATATTCTCTAACTACTGCGGAATTAAATGAAAAGTCAATAACAGAAAGATGTATGGAAAGCACCCAAATATCTAGACACTAAGTAGCATACTTCTGAATAACCCATGTATAGTGGCTTGATCTTTGGCTCCCACAATGATATGTCCATGCACTAACCCCTGTAACATATGGATTTGACCTTATTTTGGAGATGGATCTACACAGATGTAATTAAGTTAAGGATCTTGAGCTGAGATAATCTTGGATTATCCATGTGGGCTCTAAAGCCAATGAAAGGTGTCCTTATTGAAAAAAGAGGAGGACACAGAGGAGAAGGCCATGTGAAGACAGAGGAAAAGATTGGAGTTAGGTAGCCATAAGCCAAATAATATGTGGAGCCACCGGAAGCTGGGAGAGGCAAGGAATGAAATCTTCCCCAGGGCCTTCAGAGGGTGTGTGGTCCTGCCAGGACCCTGATTTTGGACTCCTGGCTCCCAGAACTGTGAGAAAATAAATTTTTGTTGTTTTAAGCTACCAAGTTTGTGGTGGTTATATAAAATACATATACCATGGATAGAAGACTAAATTTAAAGTGAAAGTAGAAAGCATTTTGAACCAAATGAAAATATACAAAAATTTGTTGGATGCTCATGAAGCAGTACTCAGGGAAAAAGTTATAGCACTTAGTGCCTATATTAGGAAAGAAAGGTCTCAAATCAATGACCTCAGTTTCTGCCTTAAGAAACTAGAAAAGAGCAAATGAAACCCAAAATAAGCAGAAGAAAGGAAATAATGAAGGTCAAAGCAGAAATCAATGCATAGAAACCAGAAAAACAATGGGAAAATCAATGAAAACAAGGATTGGTTCTTTGAGAAGATTAATAGTATTGATAAACCTCTGGCCAGGATGGATCAGGAAAAAAAAGAGAAGACACAAATTACCAGTATCAGGAATGAGAGAAGTGACATCATTACAGATTCAACAGTTATTAAAAGGAGAATAGGGAGATAATAAAGGATAATGAAGGAGTCAGTTGTTTCTCAGCTGTCGTTCCCTGTCCCCTGCCTTTGGACAGCTCCTGCCTTTCTCTCTGGGAAGGCCTATATGTCTCTGGGTCCAAGCTGCAGCCTCCCTTTGTGAATGGAGTTTTCTAGGATCTAATCCATTACACCAGCCCACATGTAGTGTTTAACATTTTTACAAATTCGGCTGCTTTCTCCTTACCCCTATTAATAGCAGATTTGCCCTTCTTCCCATTGAACTGGGGATAAAAGGAGCTGTGAGTCTCTTCTTTGTTGGGAAATATTTCTTCCTCTCTGAAATTTAATTCCTTTAAGTTTTTTCTATTCTCAGTTTTCTGGGGATTAAAACAAACAAACAAACATATTTTTGGAACTTATTTAGCTTGTTCTTGTTGTGAAGTTAGGAGGATGGGCTGCCATAACAAAATACCACAGACTGTGTGGCTTAAACAGAAATTCTAGAGGCTTAGAAGTCCAAGATCAAGGTGATGGAAAGCTTTGTTTCTTCTGCGACCTCTCTCCTTGGCTTGCATATGGCTCTCTTCTCGCTGTGTCCTCTGTCTCTGTCCGTAACCTGATCTCTTCTTCTTATAAGGACACCAGTCATATTAGATTAGGGCCCACACTAATGACCTCATTTTAACTTAATTACCCCTCCAAGGCCCTATCTTTAAATACAGTCACATTCTGAGGTACGAGAGATTAGGGAGGGCTCCAACATAAGGATTTTGGAGGGACGCAATTCAGCCCATAAAATCCTACGTGATCTGGCCTTCCATTACTTCCCTGACCTCAGCCCCTTGCTCAATCAATCCAGCCACACCAGCCTTCCTGTTGACCTTAGAACATGCCAGCCATGTTTCCATTCAAGAGCATTTTGACTGGCTCTAAGTGTGCCTGGGGTAGTTTTCCCTTTAAGATATCTACTTGCCTCATTCTGTCATCATCTTCAATTGTTTGCACAAACATTACCCTCTCTTTGAGGCCTGCCATAACTCTCTTATTTAAAATTGCAATCCTGGGCCAGTCCTGGTGGCCTAGTGGTTAAATTTGGCACACTCTGCTTTGGCAGCTCGGGTTCACTTCCCAGGTATGGACCTACACCACTGGTCTGTCAGTGGCCATGCTGTGGTGGCAGCTCATGTACAAAAAGAGGAAGATTGTCAGCAGATGTTAGCTCAGGGCAAATCTTCCTCAGTAAGAAATACATGAAAAAATAATAAATAAAAAAATAATAAAATTGCAACCCTGATCTCACTACACTATTTATTCTTCACAGTACTTACCACCTTCTAACCTGATATACAGTTTAGTTATTTATTAGGTGTATTGTCTTCCCCTAGCCTACTAGCATATGAGGCCCATGAGGGCAGGGATTTTTCTTGTTTTACTCATTGATGTCACAATATACTCATGCCTGGCACATACTGGGCATTCTATAATGATTCAGTAATGAATGAATCAAGAGGATAAATTTTTTGTGATGATTGGCTCCATGTGGTTTCTAAACCAGAGCTGCTCATAATTTCTATGAGATGCTACTTTAAAGAAAAAGAATGGTTCCACTACCACTGAAGCCTTGGAAGCTCTATATCAGACAAAATTAGACAAGTTACTATGGGACTTCCAACTTATAATATGCTAATACCATCTTCAATCTCCATCCACAAAGTAGAGATCAAATGCAGTGTATCCCAGGTGTTTTTCATCATGCAATCCTTTTTTCTTGAATCATCTTGGGTGACTAATGCTTCTTAGGACTCACTTTTGGGAATATATATTTTTAGGTCTCTCCTCTCTCCCTCTTTTAAGAGATTTATTGCTATATCACATGAATTTCAATCAGTTTAGATTCTTCATTCCAGAAATAATGACTTCTTTGTTTCACATATTGAGAGACGTTACTTGAAACAATGTTATTTCTGGTGCAATATAATCTCTTTTCTTTTGTTCTTAATTTTTTCAATTATTTTCCCTTTCTTTTAATTATCTTGCCTGATTTTTGATTGTTTTAAAACTGTCCTTAATGAGATCTAACCTCTGTGAAGATCAATTCTTCTCATAGATTTTTTGTCATTTAGAATAATTCTGGATAAAGCTTTCTCAACATTCAAAGTTGGCATATTTGGGGGTGATGGTACAGGGTTGGTATGCATACATAGTGAGTAGAGGAAAGCCAGATCTTTGAAATATGTCTTCCTAAGTCTGAATGAGGATAGAATGAGTATAGAAGGGAAGAGTGGTCTAGGGTAAAGAAAAGTAAAAGAAATAGAAAAGAGAGGAAGTAGAAGCAGCATAGAAATTATGAAGAATATCTAGAAAAAAAGGAAGAACAGAAAGAAAACAGAAAGCGGAGAAAAGCCTTTAAAGAGAAAAAAATAAAAAGAAGATGAATAGAACTAACATTTGTTGAGTGCCAACCATGTCCCAGACTTTGTGCTAGTTGGGCCCTTTAACATGTATAAATCCTTCTAATAATCCTCTGGGTTAGATATCATCATCAATAACTTCCATATGCACAAACCAGTCAGTTAAGTTATTTAGTGCTTATAAAACTTTCCTGGTCTGTATCACACACAGAAATGATGTTCATACTTGAAAGGCACTGGAGATTAATCATAGGTCAGTAGCCTAGGGCCTTTTGTGGCTCTGTGTCTCACCCATCCATCCTGAGGGTTGACAGGATCAATACCTCTGCAAACTATAAACTATTCTTAGTCCAAGTAGTTGGCAAGATTTAAAGTAAACTATCCAAAGTCACACAATTGAGAAATCATGAAGCTAAAGTTTGAATTCAAGTCTCTTAGAGTTCATAGTCCACCTTTTTCAACAGCCCTAAGGCTATAAAGATGAATAATGTACAACCCTGCACTTGAAGATCTTACAGCCCAGTAGGGGAAGATGGAGATAGTAAAGAACTATAATGGTTCATAGGATCTAGAGTTATTGGGAAAATCAAGAGAAAAGCATTATTAAAGTTGGTTTTCAGGAATGAATAGGAGTTTGCCAGGTGGGATAAAAAGGAAAGAGGAAGACGGCATTCCAGGCAGTGGGAACCATGTGTACAAAGGCATTGAGTTGGGAGAGATTTGGGGATATTAGGGGAGTAGCAAACTGCTTGATCTGGCTGCAGCCTGAGTTGGGTGTGAGGAGGGGAGGGAGCAGAAGTTGATGTTATTTAATGAGAAGGGGTTAAGTAACTTCCCCAGGCCTGTGAAGCATCCTGTTCCCACCACTACATGCTAGGGGTTCCCACAGTCTCTGACACTTGGTCATGTGAGCCTAAGGCCATGAGGTATAGCTCTCCCTGCCTCAGATTCTGTCTGCAACTTCATTTTCCTCTTGTTCCTGATTTGCTTCTTGAAAATTCCCTCACCTCCTTATTGTATTTTAGCCATTGTTAGTGATTTAGCAATGTTTTCAGATAATTTCTATTCTCCAAGGGATAACTTTTTCTTGTATTCATTAGTTCATTCATCATATTAAAGGCTTGAGAGTTCTGTTTCCAGAAAGATGGACTACGCTTACTTTTCCACTATTCCTTTTGTTGAGTACAACTAAAAATCCTAGACATTATATTTATATATATATATATATATATAAAATAAGAATACTCTGAAAGGCGGAACGAAGAAGGCAGCCTGGCTATGGACCTTGAGACCCAAAGAACAACATGGTGGTGAGTTCTTTGGGTTTTCTTTTTTCCTCATGTATCTCAGACTTAGAGCTGAAGAAGCTGGCAACCCAAAGATGCCAAAGGGCATAGACAAAAAAGTCCTTAACAAAACTTTGCTCTCTCTAGCCAGAGGACAAGGAAAGGGGCAGTCTAGCAAGACAAAAAACATTTAGACAATAGCTGCTCTACTCTAGGCAAACAACAGAGAAAAAACTCTGGAGCTACTTACACCCATGCCAACAAAGCCCAAGTGGGAGTCCTAGATTTTCATCTTTGTGATGCTGTAATGAGGTACCCCAATAGCCTCACTAGGATAATGTCAGAAAAGGCCAAGTAGGGGAGCAGGACTTTTATTTCCACTTTGGTCCCCCCCCCCGCCCAAGGGACAATAGAGACCACATGAAAAGCTTGGACTTCCAAACCCACCTAGCAGTAATAAGGTCCTTCTCCCCTGCCACAGTGGGCTGTCGTCAGAGGAGGCCTGGTGAACAGTCAAGACTTTCACCATTGCCTAGCAATAACAAAGCCAAGCCCACCAAAGTGGAGACCATGTTGGGAGGTGGAACTCTCAGAACTCCCACCTCCACCCAACAGAAATGAGGAGCCTCCTCCTAGGATCCTAAGTGGGGAACCTGGACTTCTGCCTTCACATGGCAATCATGAGACAGTAGCACATTGGCATCAGAGAAATCTAGTTAAAACAGAAGGTTTAAATAAGACACTGAGTCTCATAATGAGTCTTTAAATGTCTCATAACATAGAAAAAGTACGGGTTTCAATTAAAAATCACTTGTCATACCAACAACCAGGAACATCTCAAACTGAAAATAAAAGGCAATTAATAGATACCAATACTGAGATGACAGAGATCTTAGAATTACCTGACAAAGATTTTAAAGTAGCCATGGTAAAATGCTTCAATGAGCAATTCTGAACACTTTTGAAACAAATGAAAAAAAACAGAAACCTTCAATAAAGAAATAAAAAGTCTCAGCAAAAACATAAAAGATATAAATATGAGCTAAATGGAAGATTTAGACCTGAAGAATACAGTAACTGAAACAAAAAGTTCAGTGGATAGGCAGAATAGAGGAGACAAAAAAAAATCAGTGAACTGGAAGAAAGAACAACAGAAATTATACAGTCCAAACTCAGAGAGAACATACACTGGAAACAAAGAAATGAAAATACTCTCAGGGACCTATGTGATTATAACCAAAGATCCAATGTTCATGTCATCAGAGTCTGGAAAGAGAAGAGAAAGAGAGATGGGCTGAAAAAGTACTTGAAGAAATTGTGGCTCAGTATTTCTCAAATTTGGCAAAAGCTGTAAACCTGCATTTTCAAGAAGCTAAGTAAACCTCAAACATAACCCCAAAGCAATCCACACCAAGACATTTCAGAAGTAACTTCTGGAAACTAAAGACAAAAAGGATATCTTGAAAGCAGCCAGAGAAAAATGACACCTTACTGATAAGGGCAATCCATTTGAATGGCATCAGAAACCATGGAAGGCATAAGGAAATGCCACACTTTTCTTTACACACAGAAAGAAAAGAATCATCAATCCAAAATCCTATATCCAGCGAAAACCCCCTCTTTAGGAATGAAGAGGAAATCAAGACATTCTTAGATAAAAGCAAAGGGATTTGTCATGAGCAGACCTATCCTAAAAGAATGACTGAAGGAAGTTTTCTTAGCAGAAAGGAAATAATGGAACCTTGGAACATCAGGAAGGAGAAAGAACATGATAAGCAAAAATATGTATAAATACAATAGACTTTCCTTCTCTTCTTGAATTTTCTAAATTATGTTTGATAATTGACAAAATTTATAACATATCTGATGTGGTTCTAAATGTATGTAGAGGAAATATTTGACAATTATAAATGCAGGAGGGGAAAGGAATGTTAGGGAGAGAAAGTTTCTGTAATTCACTTGAAGTCATAAAATGACAACACCAGTAGACCGAGATAAGTTACGTATATATAATGTAATTCTAGAGCAACCACTAAAACAGCTGTACAAAAAGATATACTCCAAAGCACTATGGATAAATCAAAATGGAATTCTAAAAAATGTTCAAGTAACGTAAAGGAAGATAGGATAAAGAAAACAGAGAAAACAAACAGAAAACAAATAATAAAATGGCAGACTTAAGCCCTGGTGTATTAATTGGTACATTAGATGTAAAGTCTAAACGCAGCAATTAAAAAAACAGAGATTGACATTGTGAACAAAACATGTGACCTACCTATATGTTGTCTAGAAGAAACTTATTTCAAATACAATTACATAGGTAAGTTGAATATAAAGAGATTAAAAAATATATCACATTAGCATTAATCAGAGGAAAGCAAGAGTGGTTATATTGATATCAGATAAAATAGACTTCAGAGCAAAGAAAATTACCAGAGACAGACAAAGTTGTTATGTAAAGGTAAAATAGTCACTTTACAAAGAAGACATTTCTAAATGTGTATGAAGCAAATAAAAGAGCTGAAAAGAAGGCAACAAAAACTCATAGAACTGAAAGGTGAAATAGATAAATCCACAATTACAGTTGAAGACTTCAACATCTCTCTCAATAATTGATAGAACAACTAGTTAGGAAATCATCAAGGATATGCAAAAACTCAACACCACCATCAACCAACAGGATCTAATCAACATTTAGAGAACATTCCACTCAATAACAGCAAAATACACATTTTTTCAAGTGTCTACACAATTTATACCAATATAGACCATATTCTAAGACAAAAAAAAACTTCAACCAGTTAAAAAAATAACTGAAATCATAAAGGTGGCTTTCTGACTGCAATGGAATTAAACTGGAAATCAATAACAAACAGTTTTGCTTGGAAACGAAGCAACACACATTTAAATGATCTGTGGGTCAAAGAGGAAATCTCAAGGGAAATAAAAATATATATTCAACTGAATAAAAGTAAAAATGCAACATATAATTTGTGGGACACAGCTAAAGTTCTGAGAGGGAAATTTATAATACTAAATGCATATATTACAAAAGAGGAAACCTCTCAAGTCAGTAGTCTAAACTCCCACCTCAAGAACCTAGAAAAAGAATGTGAAAATAAACCTAAAGCAAGAAGAAAGAAGAAAAAATTGGTTTCACAGGCCAATTGGAAACAATGATTTATCCAGCATTCCTTCTGTAAAAAATATGATTAAAAGTATATATTGTGGCCTTCAAAATGCCAATACCCAACTAAATAAGAATCATGAGACAATGAAGTTAATAAATTGAGTTGATGGTTACTGTAATGAGCAAGATAATGATTACTTCTGGTGATCGTTTTTCTCAATAGTAACCAAACATTTCTCTGGAAATGAGTCACTAAAGATGGAGCAGTGTTTTTCTTTCTTCCTTGATTAATCAAAATTCATCTTATATTAAAGAACACTTTAGTCATAAGTTTAAGTTGGTGTTTAGAGGATAGATAAGTTGCTTCTCATGTTCATTTCCTTGTTTATATAATTAGGAGCAGAAAAATATCTTTACTGGTTGTTGTCAGCATTGGCTACAAATTAGAATCATTTAGAGAGCTTTAACGTATACTGATGCCTGGGGCCCTCCTAGGAGATTCTGACTTAATTGGTTTATGGCAGAAGTTCTCAGAATGTGGTCTCAGACCTAGAGCAGTCATAACATCACTTGGGAACTTGTTAAAAATGCAAATTCACAATCCCCACTCCTGACTTAGCAGTCTATGTTTTAACATGCCCTTCAAGTGATTGCAAGGCAGTGTGTCTCAAACTTTAATGGGATATAAAGCTCCTGGAGAATCTTACAAAAATACGGATTTTGATTCATGGTCTGATATGGGGCCTGAGATGATTATTAACAAACTTCCAAAGTATCCTAATGATGCTGGTGGTTGACCACAATTTGAGTAATAAGGGTTTATAGGACAACCAGACATTTGTAGTTTTAAAACTTCCCAAGTGAGAATGTAACCAAAGTTGAGAACAACCAATCTAGATAGCTCTACGTGAGACTGCCAATAGCACATGAAATCTGAATGATCTTTCCTAGTATTTTGTACCTGAGGTTGGGAAGTCACTGAAGAGCACATATTCATTCTCTTTAATTTGATGGTCATTGACTTTAATTCGCTCCTCAGTTGTCTAAGAATCCCAATTGTGATGGTTTCAGTCCTTATTTTCTAGAACCAATGTTGAACACCTTGCTTTCTATCTTCATCTTGTACCTTTCTACCCATCAACATTTGCCTACTCAGTATCTTTCAGAGTTTTACTTTTCATTCCCAATCAGAAATTAGCTAATGAGGTGAACTAATCATTCCTGTGTACTGGGAGAGGTTTAGACCCCTCCCCTTGAGGTAATATGGATCTTGTAACTATCTTCTGAGACAATGCCTGAGACCAATGTCTTCAGAGCACCTCTCTCATTTCACACATTCTGACCGGGCATGCTTAGCTATTCCAATGTTATCAAGGAGAAACACCCATGTGCCGATAACTTCAACTCTACACGACCAGTTCAGATCACTCTCTGAGCTGTCATTGAGTGGACATCTTTCCTTAGATTTCTCAAAGTCACCTCAAACTCAGTGTGCCCAAAATAGAACTCTTCTCACCACATCTGCATCTCCTCCTGCATTCTCTATCTCAGTGATGTAGCTTGGTAGTCATGCTCGACTCTTTCCCCTTTTTTCCACTCCAGATGGAACTTATTGTTAGGATCTGTGGATTCTACCACTCTTGAATCCGTGTATTTGTCTCTATTGAGACTGCCACTACTCTGCTTGAGGTCTTCATCATATCTTAAATTGCGGTGTCATAACTCATTTCTCTGCCTTCAGGCTGGCCTTCTCTTACTTATTTCCATACGGTATTCAGAGTGTTTATTCTTGTCACTTTCTCATCGTTAAAACTCTTCAGTGATTCTCCATTGCGCTCAGAATTAGGTCTAAACTCCTTAATATGACTTTAAAACCATTAACGGTCAGTGCTTGCTCACCTTTCCAGGAATTCTCTCCACCTTAAACTGGATGCATTTTTCGTATGTACCATTTTCTCTGTAGGTTCAAAGCCTTTGAATAGGTGATGCCTCTACTTAGAGTGTCTGTCCATTTTCCCTGTGCCTAATCCTCATTCTCCTTTTTGCTAAGATACCACCTCTGAACAGATTCCTTGATCTTCCTTGATTACACTCCTCTCAAGGCGGAATTACAAACTCTGATGATCCCCACTGTTACAATTATCACAATGAACTTCAATTCTCTCTTTCCCGGTTTATCTTCCTCACCAGCTCCATAAGGGTAGGGATTATTTTGTTCACCACTGTATCCTTAGCATCAAGCCCAGTGTCTGTATTATAGTCTATGCTCAATAAACATAAATAAACAATGCCATGGAGTTTCACCCCCACATGGAAGACATCACCATGGATTTCACACTCTCAGACGCTCTGGAGGATGGGCATTGACACTCACTTGTTGAGAAATACAGTGGCCTAAGGGCTCCAGGCTTTGAATGGTGTGCCTTTCTGGGAAAAAAAAAAAAAATTAATAAACAAAATTCCCTGTAGTGTGAAGAAAGGAGCTTGCCATGGCAAATCAGTGAGAGAAAAGTTTTGAGGTAGCTGGAACTGTTAGAAATATACAGATCACATTATAGATAGTTGATTCTCTGTTTATCACAGTTCTCAGCTTCTTATAGAGGGTATCTGGAAAAAGAGGACCAAAAATAAGTGGAGAAGGAGTATTCTAATTAGGTTGAATGATATATTTTCTTCTTCTAAGCTATCACAATATAATTTTTTAACCAATTAATTAATTAATTTTTATTGCAGTAACATTGGATTTAAACATTATATAACTTTCAGGTGTACATTGTAATATATTTCAAATTCTGTGTAGATTACATCATGTTCACCACCCAAAGACTAATTATAATCCATCAACACACATATGTGTCTAGTCACCCCTTTTGCTCTCCTCCGTCCACCACTCCACTCTGGTAACCACCAATCCAATCTCTGTTGCTATGTGTTTGTTTGTTGTTGTTTTTATCTTCTACTTATGAGTAAGATCATATGGTATTTGACTTCCTCCCTCTGACTTATTTCACTTGGCATAATATCCTCAAGGTCTATCCATCTTGTCACAAATGGCCGGATTTCATCATTTTTGATGGCTGGGTAGTATTCCATTGTGTATATATACTGCATCTTCTTTATTCATTCATCCCTTGATATGGGCACCTAGGTTGCTTCCAAGTCTTGGCTATTGTGAATAAGGCTGCAATGAACATAGGAGTGCATGTATCTTTATACATTTGTGTTTTCCTGATCTTTGGATAAATACCCAGCAGTGGAACAGCTGAATCATATGGTAGATCTATTCTTAATATTCTGAGGAATCTCCATACTGCTTTCCATAGTGGCTGCACCAGTCTACACTCCCACCAGCAGTGTACAAGGGTTCCCATCTCTCCACATCCTCTCCAACAGTTCTTGTTTCCTGTCTTGTTAATTATAGCCATTCTGACTGGAGTGAGGAGATATCTCATTATAGTTTTGATTTGCAATTCCCTGATAGCTAATGATGTTGAACATCTTTTCATGTGCCTGTTGGCCATCCATATATATTCTTTGGAGAAACCTCTGTTCAGATCTTTTGCCCGCTTTTTTTTTTTGGAAGATTGGCCCTGAGCTAACATGTGCTGCCAATCCTTCTCTTTTTTGCTGAGGAAGACTGGCCCTGAGCTAACATCTGTGCCCATCTTCCTGCACTTTATATGTGGGACGCCTACCGCAGCACCGGGTCTTTTGTTGTTCCATATAAATTTTAGGAATCTTTGTTCTATTTCTGTGAAAATAGTTGTTGGGACTTTGATAGGGATTGCATTGAATCTGTAGATTGCTTTAGTAAGTATGGACATTTTAACTATGTTGATTCTTCCAAACCAAGATCATAGAATATCTTTCCACTTCTCTGTGTCTTCTTCAATTTCTTTCAACAATGTTTTACAGTTTTTGGTGTACAGATCTTTCACCTCTTTGGTTAAGTTTATTCCTAGGTATTTTATTCTTTTTGTTGCAATTATAGGCGGGATTATATTCTTAATTTCTCTTTTTGCTACTTCATTGTCAGTGTATAGAAACACAACTGATTTTTGTATGTTGATTTTGTATCCTGCGACTTGACTGTATTCATTTATTATTTATAAAAGTTTTTGGTGGATTCTTTAGAGTTTTCTATATATAAAATCATGTCATCTGCAAATAGTGACAGCTTCACTTCTTCTTTTCCAATTTGGATCCATTTTATTTCTTTTCATGCCTGATTGCTCTGGCTAGGACTTCCAATACCATGTTAAATAAGAATGGTAAAAGTGGGCATCCTTGCCTGGTTCCTGTTCTTAGAGGGACAGCTTTCAGTTTTTCTCCATTGAGAATGATATTTGCTGTGGGTTTGTCATATACGGCCTTTATTATGTTGAGGTATTGTCCTTCTATATTCATTTTATTTAGAGTTTTTATCATAAATGGATGCTGTATCTTGTCAAATGATTTCTCTGCATCTATTGAGATGATCATGTGATTTTTATCCTTCATTTTATTAATGTGGTGTATCACGTTGATTGATCTGCGGAAGTTGAACCATCCCTGCATCCCTGGAATAAAACCCACTTGATCATGATGTATGATCTTTTAAATGTATTGTATTCGATTTGTTAGTATTTTGTTGAGGATTTTTGCATTGATATTCTTCAGTGATATTGGCCTGTAATTTTCTTTTTTTGTGTTGTAGTTGTTTGCTTTTGGTATCAGGATAATGTTGGCTTTGTAGAATGAGTCAGGAAGCCTCCCCTCCTCTTCAACTTTTTGGAACAGTTTGAGAAGGATAGGTATTAAACCTTCTTTGAGTATTTAGTAGAATTTACCAGGTTAGCCATCTTGTCCTAGACTTTTATTTTTGGGGAAGTTTTAGTTTACTGTTTCAATCTCCTTATTGGTGATCGGTCTATTCAAATTCTCTACTTCTTGGTCCAGTTTTGGAAGGTCGTATGATATGAAGGATTTATCCATGTCTTCTAGATTATCCAATTTGTTGGCATATGGCTTTTCATAGTATTTTCTTATAATCTTTTGTATTTCTGAGGTGTATGTTGTAATTTCTCCTCTTTCATTTCTGATTTTATTTATTTGAGCCTTCTCTCTTTTTTTCTTGGTGAGTCTAGCTGAAGGTTTGTCAATTTTGTTTATCTTTTCAAAGAACCAGCTCTTGGTTTCATTAACTTTTTCTATTGTTTTTTAAGTCTCTATTCCATTTATTTCTGCTCTGATTTTTATTATTTCCTTCTTTCTGCTGATTTTTGGCTCTGTCCTTTTTCCAGTTCCTTTAAGGGCACTGTTAGATTGTTTGGGATTTTTCTTGGTGGTGAGGTAGGCCTGAATTACTATAAATTTCCCTCCTAGAATTGCTTTTGCTGTATTCCATAGATTTTGGCACGTCATATTTTAATTTTCCTTTGTCTCCAGGTATGTTTTTATTTCTTCTTTGACTTCTTCATTGACCCAATTGTTGTTCAGTAGCATTTTGTTTAATCTCCACATATTTGTGGCTTTTCTGATTTTCTTCCTGTAGTTGATTTCTAGTTTCATACCTTTGTGGTCACAAAACATGCATGGTATTATTTCAATCTTCTTAAACTTATTGAGACTTGTTTTGTGGGCTAATATGTGATCAATCCTGGAGAATGTCCCATGTGCATTTGAAAAGAATGTGTATTCTGTGGTTTTTGGATGGAATGTTCTACATATATCTACTAAGTCCATCTCCTCTCAGGTGTCGTTTAAGGCCAGTGTTTCCTTATTGATCTTCTTTTTAGAAGATCTATCCATTGGGTAAGTGGAGTGTTAACGTCCCCTACTATTATTGTGTTGATGTCTATTTCTCCTTTTATGTCTGTTAAATATTGCTTTATATATTTAGGTGCTCCTATGTTGGGTGCATAGATATTTACAAGTTTTATATCCTCTTGTTGGATTATTCCCTTTATCGTTATGTACTGCCCTTCTTCGTCTCTTGTTACAGTTTTTGTTTTAAAGTCTATTTTGTCTGATATAAGTATTGCTGCCCCTGCTTTCTTGTTTTTGCCATTTGCATGGAGTGTCTTTTTCCATCCTTTCACTTTCAGTTTGTGAGTGTTTTTAGGTCTAAAGAGTGTCTCTTGTATGCAACATATATATGGGTCTTGTTTTTTTTTTTAATCCAATTTGCCACCCTATGCCTTTCTATTGGAGTATTTAGTCCATTGACATTTAAAGTAGCTATTGATAAAAATGTATTTATTGCCATAATGTTAGTTTTTTTGGGTGTTTTAATAGTTCTTCTCTGTTCCTTTCTTCTTCTCTTGCTCTCTTCCCTTGTGGTTTGATAGCTTTCTTTAGTAATACATTTGATTTACTCTTTCTTATTTGTTTACTTATTATAGATTTCTCATTTGTGATTACCATGAGGTTCCTATATAATATTCTATGTATATAGTAATCTATATTGAGTTGATAATCTTTTTAGCTTGACCTCTTTCTGGAAGCTCTACTCTTTTACTCCTCTCCTCCCACATTTTACGTTTTTGAAATCATATCTAATCTCTTGTTTTGTGTGTGTCTATCCATTACCCTCTTATCATCGAAATAGGTAATTTTAGTACTTTTGTCTTTTAATGTTCATATTATCTCATAGGTAGTTGATCTGCTACCTTTACTACATTTTTGCCTGTACCAGTGATTTTATTGCCTGGTTTTTTGTTTGTTTATTTGTTTGTTTTTGATAATTTTCTTATCCCTATTTATGGTCTTTTCTTTCTCACTTAAATAAGTCCCTTCAGCATTTCCTGTAGAAACGGTTTCTTGGTGATAAACTCCTTTAATTTTTGCTTGTCTGGGAAACTCTTTATCTCTCCTTCCATTCTGAATGATAACCTTGCTGGATAGAGTATTCTTGGCTGTAGGTTTATTCCTTTCAGCACTTTAAATATGCCATGGCACTCTGTTGTACCTGTAGGGTTTTGGCTGAGAAGTCTGCTGATAGCCTTATGGGCTTTCTTTTCTATGTCACTTGTTGCCTTTCTCTTGTTGCTTTTAGAATTCTCTCTTTATCTTCAATTTGGGACATTTTAATTATAATGTGTCGTGGTGTGGGCCTGTTGGTGTTCATCTTCTTTGGTGCTCTCTGTGCTTCCTGTATTTGGAGGTCTGTTTCCTTTCTTAGGTTAGGAAATTTTTCAGCTATTATTTTTTCAAATAGATTCTCTGCTCCTTTGTCTCTCTCTTCTCCTTCTGGGACGCATATAATATGAATGTTAATGTGCTTGATATTGTCCCAGAGGTCCCTTAGACTGTTCTTATTCTGCCTAATTCTTTTTTCTTTTATCTGTTCAGCTTGAGTGATTTCCTCTAGTCTTTATTCCAGCTCACTGAGCCATTCTTCTGTATCATCTATTGAGTCCCTCTAGTGAATTTTTCATTTCCAGTATTGTATTCTTCATTTCTGATTGGTCCTTTGTTATATTTTCCAATTCTTTGTTGATGTTCTCACTGTGTGTGTTCATCCAGTCTTCTCCAAATATCAGTGAACATCCTTATGAGTTTTTGTTTGAACTCTTTGTCAGGTAGATTGCTTATTTCTGTTTCATTGAGTTCTTTTTCTGGGATTTTGTCCTGGAATGTATCCCTTTGCCTCCTCATTATGCCTCTTTCTCTGTGCTTATATCTATGTATTTGTTGAGTCAGCTATGTCTCCTGATCTTGGAGAAATGGCCTTATGTAAGAGATCCCTTTTGAGGCCCAGCAGTGTGCTTCCCTCTCATCACCAGTCCACATGATCCAGGAGTGATCCCTGTGTGGACTACTTGTGTGTGTTCTGCTGTGGCAGGGTTCCTCTTACTGCAGGTACCTATGGAATCTAGTCTCTCTCTCTCACTGACTGTTTGTAAATCGGTTTTGGGGAGCCTCAGCACCATTGGGTACAAGGTCTAATAGCACAATCCTGTTGCAGTTTTCCTGTTAATTGGGTAGGTACTCAGTGTAGCTGATTGCTAGGCTTAGGGGCTTACATTTGCCGTAGGCCTCAGGCCTGCAAGGCTGTTGTCAGCTCTCTTAGGATTGCAGCTGAGTAGGGATGGCCCTAGGCATGGGATTATTCAACTATTTCAGGGCTTGGCAGGCAGGAGTGACACTCCCCATGGCTGCCTGTGAAGCACAAGTCTCCTGCCACTGAAAAGCCCCACCCCCCCGGGTCCACATGCACTGTCAACACAGTCCCAGCCCATGCACACTTCCCGACCCCCTGGAGCATATCCAGTCGCCCCACTGCACAGGCACCTACCTCTCCTCCATTGCCCCCCACAGCCCACTGGGTCCTCACACATGCCCTGCCCCACAGAGGTGGACATACCTGCCTGCCTGTAGAAGTTTAAGGCATCCAGTCCATCCAGGCTGACAAGTAGCCCAAGGGCTTGCTGTTGAGTGAGGCTGGTCCCCATGGCCAGCCATCTGCCCTGGCTGAACTGGATTTAATCTGCACTCTAGTGG